>NC_142439.1:27650555-27978333 GCF_059453495.1 Arachis ipaensis | reverse complement strand
AACTCGAACAAAGTATGGACTATTATATATTTCTGGAAAGCCCTAGATGTCTAATTTTTAACGCAATTGAGAGTGTGCCAATTGGGTTTCTGTAGCTCCATAAAATCCACCTCGAGTGCAAGGAGGTCAGAATCCAACAGCATCTGCAGTCCTTTTTCAGCCTCTGAATCAGATTTTTGCTCAGGTCCCTCAATTTCAGCCAGAAATACCTGAAATCACAGAAAAATGCACAAACTCATAGTAAAGTCCAGAAATGTGATTTTTGAATAAAAACTAATAAAAATATACTAAAAAGTAGCTAGATCCTACTAAAAACAACCTAAAAATAATGCCAAAAAGTGTATAAATTATCCGCTCATCACAACACCAAACTTAAATTGTTGCTTGTCCCCAAGCAACTGAAAATTAATTAGGATAAAAAGAAGAGAATATACTATGGAATAATATCAATGAAACTTAGCTCCAATTAGATGAACGAGACTAGTAGCTTTTTGCCTCTGAACAGTTTTGGCATCTCACTTTATCCTTTGAAGTTCAAAATGATTGGCGTCTATAGGAACTTAGAATTTAGATAGTTTTATTGATTCTCCTAGTTCAGTATGTTGATTCTTGAACACAGATACTTTATTAGTCTTGGCCGTGGCCCTAAGCACTTTATTTTCCAGTATTACCACCGGATACATAAATGCCACAGACACATAACTGGGTAAACCTTTTCAGATTTTGACTCAGCTTTACTAGAGTCCCCAATTAGAGGTGTCTAGGGTTCTTAAGCACACTCTTTTTGCTTTGGATCATGACTTTAACCGCTCAGTCTCAAGTTTTTCACTTGACACCTTCACACCACAAGCACATGGTTAGGGACAGCTTGGTTTAGCCGCTTAGGCCAGGATTTTATTCCTTTAGGTCCTCCTATCCATTAATGCTCAAAGCCTTGGATCCTTTTCCCCTTGCCTTTTGGTTTAAAGGGTTATTGGCTTTTTGCTCTTGCCTTTTGGTTTAAAGAGCTTTTGGCTTTTTCTGCTTGCTTTTTCTTTTTCTTTCTTTTTTTTTCGCCATTTTTTTCGCAAGCCTTGCTTTTTCACTGCTTTTTCTTGCTTCAAGAATCAATTTTATGATTTTTCAGATTATCAAATAACATTTCTCCTTTTTCATCATTCTTTCAAGAGCCAACAATTTTAACATTCATAAACAACAAATTCAAAAATATGCACTGTTCAAGCATTCATTCAGAAAATAAAAAGTATTGTCACCACATCAAAATAATTAAACTAATTTCAAGGATGAATTTCAAATCATGTACTTCTTGTTCTTTTGTGATTAAAAACATTTTTCATTTAAGAAAGGTGATGGATTTATAGGACATTCACAGCTTTAAGGCATAGACACTAGACACTAATGATCATGTAATGAAGACACAAACATAAATAAGTATAAAGCATAGAGAACGAAAACAGAGAAAATAAATAGATAATGAGATTAAGGAACGGGTCCACCTTAGTGAGGGTGGTGTCTTCTTCCTCTTGAAGAACCAATGGTGCTCTTGAGCTCCTCTATGTCTCTTCCTTGCCTTTTTTGCTCCTCCCTCATAGCTCTTTGATCTTCTCTAATCTCATGGAGAATGATAGAGTGCTCTTGGTGCTCCACCCTTAGTTGTCCCATGTTGGAACTTAATTCTCCTAGGGAGGTATTAATTTGCTCCCAATAGTTTTGTGGAGGAAAGTGCATCCCTTGAGGTATCTCAGGGATTTCATGATGAGGAATTTCCTCATGCTCTTGTTGGGGTCCATGAGTGGGCTATCTTGTTTGCTCCATCCTTTTTTTAGTGATGGGCTTGTCCTCTTCAACGAGGATGTCTCCCTCTATGACAATCCCAGCCGAATTGCAGAGGTGACAAATGAGGTGAGAAAAGGCTAACCTTGCCAAAGTGGAGGACTTGTTAGCCACCTTGTAGAGTTCTTGAGGTATAATCTCATGAACTTCCACTTCCTCCCCAATCATGATACTATGGATCATGATGGCCCGATCCATAGTTACTTTGGATCGGTTGCTAGTAGGAATGATAGAGCCTTGGATGAACTCCAACCATCCTCTAGCCACAGGCTTAAGGTCATGCCTTCTCAATTGAACCGGCTTGCCTCTTGAGTCAATTTTCCATTGAACTCCTTCCACATATATGTCCATGAGGACTTGGTCTAACATTTGATCAAAGTTGACCCTTCTAGTGTAGGGGCATGCATTTTCTCGCATCATTGGTAAGTTGAACGCCAACCTTACATTTTTCGGACTGAAATCTAAGTATTTCCCCCAAACCATTGTAAGCCAATTCTTTGGGTTTGGGTTCATACTTTGATCATGGTTCCTAGTGATCCATGTGTTTGCATAGAACTCTTAAACCATTAAGATTCCGACTTGTTGAATAGGATTGGAGAGAACTTCCCATCCTCTTCTTCTAATCTCTTGTCGGATCTCTAGATATTCGCCCTTTTTGAGCTTAAAAAAAACCTCAGGGATCACCTTTTTCTTGGCCACAACTTCATAGAAGTGGTCTTGATGGACCTTTGAGATGAATCTTTCCATCTTCCATGACTCAGAGGTGGAAGCAATTGCCTTCTCTTTCCTCTTTCTTGAGATTTCTCTGGCCTTAGGTGTCATTAATGGTTATGAAAAAACAAAAAGCAATGCTTTTACCACACCAAACTTAAAAGGTTTGCTCGTCCTCAAGCAAAAGAAGAAAAAAAGTAGTAGAAGAAGAAAAAAATGGAGGAGATGGAGGGAGATATGTGGTTCAGCCAAAGGGTAGAAGTATTGGTTGTAGTGTGTGAAAAATGAAAGAGTGGTGAGGCGTTTATATAGGGGTGGGGGAGGGTTAGGTTTCGTGTATTAGGGTTGGGTTTGGGAGGAAAAGGATTTTGAATTTGGAGGTAAGTGGGGTTTTTGGGGAAGAGTGGATGGATGTGAGTGGTGGAGAGGTGATGGGTAAAGGTGATAGAGGTGATTGGTGAAGGGTATTTGGGAAAGAGTGTTATGAAAAGTGAGAGAGAGAGAGGTGGGGTAGGTGGGGATCCTGTGGGGTGTAAACGCCCTTAGAGTGCAATCCTGGCGTTTAACGCCAGACTGCTACTTGTTTCTGGCGTTAAACGCCAAGCTGTAGCCTGTTTCTGGCGTTTAACGCCAAACTGTAGCCTGTTTCTGGCGTTTAACGCCAGCTTGATGCTCTGTTCTAGCGTTAAACGCCAGTCTGGTGCCTGTTTCTGGCGTTAAACGCCCAGAATGGTGCCAGACTAGACGTTTAACGCCCATTCTGCTACTCTTACTGGTGTTTAAACGCCAGTAAACTCTTCCTCCAGGGTGAGCTGTTTTTAATGCTATTTTTCATTCTGTTTTTGATTTTTCAGTTGTTTTTGTGAGTTCACATGATCATCAACCTAAAGAAAACATGAAATAGCAATGGAAAATAAATAGATATAATTAAATAACATTGGGTTGCCTCCCAATAAGCGCTTCTTTAATGTCAATAGCTTGACAGTGAGCTCTCATGGAGCCTCACAGATAATCAGAGCAGGGTTGGGGCCTCTCAACACCAAACTTAGAGTTTGGTTGTGGCCTCCCAACACCAAATTTAGAGTTTAGATGTGGGAGTTTTGTTTGACTCTGTACTGAGAGAAGCTTTTCATGCTTCCTCTCCATGGTTACAGAAGGAGAACCTTGAGTCTTGAATACAAGGTAGTCCTCATTCAACTGAAAGACCAACTCTCCTCTGTCAACATCAATCACAGCTTTTGCTGTGGCTAGGAAGGGTCTGCCAAGGATGATGGATTCATCCTCATCCTTCCCAGTGTCTAGGATTATGAAATTAGCAGGGATGTAAAGGCCTTCAACCTTCACTAGCACGTCCTCTACTAGTCCATAAGCCTGTTTCATTGATTTGTCTGTCATTTCTAGTGAGATTTTTGCAGCTTGTACCTCAAAGATTCCCAGTTTCTCCATTACAGAGAGTGGCATGAGGTTTATCCCTGACCCCAGGTCACACAGAGCCTTCTCAAAGGTCATGGTGCCCATGGTACAAGGTATGAAGAATTTTCTGGGATCCGGTTTCTTCTGAGGTAATGTCTGCCTCATTAATGCAATTAGTTCATTGGTGAACAAGGGGGGTTCATCCTCCCAAGTCTCAGTACCAAATAACTTGGCATTCAACTTCATGATTGCTCCTAGATATTTAGCAACTTGCTCTTCAGTGATGTCTTCATCCTCTTCAGAGGAAGAATATTCATCAGAGCTCATGAATGGCAGAAGGAAGTTTAATAGAATCTCTATGGTCTCTGTATGAGTCTCAGATTCCTTTGGTTCCTCAAAGGGAAACTCCTTTCTGTCCAGAGGACGTCCCATGAGGCTTTTCTCAATAGGACTCACGTCCTCCTCACTCTTTCCAGGTTCGGCCATGTTGGTCATGGTTATGGCCTTGCACTCTCTCTTGGGATTTTTTTTTGTATTGCTTGGGAGAGTACTAGGAGGAGTTTCAGTAATCTTCTTACTCAGCTGACCCACCTGTGCCTCCAAATTTCTAATGGAGGACCTTGTTTCATTAATGAAACTTAGTGTGGTCTTGGATAGATCAGAGACTATGGTTGCCAGGCCAGAATGGCTCTGTTCAGAATTCTCTGTCTGTTGCTGAGAAGATGATGGAAAAGGCTTGCTATTGCTAAACCTATTTCTTCAACCATTATTGTTGAAGCCTTGTTGAGGCTTCTGTTGGTCCTTCCATGAAAAATTTGGATGATTTCTCCATGAAGGATTATAGGTGTTTCCATATGGT
Organism: Arachis ipaensis; assembly: GCF_059453495.1. NCBI lineage: Eukaryota > Viridiplantae > Streptophyta > Magnoliopsida > Fabales > Fabaceae > Arachis > Arachis ipaensis. The sequence continues at coordinate 27,973,517 of NC_142439.1, read as the reverse complement.
TCTCCCATGTAATTCACCTCTGCCATTGCAGGGTTCTCAGGATCATAAGCTTCTTCTTCAAAAGATGCTTCTTTAGTACTATTGGATGCAGCTTGCAATCCATTCATACTCTGAGAAATCATATTGACTTGCTGAATCAATATTTTGTTCTGAGACAATATGGCATTCAGAGTATCAATTTCAAGAACTCCCTTCTTCTGAGGCGTCCCATTGTTCACAGGATTCCTCTCAGAGGTGTACATGAACTGGTTATTTGTAACCATTTCAATGAGTTCCTGAGCTTCTGTAGGGGTTTTCAGATGAAGAGATCCTCCTGCAGAATGGTCCAATGACATTTTTGACAACTCAGACAGACCATCATAGAATATACATATGATGATCCATTCTGGAAGCATGTCAGTAGGACACCTTTTGATCAATTGCTTATATCTTTCCCAAGCTTCATAGAGGGACTCACCTTCCTTCTGTCTGAAGGTTTGGATTTCCACTCTAAGTTTGCTCATCTTTTGAGGTAGAAAGAATTTGGCCAGGAAAGCACTGACCAACTTTTCCCAAGAGTTCAGGCTTTCCTTAGGTTATGAATCCAACCATGTTCTAGCTTTGTCTCTTACAGCAAAAGGAAAAAGCATAAGCCTGTAGACCTCGGGATCAACTCCATTGGTCTTGACAGTGTCACAGATTTGCAAGAATTCAGCTAAGAACTGATGAGGATCTTCCAATGGAAGTCCATGAAACTTGCAATTCTGTTGCATTAGAGAAACTAATTGAGGCTTAAGCTCAAAGTTGTTTGCTCCAATAGCAGGAATTGAGATGTTTCTTCCATAGAAGTTAGAAGAGGGTACAATAAAGTCACCAAGCATCTTCCTTGCATCTCCACCATTGTTATTGGGTTCGGCCATGTCTCCTTCTTTTTCGAAAATTTCTGCCCGGTCCTCTCTAGAGGGTTGTGCTTTAGCTTCTCTTAGTTTCCTCTTAAGAGTCCTTTCAGGTTCAGGATCAGCTTCAATAAGAATGCCTTTATCCCTGTTCCTACTCATATGAAAAAGAAGAGAACAGAAAAGAAGAGGAATCCTCTATGTCACAGTATAGAGATTCCTTTATGTGAGTAGAAGAAGAGAAGAATAGAAGAAGGAGAAGAGAAAAATTCGAACACAGAGAAGAGGAGGGGGTTCGAATTATGAGTAGAAGAGAAGTGTTAGTAGATAAATAAATAAATAGAAAGAGATGAGAGGGGGAAGAATTCAAAAATTAAATAAAATAAAATAAAAATATTTTTGTTTTTATTTTAAATATTAGTTATAATTTGAAATTTAAAAGAGAAATAAAATTAAATTAAATTAAAATTTAAAACAATTAGTTAATTTGAAAGGAATTTTAAGAAAGTGGTAAGGAATTTTCGAAAGTTAGAGAGAGAAAAGTAGTTAGGTGGTTTTGAAAAAGATATGATTGAAATAGAAAACTTTTTTTTTAAAATCAAACAAAAAGTTAAGTGGTTATTTGAAAAAGATTTGAAAATCAAATTTGAAAAGATAGGAAGTTAGAAAAGATTTTGAAAATTGATTTTTGAAAAAGATATGATTGAAAATCAATTTGAAAAAGATTTGAAAAAGAAATTTAAAAAGATTTTATTTTTAAAATTAAAGTTAATTACTTGACTAACAAGAAACAAAAAGATATGATTCTAAAATTTAAATATTGAACCTTTCTTACTAGGCAAGTAACAAACTTAAAATTTTTGAATCAATCACATTAATTGTTAGTAAAGATTTTGGAAAATATGAAATAAAAATAAGAAAAAGATTTTGAAAATCAATTTTTAAAATTTTTGAAAATATGAAAAAAATAAAAAAGATTTGATTTTTGAAAAAGATTTAAAAAAGATAGAATTTTTAAATTAAAAATTTGACTTGACTCATAAGAAACAACTAGATTTTTAAAACTTTTGACTAAATCAACCCAAATTTTTGAAAATTATGAGCAAAATAAGGAAAAGATATTTTTTATTTTTGAATTTTTTATGAGGAGAGAGAAAAACATAAAAATGATGCAAAATATAAAAATTCAAGATCAAAACACATGATGCATGCAAGAACACTTTGAATGTCAACATGAATATCAAGAACATATTTTTAAAAATTTTTAAGAAAAGAAACACATGCAAGACACCAAACTTAGAAATTTTCAATGTTTAGACACTAACAAATTGAAAATGCATATGAAAAACAAGAAAAGACACAAAACATGAAAATGCAAAGATCAAACAAAGAAAATCATCAAGACCAACTTGAAGATCATAAAGAACTCAATGCATGAATTTTTTTCAAAAATTTTTAAGATAATTTAAAAATATGCAATTAACATCAAACTTAAAATTTGATACTAGACTCAAACAATAAACACAAAATTTTTGGTTTTTATGATTTTATTATTTTTTGGATGTTTTTTCGAAAATTATTTTGAAAAAAGAAAAATAAGGATTTCAAAATTTTTAATAAGAATTCCAGGAATCATGCAATGTTAGTCTAAAGCTTCAGTCTAAAAAGATTAGACATGGCTAGCCAAGCTTCAGCAGGACATTACATACAACAGCCAAATTGATGGGAATCAAAAAGGCTCCTGTGATGATAGAAGCATCATCTGAAACTCTAGAATTCATTCTTAAAAATTCTGAAGACATAGAATATTTTTTTTTTGTTTTTTCGAAAATAAAAGGCTAAAAAATAAAATAAAATTACCTAATCTGAGCAACAAGATGAACCGTCAGTTGTCCAAACTCGAACAATCCCCGGCAACGGCGCCAAAAACTTGGTGCACGAAATTGTGATCTCAACTGCGCCAACAACTTGGTACGCACGATCATAATCTCAATTCTTTTTCACAACTCCACACAACTAACCAGCAAGTGCACTGGGTCGTCCAAGTAATAAACCTTACGTGAGTAAGGGTCGATCCCATGGAGATGGTCGGCTTGAAGCAAGCTATGGTCATCTTGTAAATCTTAGTCAGGCAGATTTAAATGGTTATGAGGTTTTGATAATTAAAATATAAATAGAACATAAAATAAGATAGAGATACTTATGTAATTCATTGGTGAGAATTTCAGATAAGCGTATGGAGATGCTTTGCTCCTTCTGAACCTCTGCTTTCCTATTGCTTTCATCCAATCAGGCGTACTCCCTTCCATGGCAAGCTGTATGTTGGGGGATCACCGTTGTCAATGGCTACCGTCCGTCCTCTCAGTGAAAATGGTCCAAATGCGCTGTCACCGTGGTGCACGAATTGTAAATCACACTTTTTACAACTCGTACCACTAACCAGCAAGTGCACTGGGTCGTCCAAGTAATACCTTACGTGAGTAAGGGTCGATCCCACGGAGATTGTTGGCTTGAAGCAATCTATGGTTATCTTGTAACTCTTAGTCAGGAAAACAATAAAATAATTCACTTATCAAATTTGATTGCAAGGAATAAAAGGGCAGAACACAAATTATACTTGTATGCACTGATGGAGAATATGTTGGAGTTTTGGACATGCTTTGTCTTCTGAAATTCTGCTTTCCTCTATTTTCTGATTCACGCACGCACGTCCTCCTATGGCAAGCTGTGTGTTGGTGGATCACCGTTGTCAATGGCTACCATCCATCCTTCCAGTGAAAAGGGTCCAAATGCGCTGTCACCGCACGGCTAATCATCTGCAGGTTCTCAATCGTACTGGAATAGAATTTACTATCCTTTTGTGTCTGTCACTACGCCCAGCACTCGCGAGTTTGAAGCTCGTCACAGTCATTCAATCCCTGAATCCTACTCGGAATACCACAGACAAGGTTTAGACTTTCCGGATTCTCTTGAATGCTGCCATCAATCTAGCTTATACCACGAAGATTCTGATTAAGAGATCTAAGAGATATTCATTCATTCTACGGTGGAACGTAAGTGGTTGTCAGGCACGCGTTCGTGGAGGAATGATGATGATTGTCACGTTCATCACATTCATATTGAAGTGCGAATGGATATCTTAGATAGGAACACGCATGTTTGAATGAAAAACAGAAATACTTGCATTAATTCATCGAGACACAGCAGAGCTCCTCACCCCCAACAATGGAGTTTAGAGACTCATGCCGTCAAAAGGTACAAAGTTCAGATCTAAAAATGTCATGAGATCCAAAATAAATCTCTAAAAGTTGTTTAAATACTAAACTAGTAACCTAGGTTTACAGAAAATGAGTAAACTATGATAGATAGTGCATAAATCCACTTCTGGGGCCCACTTGGTGTGTGCTGGGGCTGAGACTTAAGCTTCTCACATGCCTGGGCTGTTTTGGGCGTTCAACGCCAGGTTGTAACCTGTTTCTGGCGTTGAACTCCAACTTGTAACTTGTTTCTGGCGCTGGACGCCAGACTGCAACATGGAACTGGCATTGAACGCCATTTTACGTCGTCTATTTTTTATCAAAGTATGGACTATTATATATTGCTGGAAAGCCCTGGATATCTACTTTCCAACGCAATTGAGAGCACGCCATTTGGAGTTCTGTAGCTCCAGAAAATCCACTTTGAGTGCAGGGAGATTAGAATCCAACAGCATCAGCAGTCCTTTTTCAGCCTGAATCAGATTTTTGCTCAGCTCCCTCAATTTCAGCCAGAAAATACCTGAAATCACAGAAAAACACACAAACTCATAATAAAGTCCAGAAATATAAATTTTGCCTAGAAACTACTGAAAATAAACAAAAAACTAAAAACTATATGAAATTAACCCCAAAAAGCGTATAAAATATCCGCTCATCACAACACCAAACTTAAACTGTTGCTTGTCCTCAAGCAACTAGACAAATAAAATAGAATACAAATAATTTAAGAAGCAATAATATCTCAGAGTTTTTGAGTGAAGCTCAGATTCTAATTAGATGAGTGGGACTAGTAGCTTTTTGCTTCTGAACAGTTTTGGCATCTCACTTTATCCATTGAAGCTCAGAGTGATTGGCATCTATAAGAACTCAGAATTCAGATAGTGATATTGATTCTCCTAGTTCAGCATGTTGATTCTTGAACACAGCTACTTTATGAGTCTTGGCCGTGGCCCTAAGCACTTTGTTTTCCAGTATTACCACCGGATACATAAATGCCACAGACACATAATTGGGTGAACCTTTTCAGATTGTGACTCAGCTTTGCTAAAGTCCCCAATTAGAGGTGTCCAGGGTTCTTAAGCACACTCTTCTTTTTGCTTTGGACCTTGACTTTAACCGCTCAGTCTCAAGTTTTCACTTGACACCTTCACGCCACAAGCACATGGTTAGGGACAGCTTGGTTTAGCCGCTTAGGCCAGGATTTTATTCCTTTAGGCCCTCCTATCCACTGATGCTTAAAGCCTTGGGGTCTTTTTTATTACCCTTGCCTTTTGGTTTTAAGGGCTATTGGCTTTTTGCTCTTGCCTTTTGGTTTTAAGAGCTTTGGCTTTTTCTGCTTGCTTTTTCTTTTTCTTTTTCTATTTTTTTTCTGCAAGCTTTTGTATTCACTGCTTTTTCTTGCTTCAAGAATCATTTTTATGATTTTTCAGATTATCAATAACATGTCTCATGTTCATCATTCTTTCAAGAGCCAACATATTTAACAGTCTTAAACATCAAATTCAAAAGACATATGCACTGTTCAAGCATTCATTCAGAAGACAGAAAGCATTGCCACCACATGTAAATAATTAGAATTTATCTTATTAAAACTCGAAAAATATTGCCTCTTATTCTAAAGAAATTCTTCTATTTTATTCATGTTTAATGATGATGATAAAATTAAATTATAGCTTAATTGGAGATAAAATCAAAAATATAGATACTAATTACTACTATATGACTCCTAAGGTAAAACTAAAATAAAAACAGTTATCACAGAGTTAAGGCTAAGATTGGAATTTAACAACCTTTGTTCTGGGAAGTGGATGTTCCTCTAATCTGCGGGGTGCTTGGTCCTTCAAGATATAATTTCTAGCGCTTCAATTCCCTTAAATCACGCCCTTGCTCCTCCTGTTCTTTAAGCAAATAGCAAAGAATGCTACTTTGTTCCTTCTGTTCTTTCTTTATTTGTTCCATAGCTTCTTGCATCTTGGTAATAGATGTTTCAAGATACTCCCAGTATTCAGATTGAGGAATTTTTGGGAGAAATTCCTGTGTTCTCTTCTTGATGGGGTCATCCTGTGCTTGCTATTTTTCTATTGATGCTTTGGTGATTGGTCGCTCAATTGAGATATACTCAGTTATTTCCATCCTTACTCCAGCGTCCTTGTCTGTTCTCATCATTCTCCTATTGAAGGAGTCTGGATCATCTTTCAGCTGAGGTAGCTTTAAGATCTCCCTGATCTTGTCAGGGTGGGTATGAACAATCTTTCCTCTGACCAAGGTCCGATAGTCATAGAGGGCAGATCCAGATAGTCTTTGCTTGTCTGTTTGCCACATATTATCATAGAACTCCTGGACCATATTCCTTCCCACTTTCGTTTCAGGATTAGCTAGGATCTTCCAATTCCTGATTCGGATTTGCTCCTGGATCTCCGGATATTCGTCTTCTTTCAGATCGAATCTAACTTCCGGGACCACTGATCTTAGACCCATTATTTTGTAATAATGGTCTGAATGTTCTTTAGTTAAGAACTTCCCTTGATTCCAAAGTGGTTTTGGAACGCTCTCTTTCTTGCCTCTTGGAGTGGGTTGTTTTCCTTTAGGAGCCATGATCTTAGTGATCACAGATAGGCACACCAAACTTAGAGGTTTGCTTGTCCTCAAGCAAAAAGAAAAGAAAGGAGAGGGAGAGAAGGAGAGCTAGGTGCAATTGTGGATGGGAGGGGAGGGAGGCCGAACCCATATTTAAAGGGAGAGGGGTGGGTTTTTTCGAAAATACAAAGAAAGATAAGATAGAAGATATGATTTAAAGTTGAAAAGATATGAAAGATATTTGAAAAAGATAGATTTGTATTTTTGAAAAAGATAGTATGGAGATTTGAAAAAGATATTGATTAGTTGAAAAGATTTTTGAATGAAAAGAGATAGATTTGTTTTGAAAATTTTGAAAAAGAGTTGAATTGGATAAAAAAAGGATTTGTGCTTATGGATTAAGATACATTTGATATTTTTAAAATAGGGTTTTTAGAAATTAGGGATTTTAGAAATCAGGGTTCTTAACATGTTTATGCAAGAAATCATGAATTGAAACATGAAAATTAAATTTAGAAGAAAAATATGAAGTAAAAACGAATTCACCTCCTCCCCACCATCCTGGCGTTTGAACGCCCAAACGCTGCATGTTTTGGGCGTTCAACGCCCAAATGCTGCCTCTCCTGGGCGTTCAACGCCCAGCTGTTGCTTCTTTCTGGCGTTGAACGCCAGGAACTCCTTTGTCACTGGGCGTTTTTCTGAACGCCCAGGACGCTGTAAATCTGGCGTTAAACTCCCAGAAGGAGCTTCTTTCTAGCATTCAACGCCCAGAAGATGCTTCTTTCTGGCGTTTAACACCCAGATGGCTATCCTTACTGGCGTTCAACGCCTAGTGGATGCTTCTTTTGGGCGTTGAACGCCCAAAACAGACTCTTACTGGCGTTTTCTTGCCAGTGAGCTCTTTTTCTCTGTTTTGTGTGCAGAATCCTTCTGTAACCCTGTGAACTTATACAATTGACTCTTTACCTTAGTATCAGCGAACTTTATATAAACAAATAAAATCAAGAATAGGGCAAAATGCTTAGAGGAAGTGATGCCCCATGGCTGGGTTGCCTCCCAGCAAGCGCTTCTTTATTGTCTTTAGCTGGACCTTGCTAAGCTTTTAATCTAGCTTCAGCCTTGAGCACTCTTGCTTAACATTGCCTTCAAGATAGTGCTTGATTCTCTGTCCATTAATAATGAACTTCTTGTCAAAATCAATATCTTGAAGCTCCACATAACTATATGGTGATACACTTGTAATCACATATGGTCCCCTCCACCGGGACTTCAGTTTCCCGGGGAATAGCCTGAGCCTAGAGTTAAACAACAGAATATTTTGTCCTGGTTCAAAGATTCTAGATGACAGCTTTCTGTCATGCCACTTTTTTTATTTTTCTTTATAAAGCTTGGCATTTTCGAAAGCAGTGAATCTGAATTCCTCTAGCTCATTTAGCTGGAGCAATTTTTTTCTCCAGCTAATTTGGCATCAAAGTTTAGGAATCTGGTTGCCCAGTAGGCTTTATGTTCCAGTTCCACGAGCAGGTGGCATGCCTTACCATACACAAGTTGGTATGGAGAGGTCCCTATAGGAGTCTTGAATGCTGTTCTGTAAGCCCACAGAGCATCATCCAAGCTTCATGCCCAATCCTTTCTACGGGTACTTACAGTCCATTCCAGGATTCTTTTTAGTTCTCTGTTAGAGACTTCAGCTTGCCCATTTGTCTGTGGATGATATGGAGTCGCCACCTTGTGGCGAATCCCATACCGGACCATGGCAGAGTAAAGCTGTTTGTTGCAGAAGTGAGTGCCCCATCATTGATTAGTACCCTGGGGACACCAAACCTGCTGAATATATGTTTCTGGAGGAATTTCAGCACTATTTTAGTATCATTGGTGGGTGTGGCAATGGCCTCAACCCATTTTGATACATAGTCAACTGCCACCAGAATATAAGTGTTTGAGTATGATGGTGGGAAAGGCCCCATGAAATCAATACCCCATACATCAAACAACTCAATCTCCAAGATTCCTTGTTGAGGCATGGCGTAACTGTGAGGCAAATTACCAGCTCTCTAGCAACTGTCACAGTTACGTACAAACTCTCGAGAATCTCTGTAGAGTGTAGGCCAGTAGAAGCCACATTAGAGGACCTTGGTGGCTGTTCGCTCACCTCCGAAATGACCTCCATATTGTGACCCATGGCAATGCCATAAGATCATTTGTGCTTCTTCTTTAGGCACACACCTACGGATTATGCCATCTGCACATCTCTTAAAAAGATAGGGTTCATCCCACAAGTAGTACTTTGCATCAGTAATTAATTTTTTCTTTTGTTGCCTGCTGTACTCCTTGGGAATGAACCTTGCAGCTTTGTAGTTTGCAATGTCTGCAAACCATGGTGTTTTCTGAATGGCAAACAAATGCTCATCTGGAAAGGTCTCAGAGATTTAAAGAGAGGGGAATGACGTCCCTTCTATTGGCTCTATCCGGGACAGATGATCAGCCACTTGGTTCTCTGTCCCTTTTCTGTCTCTTATTTCTATATCAAACTCTTGCAGAAGCAACACCCATCTTATGAGCCTGGGTTTTGAATCCTGCTTTGTGAGTAGATATTTAAGAGCAGCATGGTCAGTATACACAATCACCTTTGATCCTACCAAGTATGATCTAAACTTGTCAATGGCATAAACCACTGCAAGCAATTCTTTTTCTGTGGTTGTGTAATTTTTCTGGGCATCATTTAAAACGCGGCTAGCATAATAAATGACATGTAGAAGCTTGTCATGCCTCTGCCCCAGTACTGCACCAATGGCGTGGTCACTGGCATCACACATTAGCTCAAATGGTAATGTCCAGTCTGGTGCAGAAATAACTGGTGCTGTGACCAGCTTGGCTTTCAGTATTTCAAACGCCTGCAAACACTCTGTGTCAAACACAAATGGCGTGTCAGCAGCTAGCAGATTGCTCAGAGGTTTTGCGATTTTTGAAAAATCCTTTATAAACCTCCTATAGAATCCTGCATGCCCCAGAAAACTTCTGATTGCCTCAACATTGGCAGGTGGTGGTAATTTTTCAATTACCTCTATTTTTGCTTGATCCACCTCTATTCCCTTGTTTGAAATTTTATGCCCAAGGACAATCCCTTCAGTCACCATAAAGTGACATTTTTCCCAGTTTAAAACCAGGTTGGTCTCTTGGCATCTTTTCAGAACTAGTTTCAGGTGATCAAGACAGGAGCTGAATGAGTCTCCATATACTGAGAAGTCATCCATGAAGACTTCCAGAAATTTTTCCACCATATCAGAGAAAATAGAGAGCATGCATCTCTGGAAGGTTGCAGGCGCATTACACAGCCCAAATGGCATCCTTCTATAAGCAAACACTCCAGATGGACATGTGAATGCTGTTTTCTCTTGATCTTGAGGATCTACTGCAATCTGGTTATAGCCTGAGTAGCCATCCAAAAAGCAGTAATAATCATGACCTGCCAGTATTTCTAGCATCTGGTCTATGAATGGTAAAGGAAAATGATCCTTTCTGGTGGCTGTATTGAGCCTTCTGTAGTCAATACACATGTGCCACCCTGTAACTGTTCTTGTAGGAACCAGTTCATTCTTTTCATTATGAACCACTGTCATGCCTCCTTTTTTGGGGACAACTTGGACAGGGCTCACCCAGGGGCTGTCAGAAATAGGATAAATAATCCCAGCCTCCAGTAATTTGGTGACCTCTTTCTGCACCACTTCCTTCATGGCTGGATTTAGCTGCCTCTGTGGTTGAACCACTGGTTTAGCATTATCCTCCAATAAGATTTTGTGCATGCATCTAGCTGGGCTTATGCCCTTAAGGTCACCTATGGACCACCCAAGAGCTGTCTTGTGTGTCCTTAGCACTTGAATAAGTGCTTCCTCTTCCTGTGGATTTAAAGCAGAGCTTATGATCACTGGAAAAGTGTCACCTTTTCCCAGAAATGCATATTTCAGGGATGGTGGTAATGGTTTGAGCTCGGGTTTAGGAGGTTTTTCCTCTTCCAGAGGAAATTTCAGAGGCTCTTTCATTTCCTCTGAATCCTCCAAATCAGGCTGAACATCTTTAAAGATGTCTTCCAACTCTGATTCGAGACTCACAGCCATGTTGATCTCTTCCACCAAAGAGTCAATAAGATCAACTTTTATGCAGTCTTTTGATGTGTCTGGATGCTGCATGGCTTTGACAGCATTCAACTTAAACTCATCATCATTGACTCTCAGGGTTATTTCCCCCTGTTGGACATCAATGAAAGTTCGTCCAGTTGCTAGGAAGGGTCTTCCTAGAATGAGAGTAGCACTCTTGTGCTCCTCCATTTCCAGCACTACAAAGTCAGTGGGAAAGGCGAATGGCCCAACTCTGACAATCATGTCTTCAATCACTCCTGATGGATATTTAATGGAGCCATTAGCAAGTTGGAGACATATCCGGGTTGGTTTAACTTCTTCAGTTAAACCAATCTTTCTGATAGTGGATGCAGGTATTAGGTTGATGCTTGCCCCAAGATCACATAAAGCTGTCTTGGTGCAATTACCTTCTAATGTGCATGGTATCAGAAAACTCCCAGGGTCTTTAAGCTTTTCAGGAAAGCTTTTCATAATGACTACACTGCATTCTTCAGTGAGGAGAACTCTTTCAGTTTCTCTCCAATCCTTCTTATGACTCAAGATCTCTTTAATGAACTTGGCATAAGAAGGTATTTGCTCAAGTGCCTCTGCAAATGGAATCTTTATTTCAAGAGTCCTGAGATAATCTGCAAAGCGAGCAAATTGCTTATCCTGCTCCTCTTGGCGGAGTTTTTGAGGATAAGGTATCTTGGCTTTATATTCCTCAACCTTAGTTGCTGTAAGTTTATTTCCTACAGAAGTGGTTGAAGAAGCCTTTTTAGATGGGTTGTCATCAGCACTTGTGTGTGTCTGATCCCTCACTGGCAATTGAGTGCCAGAATTAGAAGCTGGAGTGACGTTAGACGCCAGCTCCTCATCTGTTTTTGGCGTTTGAACGCCAGAACTGTGCTTCTTTTGGGCGTTCAACGCCAGATCCTTGCTTGTTTCTAGCGTTGAACGCCAGTCTTGAGCATGGTCTGGGCGTTCAACGCCAGCCTTCCACCCAACTTCTGGCGTTTTGGCGCCAGAATTATTTTTTCCTGGGCTCTTATTGTCCTCAGATGGATTTTGGGTGGTTTGCTCATTTCTTGGTTTCCTGCTGCCTTGAAGTGGGGTATTTAGTGCTTTCCCACTTCTTAATTGAACTGCTTGGCATTCTTCTGTTATTTGTTTTGACAGCTGCTGCTTTGTTTGCTTTAATTGTACTTCCATGTTTATATTAGCCATCCTTGTCTCTTGTAGTTTATCCTTGAATTCAGCTAACTGCTTTGTTAGAAAATCCGATTGCTGATTGAATTCAGCAGCTTGATCTGCAGGACTGAGTTCAGCAGTTACTGTTTTAACCTCTTCTTTCATGGAAGGGTCACTGCTTAGGTACAGATGCTGATTTCTAGCAACTGTATCAATGAGCTCTTGAGCTTCTTCAATTGTCTTTCTCATGTGGATAGATCCACCAGCTGAGTAATCTAGAGAGATCTGAGCTCTTTCTGTAAGCCCATAATAGAAGATGTCTAACTGAACCCACTCTGAAAACCTTTCAGAGGGGCATTTTCGTAGCATCTCTCTGAATCTCTCCCAGGCATCATAAAGAGATTCATTATCTCCTTGTTTAAAGCTTTGGATGTCCAGCCTTAGCTGTGTCATCCGTTTTAGAGAAAAGTATTGATTCAGGAATTTTTCTGTCAGTTGTTTCCATGTCCTTATGCTGGCCTTAGGTTGGTTATTTAACCACCTCTTGGCTTGGTCTTTTACTGCAAATGGAAACAGTAATAATCTGTAGACATCCTGATCTACTTCCTTATCATGTACTGTGTCAGCAATTTGTAAAAACTGTGCCAGAAACTCTGTAGGTTCTTCCTGTGGAAGACCGGAATACTGGCAGCTTTGCTGCACCATGATAATGAGCTGAGGATTCAACTCAAAGCTATTGACTCCAATGGAGAGTATGCAGATACTACTCCCATATGAAGCAGTAGAGGGGTTAGCATATGACCCCAGAGTCCTCTTGGACTATTCATTTCCACTTAGATCCATGATGGAGAAAGGGAGATGATGTAAAATAAAAAATTTATTTTTATTTATTTATTTATTTAATTAATTATTTCGAAAATAAAATAAATTAAAATAAAATAAATAAAAATAGGTGAAGATTTTCGAAAAAATGAGGAGAGAGAAAGTGGTCAGGAAGTTTTGAAAAAGATATGATTTGAAAAAGATTTTAAATTTTGAAAAAAAATCTGAATTTTAAAAATAAATTTCGAAAATTTGTTTTTAAAAATAGAGAGAAAATATATTTTTGAATTTAAAGAGGAAAGAGAGAAACAATAAGATAGCCCAAGATTTAAAATTTTTAGATCTAATGCTCCTTGTTTTCGAAAATTTTGGAGGGAAAACACCAAGGAACACCAAACTTAAAAATTTTAAGATCAAGACACAAGGAAAACTCAAGAACACTTTTAAGACTCACAAGAACACAAGAACATGAAGAAAGAACACCAAACTTAAAATTTTTAGAAGACCAAAATAAAATTTTCAAAAAACAAAGAAAAATCAACAAGAAAACACCAAACTTAAAGTTTGGCACAAGATTTATTCAAAGAAAAATTATTTTTGAAAAAGATTTTTAAAAATAGGATAGCCAATTACTAAGAACATAAGTACCACGCTCTAGCTAATTGAGCTATAAATTTAAAGTGTTATAACAAGGTATAAATTATAAAAGACTCTAAACCAAAAAGAAAAATTTTTCCTAATCTAAGCAACAAAATAAACCGTCAGTTGTCCAAACTCAAACAATCCCCGGCAACGGCGCCAAAAACTTGGTGCACGAATTGTAAGTCACACTTTTTACAACTCGTACCACTAACCAGCAAGTGCACTGGGTCGTCCAAGTAATACCTTACGTGAGTAAGGGTCGATCCCACGGAGATTGTTGGCTTGAAGCAATCTATGGTTATCTTGTAACTCTTAGTCAGGAAAACAATAAAATAATTCACTTATCAAATTTGATTGCAAGGAATAAAAGGGCAGAACACAAATTATACTTGTATGCACTGATGGAGAATATGTTGGAGTTTTGGAGATGCTTTGTCTTCTGAAATTCTGCTTTCCTTTGTTTTCTGATTCACGCACGCATGTCCTCCTATGGCAAGCTGTGTGTTGGTGGATCACCGATGTCAATGGCTACCATCCATCCTTCCAGTGAAAAGGGTCCAGATGCGCTGTCACCGCATGGCTAATCATCTGCAAGTTCTCAATCGTACCGGAATAGGATTTACTATCCTTTTGCGTCTGTCACTACGCCCAGCACTCGCGAGTTTGAAGCTCGTCACAGTCATTCAATCCCTGAATCCTACTCGGAATACCACAGACAAGGTTTAGACTTTCCGGATTCTCTTGAATGCTGCCATCAATTTAGCTTATACCACAAAGATTCTGATTAAGAGATCTAAGAGATATTCATTCATTCTACGGTGGAACGTAAGTGGTTGTCAGGCACGCGTTCGTGGAGGAATGATGATGATTGTCACGTTCATCACATTCATATTGAAGTGCGAATGGATATCTTAGATAGGAACACGCATGTTTGAATGGAAAACAGAAATACTTGCATTAATTCATCGAGACACAGCAGAGCTCCTCACCCCCAACAATGGAGTTTAGAGACTCATGCCGTCAAAAGGTACATAGTTCAGATCTAAAAATGTCATGAGATCCAAAATAAATCTCTAAAAGTTGTTTAAATACTAAACTAGTAACCTAGGTTTACAGAAAATGAGTAAACTATGATAGATAGTGCAGAAATCCACTTATGGGGCCCACTTGGTGTGTGATGGGGCTGAGACTTAAGCTTCTCACGTGCCTGGGCTGTTTTGGGCGTTCAACGCCAGGTTGTAACCTGTTTCTGGCGTTGAACTCCAACTTGTAACTTGTTTCTGGCGCTGGACGCCAGACTGCAACATGGAACTGGCGATGAACGCCAGTTTACGTCGTCTATCCTTGAGAAAAGCATGGACTATTATATATTGCTGGAAAGCCCTGGATGTCTACTTTCCAACGCAATTGAGAGCACGCCATTTGGAGTTTTGTAGCTCCAGAAAATTCACTTTGAGTGCAGGAAGGTCAGAATCCAACAGTATCAGCAGTCCTTTTTAGCCTGAATCAGATTTTTGCCCAGCTCCCTCAATTTCAGCCAGAAAATACCTGAAATCATAGAAAAACACACAAACTCATAGTAAAATCCAAAAATATGAATTTTTCCTAGAAACTACTGAAAATAAACTAAAAACTAACTAAAACACACTAAAAACTATATGAAATTAACCCCAAAAAGCGTATAAAATATCCGCTCATCACACCGCACGGCTAATCATCTGTCGATTCTCACTCATATTGGAATAGGATCCATTGATCCTTTTGCGTCTGTCACTACGCCCAACACTCGCGAGTTTGAAGCTCGTCAAAGTCATCCAATCCCAGATCCTACTCGGAATACCACAGACAAGGTTTAGACTTTCCGGATCTCAAGAATGGCTGCCAATAATTCTAACCTATACCACGAAGGTTTTAATCTTAGATTAGAAACCCAAGAGATACACATTCAAGCTTGTTTGCATGTAGAACGGAAGTGGTTGTCAGGCACGCGTTCATAGGTGAGAATGGTGATGAGTGTCACATAATCATCACATTCATCATGTTCTTGTGTGCGAATGAATATCTTAGAGAAGAAATAGGCTTGAGTTGAATAGAAAAATAATAGTACTTTGCATTAATTCATGAAGAACAGCAGAGCTCCACACCTTAATCTATGGGGTGTAGAAACTCTACCGTTGAAAATATATAAGTAATGAAGGTCCAGGCATGGCCGAGTGGCCATCCCCCTAAACGTGATCAAGAGATCAAAAGTGATACAAGGATAGTCTCAACAATGATCCAAAGATGTAAAATAAATCACTAAAAGTAGTTTTTATACTAAACTAGTAGCTAGGGTAACAGAAAATAAGTAAATGATGCAGAAATCCACTTCCGGGCCCACTTGGTGTGTGCTTGGACTGAGCATTGAAGCTTCCATGTGTAGAGACTCTTCTTGGAGTTAAACACCAGCTTTGGTGCCAGTTTGGGCGTTTAACTCCAGCTTGTAACTCAGTTCTGACGTTTAACGCCAGAATAGGGCAGGAAGTTTGCGTTTAAACGCCATTTTTTGTCGTCAAAACTCGGGAAAAGTATGGACTATTATATATTGATGGAAAGCCTTGGATGTCTATTTTCTAACACAATTGAGAATGCGCCAATTGGATTTCTGTAGCTCCAAAAAATCTACTTTGAGTATAAGGAGGTCAGAATCCAACAGCATCTGCAGTCCTTTTTCAGCCTCTGGATCAGATTTTTGCTCAGGTCCCTCAATTTCAGCCAGAAAATACCTGAAATCATAGAAAAATATACAAACTCATAGTAAAGTCCAAAAATATAATTTTTGAATAAAAACTAATAAAAATATACTAAAAAGTAGCTAGATCCTACTAAAAACTACCTAAAAACAATGCCAAAAAGCGTATAAATTATCCGCTCATCATCTATGAACAAGTACTTTTGATATAATATTGTACAAAACTGATGAAAGACTAATAGGTCTGACTTGTGACCTATCTCTGACATCCGGAATCTTGGAAATTAAACAGATTTGAGTGTGATTGAAGCCTTTTAAAATTCTCCCACCTCTAAAGAAACTACAAACAGCCCTGTGCACATCGTTACCTATGACATCCCAAAAAAAATTGATAAAATTTGGCTGTGATTCCATCATCTCTCGGAGTACTCTGAGCGCAAACACTAAACGTAACTCTCTTAGTCTCTTCAAGTGAAAATGGTCTCAGTAGCCTACGATTCATATTAGATGTAACCGTAGGTCTGAAATCCACAAAAAGTATTCCCGGATCAGCTTGGTTAGTAGCAGTAAAAGTCTTTTGGAAATAGGATTCAGCCACCCTCGCTATACTTGCTGGATCCAAAGCAACTTCTCCATCTTCTCCAACTAGTCCCTAGATTTTATTCTTCCAGTTTTTATATTGGAACCTTTGATGTAAGAACTTTATGTTGCTGTCTCTTTCTTTCAATCATTTACATCTAGACTTCTCCCTCCAATAACTTTCTTCTCTCTTCATCTCTTCCTCTAATCTGTTCTCAAGTTCAATCAACTCGCTGCCTCCAAAGATATCCTCGGCCCTTTTTACTTCCAACTGCAAGGTTATTTCTTCTATTAATATTTTGGAATTGGACTGAGATTGTTGCTACCACTGTACTAGTCTGTGTTGGCATTGCTTGAGCTTCTGGGCTAGAGAATACATCGGAGAGCTTTCAATGGTTAGCCCCCAAACGTCTTTCACAATCCTTTTTACCTCCTCCTTGCCACACCATCTATCCTGGAACTTGAATCTTCTTTTGGTCTTCCAGGTAGGGGGTCTGAATCTAGGATTAAAGGAGTATAGTCCGAACTATTTTCTGTTTGTCTTCTAACCACAGTCATCCTATACCACTCTCTCCATGGCAAACCAGAGAGGCAATGATCTAATCTTTCTTTTATTAACTCCTCACCAGCTTGTCTATTTGACCACATGAACTCATGACCTATCATGCCAAGGTCTACTAATTGATTGTCATTAATAAAATTATTAAAATTATCAATTGAATTATCATATCGAAGGATACCTCCTTGTTTCTCTTCATGGCTCTTGATTGCATTGAAGTCTCCCACCACCACCACCCTCCCTTCGAATTGTGACAGACAAGAAGATATTTTATTGAATTGATCAAGCCTCTCTGTTTCATTTGTACTGAGGTAAACTCCTACCAACCCCCATTCTACGTTCTTACCCAGGTCTTTAACCATACCAATCACCGAAAAGGAATTATACGAAAGCACCCTCACATTCACAAAGTCCTCCAAGCTAGCACTAGTCCTCCTGTCAAATCATTCGGGCCAACAATAATGAAGTTTTGATACCCACATGCTCTAATCTTTCTCTCCATGTTTCAAGGTTATTTTTTGTTTCACTGATAAAAATCACCTCGAAAGAGTGGAATTGGCACATCCCTTTAAGGTTATGGACTGTCAGGGGTCTCCTCAAACCCCGACAGTTCTATGAAAGGACTCTCATGGCAAATTGAGTGCCACTGGACGGCTGGCACCGTCCACCATCTCCATAGAGAAAACTCATTCCCCATTAGCTTCAATGATCATACTATCCCAATCATTAACCTCATGAGCTCTTCTTTTATTACCACTAATATTTTCAGGTTTGACATAGCTTCTTTGGGCCATGCTCTTCAATCTTTTGAATTGTTGAGTGTACTCCCTTGTGCTACCATCATTTTGCTGATTTTCAGTTAGGATCCCCACTTCTTTTGTTGCTGCCACTATGTTTTTCTTCTGATTATTTACCATTACTAGGCTAGGCAGAACTAGAGCCCCTTCATATTGGTTCTCCTTGTTACCATGCAACTCTCCTCGAGTTGAATTTTTAGTATACCGCTCTCCTTTTATTTTGTCTCTTATATTCAGCCTTATGAGACCTTCAATCAAACAGTCTGGCAAAAGTTTTTTCTGCATGTATTTTGATCGGGCTGATTCTCGCTATTACCATTGTTCTTGTGATCTTCTTTAATCCCCACCGGAATTCCAATTTAGTTCGCTTTAATCCAGTCTCTCACCTTATCCTCCTTTAATCTATTCTCCTGTGAATCAACTATGAAAAGTGGGCTAACTTTATGGTCATGTCCTATTCTAGCACAATAGGGACAAACCATTCCAAGCCTCTCGTAGCATAATATTACCGAAAGTGAGATTTTGTTTGGGCCAGCAACCATGAGAGTGTCTTTTGATCAGCCTGTTCTCCTCAATTTCCACCCTCAGCTTTTATAATGCGTACCTCTCTTCCTTTGACATCAAAGAGACTGACATCCAGCACCTTCCCTATCCCTCCATCTAATTTTCGAGCCACTCCCAGGATTTTAAAACTTTCAGGCAAACCACATCATTGAATTCATACTAGGATTTTGAGTAATTAATGATCCTCCACCCGTACACCCTCTTTCCATCTCTAAACATGCAATGCATAATCTTTAAAGAGCTAAGAAAAACTCCTTTCTATTCTCAATGCATCCCATTCTCTATTAAAAAAAAAATTAGAATTGATTCTTTCCAATTTTTGCCACTTTAAATCCTTCTGGACGTCCCCATATTGCCTGTAGTGCATCATCCATGGTACCAATAAAAAATAACTTTTCTGCAAAGATTTTACTGGTCAAGCTATTGATACAAGAGTTGATTCCTATTCTTATGTCTTCCTCATCCAGCTGGATCAAATTTTCATGTTTTTTGTCGCTGTCCTGTTCAGAGTGCTGCATTCTGACGTGCGTTTTAACCATGCACAGAAGAGGTTGAAGAAAAGAAAGAAAAGAAAAGGAAAAAAGAAATTTGAGTATGTGACAAGAGAATTGATAAAAGCCAAACATTGACTTAGACGACATAAAAAACTCTGTTTTAGAAAAAATTCTAACAAAACATAGTTAACCCTAAACGACACTATTAAAATAAATATAGATGTTATTTAATTTGTTTTTAATATATATTTTATATTTTATTATTATATTTTAACATATATTTTAGTAGTTAATTAAAAGAAGAAATTTATTCGCACTATACATTCACCCCAATATTTTAGGGGTTTTTATTCCCAACTTGATTTCAATCATACTTCCAACTCAAACGTGGGTTACTCATAAAGCCCTGTCAAGACCACGACCTTTGATATATACGAAGCAACATCTAGACACAAACAAATTATTCCCACACTATGACACCACCGTTGCCCAACTTCATCTTCTAGCCCAAAATACCATAAACAGAAAACGCTGGTCCACCTACATCTATATCAAAAACAAATAGCAAAAAATGGATCTCATCCTTTCACATTTTTCTCTTAACTTAGAAAACTTTCATTTTTTCATGGGCAGGACCTTGAAACAGGCCCGACCCGAAACAACCCGCCCAATACAACCAAAAAAAAAAACTTTTTTAAGAGGCTACAAAAGTAAAGCTCGCCGCTTCGGAGGGTGCCCCATGCTAACTCATGTTTTAAGACGGGTAAGACAGGCTTTAGGCGGGCAAGGCAGGCTTGCCACTTGCCACTCCTTCTGTAACTTCGGCAAGGCTACGTCCCTGGAGCTTTGATGAAGCAAAGACCATGGTGTAGCTATGTTTGTTCTTTTGGGCCTGATAGGCCCTTACCAATAAATAGATCATTTAAAGGCAACTTGGGAATGAGTTATTGGGCTTCTGGGCTTATCAAAGCTAAAAGGATGTAACTATGTAACTTGACCCCGAAAAACTATTACCAATAAAAAAATGACTAGATCATGTGACAAGCATGATACTGTTTTTAGAATGAGATTTGCAGTTATATCATATGGAGTTTGCCTTATGCAAACTCATGTAATAGTGTTATTTGATATTTCAAGAGAGGCAAAAAACAAAAAAAAAGTGAGGCATGTTGCATGTAGTCCTCGTGCATGAAATAAAATACGTGCAAGCTAGCCAAGGTACATTATGTTATCAATTTAGAATTTTAGATTAGATGAACACGGCACGCATATTTAATTTATATGCATATGCACAATAATTCAATTCATATGATACCGTTTATTGGAAAGTTAGACATGCATTGTAGACTTGTAGCTGTGTTTATTATTGGCTTCACATATATACTTAGATCTACACACTTCTAGTATTCTAAAGTAATTTTGTATTTGGATCTTCTAGATTGTTTTTTTGGACTAGTTGAATCATCTAAATTGAATACAAATATAAAATAGCTAGTTATCTTTCGATTATTAATAAAGTTCTGCATAATGAAAACGAACCATTCCTTATTTTCTCACTTGATAGTTTTATCCCTACAAAATATCCAACAGAGGGTAGCGTTTGTTTTTTTCGGCGGCCAACCGCTGCAAAAACGAACCAAGGCAGTGGTTATTGCGGTGAAACAGTGCACCGTCATATCTATTTTCATTTACTGGCGGTTATAAAATTTCATAAGCTTGTTACATGCATATTTATACGTTCTCTCTATTTTTATTAGTACTTAAATTGAGTTTGCTCGTATTTAGTTTACGTTATATATATATATACTAAAAACTTATTTTGAAAAATCTGTTTAATCACTCTTACTTAAACTGTGACACTAATTTTGTATTTGTTTTAGTGTAGAAAAATAAATTAGAATATTTAAAAATATATTTTTAATCATGTTCACAATTTCACTAAATTATATTTTCTCCTTTAGAATAATGTCCTTTAAGTTTGCATTCAGACATAAATTTAAAAGTAAAAATAAGTTAATGTTATGATGAATTTATAAAATTAAAACGAAGTTCAATTAAGCATAATTTAATACTATGATCCAAACTATCAAAATTAAAGAAATCAACCCAAGTCTTAAAATCATAGATCAAGAAGTCTATTATATCATCAATTATTAGTTCTGTGTGTAGATCAAATTTTTTTCAAACATCATGACCTCGTCATGAATCTAGAGAATCAGATAAGTCATCTCCAAACAATGACTCTTTATTCACCTTGAAGCCTTATCCATGTACACCATCTTTTTTGTTGTCCATCTAAAGTTTCATTGTTCTCTTCTAGAGACTTAATGAGATCCATGGTAATGTAATAGAGGAAACAAAATGGTAATCTTGCCATATTCAAGAATTTGAATACTAGAAGAATTATAGTATTCCAGTCTTGGACATCAAGGAGACCAAGGGTTCGTCTAAAAAAGTGGTGCTAAAATTGCGATAACTCATAAGACTCATTGGACTAAATCGGACAACAAGAGGCCCAACAGTATTTTTCAAGTTAGTGAAAAACACAAGTTTATTATTAATTTTTGAAATTATTAAAGGCTATATTTTAGTTTACTTTGTTGTTAAATCTGATCTAATTCCCTAAGATCAACTATCATTTAAATTAGTTATCTTATCTTTAGGAGATTTAAATTAAGTTATCTTATCTCATCTTATCTTTTAGTTAGTTTATTAGGGAGCCTATTTAAACACCTTTATTGAGACAATTTACACAATTTTTTATGAATAAAATTTTCTTAGTGCTTTATGCACGTTTTCTTTAGTGTGATTAAATAAGATGAGTGATTTTCTTTACTTGTTGCATGAAGAAGATTGAATGATCCAACCTAAGGTGATTCTGTGTGACTTCGTCTCTCTGACCTAAGTTGCTAAGAATAGCTTTCTTAGAGGTCTAGTAAGAAAACCCTTGTCTATCCTTTTATGTTTCTGCGGTATCTTTAGGGTGTGTATTTTTTTTGTGTCATTCTTTTTCTTATCCCTCTTCCAACCCTTCCTTTGGGACTTTAATGCTTTGAATTTATTAAACCCTCTAAATTTCCAATAATCCCTTATCATCTGGTATCAGTTATAAGTTATAGGTAAATTTTAATTTATCTGTATGTTCTAGACTTCTTGCTTAGTCTCTTTATTTTTTCGTCAATTTTTGCAAATTTACTTCAAAGTTGTAAAAAAAACAAAATTTCCTATTTAAATTCTGTTACTTCAATTTCTATATATTAAAGTCAGCGTCTGCAAAAAAATGAAAATTCATCTTTTTTCTGCAATTACGTCCGCCTCTGCTACACAATTTTTTTCAGCTTTGTTTTAGCTTTCCAAATTTCTTTTGGGTTTCGATTAGTATTCAATTTTTCTAGTTTCTGTCATCTTAGTATCACTTATTTTTCTTCCCTTGTCACATACTTTGGTTGTCTTCTTGTCAAGTTGAACGTCTATATCATTCAAATTATCTTAGTTTGGTGTCTTAATTTCTCATTTTCTGAAGTGCAACTTGTTAAAACAATCCAAGAGTGGAAAAAGACAAGAGTGATGAGCTCAACAGAGGGTAAAAGCCACATATTGAGTGTAAACACGAGTGTCCTACTTCGAGTGATACACGTTAAAAGAGTATTGTGAGGTCTTTTCTTTCAAAGGTTCTTCTGTGATGGCTGACAACGAAGCGACCCTCAATCCATAACTTACTTCCCACGTCGACACAATCAATGGCGAACTAGAAAGGATTGAACAGTGTCTTGATGACATAGCTTCAAAACTTAATTCTTTATCCCCTAGTCAACAAACGCGGTCCCGAAAACCTATTCATAATCATTCTGAGAAGTTTGAGTTGGAGACTTCACCCAAATTCTGACGTCATAGACAACAGAAAGATGTAGTAACCTTAATGCTATCAAAATGCGCATCCCAGAGTTTAAAGACAGAAGTGACCCTGAGGCTTACCTGAAATGGGAACGGAAGGTGGAGCTCCTACTTCAGTGTCACAACTACTCTGATGTGAAAAAGGTAAGACTAGCGGCTGTAGAATTCTCCTGGTGGATTGAGCTAGACAAAAATAGAAGACGGATTGAAAAACCACCAATTCAATCTTGGGAGAAGATGAAGAAAATTACGAGGAACCAATTTATGCCATCATCATACCACAATGAGTTTTTTTGAAAAGTTTCGTAAGTTGAAACAAGGTTCCAAATCAGTAATGGAGTACCACACAGAGTTGATGTGTTTGGAGACCAAGGCTGATGTTGAAAAGTATCTCGATGTTCTTATGAGGCACTTTTTTATTGGACTTCATAAAGACATTGCAAATAATGTCAAACTTTACCATTTCATAACTATGGAGGATTTAGTCAATATTGCGTTTGAGTTAGAGCAGATGAAGAAGAATATTATGGATCCACATAAGAAGACGAGTTTTTCTAATCATATCTCTCATTCTTCTTCCAAGCCAGTGACGGGAGAATTTGTTGAGTATGTTGTAGAAGGTGATGTGTACTTAGAGGATCCAAAAGTACAGAATTTCTCAAGTGGGTCCTTGGGATGTGAGAAATTTAAAAATCAAGAGAGAAAATAAACAGAGAAAGAGAGTGGGTATTTGAGTGAAAATGATCAATGTTTCAATGAAACTGGAAATTTTGAGAGAAAAGATGAGAATAGTGAGATATAGGAGTCACTGAGCGATAAAGAAATTGAGAGCAATAAACATACTTGTGAGAGAGATCTAGAAAGTTCTAGCTTAGACAAGAGTGCATTAGTATCATTGAATTCCACGTAGTCTTTAGTTTCTCATATATTTAACCATGAAATTTCTAGTATTTTTATATCAATTTTTTTAGGCTTTGTAGATTCACTGATCAATTATGGAGGTATTAATATGGATGAAAAGGAAGAAAGACAACTAATTTCATACTTTGGACAAGATGGTAAAAGTATGGTTGAAAAGATTGGACTTGCACACATGAGGGACATAGTCACAATTCAGTGGGTAGAGAAGAGCCATCAAACTATGGTATTTGAACCTAGAGATTGAGTTTGGATTCCTTGGAGGGAAGAAGAGCTTCTCATTCAAGATTCGATGACAAATCTTTTTGAAGAGGGAGAGGATGATACATGTTCAGGAGGGCATTTTTGTCATTTTAGAGTAAGGACAGAATGATAATCTTGTCATATTCAAGGGTCTGAATACTAGAAGAATTAAACTATGCCGATCTTGGACATCAACGAGACCAAGAGTTCATTTCAAAAATAGTGGTGCTAAAATGGTGATAACTCATAAGACGCATTGGGCTAAGTTAGGACAGCAAGAGGCCTAACAGTATTTTTCAAGTCCAATAGAAAACACAAGTTTATTATTAATTTTTGAAAATATTAAAGTCTATATTTTAGTTTGCTTTGTTGTTAAGGTTTGTTAGAAGATTTGATTTAGTTCTAATTTGCTTAGTAGTATTTTAAGAATTTTAAATTTAAATCAAATCTGATCTAATCCAATAAGATCAAATCTGATTTAAATTAGTTATCTTATCTTTAGGAGATTTAAATTAATATATCTTATCTTATCTTTTAGTTAATTTGTTAGGGGCCTATTTAAACACCTTTGGTGAGACAATTTACACAATTTTTTATGAATAAAATTTTTTTAGTACTTTATGCACGATTTTTTAGTTTGATTAAGTGAGATGAGTGATTTTCTTCACTTGTTGCATGAAGAAAATTGAAGGATCCAACCTAAGGTGATTCTGCGTGGTGGTTTCTTCAACTTCAACCCTCTAATCTAGGTTGTCAAAGACAGGTTCTTTGAAAGTCTAATAGAGAATCCCTTCCGGTGACCTAGGTTGTTAAGAATAGGTTTCTTAGAGGTTTAGTAGGAAAATCTTTATCTATCTTTTTATATTTTCGTTGTGTCTTTAGGGGCGTGTCTTTTTGTGTCATTCTTTTTTTTATTTCTCTTCCAACCCTTCCGTTGGAACTTTAATGCTTCGAATTTATTAAACCCTCTAAACCCTAATAACCCCTTATCAGAGTGTATCTCAACTAAATTATCTTGTATTTGAAGCTCTGCTTCATTTAGAGTATCATTAACTATTTTGCTTGAATTTTCAGCTAATTCTAAAAATTTCAACATGTATAAAACAATGTAAGTCTACTCAAGTCATAAGTAAGAACTCCCAAGTAATTAGATGCTAATTTAGAAAAAAAAATGCGTTAATATGTTAAGACATTTTTCAAAACTAAATAAAAGAAATAACAAGTACCATTTGTCTTATTGAGAGTTTGGACATATTTCTTGAAAAAAAAAAACTCTATAAAGTGTAATTCTATAATCTTTATTTATTTCAATGATACAATATCGCATTCAATAAGATGTTTATTTGTATAGCACGTCTGTATAATAAAAATGTAATTAAGGATCTTTTATATAAAACATACCATTACTTTATGATGGACTTTTATATAAGAGATTTATTTATTTATTTTCAATTCAGCAAGTATATCTTTAGAGTTCTTCCTAGATGCATATGTAGCAAATATATACCCAAATTTTTCTCATACATTGATCCCTATTAATAATAATCCAATTCACAAAATGACTCACGAGCACAAGTCTTTGGAAAGGAGCACTCAGGACGAGTTCGTGGCGTAGGTTTTGAACCATGTACCACCCAATTTTTTAGTAATATTACAAAATAGTCACTCTGTAATACAAAATGAAACTAATGATAAACAAGAAGATAAAAATTGAAATAGAAAAAGACGAATTAAAATTAAAAATAAAAAATAGAAAATAGAAAATAGAAAACAAAAAGATAGGTTGAAATTAAATACAAAGAGAATTACTCTATTTTTTATCCAATTTCTTGATGTAACAAGAAATGGACTCCTTAACTTAAATTGTCCATACCATACTTTCAAAATTGAAACGAACGCACTCAACTTTCTACCAAATTCTTTAATGTAATAAGAGAGGGACTCAGTCAACCTCACTTGTCCACACCATAGTTTCATCACAAAACCAAAAAGTATTTTGGTACTCCTCTAATCACTCTATATGACGACAATAATAATTTAGGAGGTATTTATAAGCTCTTATTAGGTTAAAATAATCAAAATCATAAATCCATTAACATAAAACCCAATCTAATAACTAAATAAATAAAAATCAAAATATATATATCAAATTAAATTAAACATTTTAAAAATATAAACTAATAACTTTTAAATAATACTTGAACTCTTCATATCATGAACATTTAAAGTATGTATCACTCTGATGTGCAAATTGAGGAGTATCAGAAGGAGATTGCAAAACTAAAGACAAAAGCAGTAGAACTAAAGGCAGAGACAATAGAAAAAAGACTAAAAAACAGAGGATGAAAAATCTGTTGAGATACCTAATCCAATAGTAAAGAGATAATTTACCACCTGATGTTGATAAAAAACAAAATTTTTTGAGAATCGCACCAAAAAGATATTATACAATTCTTTTAGTCTTCACTGTTTATCTAACAATACTTTTATCTAGTTTATAAGTAATTATGCACTTATAACAAATTATTATTGTATATATTATTCATTCTAGCATTTTGGTTTTTATTTTGATTGAATGTTTACTTATTTTAATTAATTTTAAATCAATTAAGCTAATATATAACATAACACAAAATTAAAGTTAGAAAAATAGTGATTGTGACTTGAAATAAAAATTCAATCAAATAAAAAACACAAAAATGTGTTGATTTTTTACGGTGGTTTATATTAACAGTGACAAAAAAACTTAAGGCTTGTGCATAATATTTAGCGGCGGTTGCCAAGGCACCGCAATAGAGATAAAACAGATTATTTTAAAATATAGCAGTGATGACAAACTGTCACAACATATATCTGCTGTTAAATATTAATCTGTAGTGGACTAGTGGTTAAGAAAAAATGCCGCTAACAATTTAGCAGCGTTTCATCTTACAGTGATTTACAAATTACTGCTATCTATTTTACAGTGATCGAAAATCGCTACCATCCAACTTAAAAATTGTCGCTCTTGCCGAGATCCTTGTAGTGTATACAGTTGCTTACTTAAAACACATAAATATGTTTTCTTCTTTATACTAAATCCAATAATTGTTGATCTTATCCGTTTTTTATTGATTGTTTTTCCTCTTTTTTTTCTTTGTACAATTTGCATATTCTGTTACTGTACATTATGTTTGTCCAATTTGAAACAACGAATTTATTGCAATCTTTAATTTTATGGGCAAGTCTACTTAGCTAGTACTTCTTTTAATCATATGGTTCATGGGGCACATAACAGCTCTTTTTTTGTCCTCATTTTACTAGCTCAATGACTCTAATTAGCTAATTTTGATTCATGGATAAATTACTATCAGTATAAATCCACAAATCTCTGTCAGTATAATCTCTTCTTTATACCTTCATCCACCACTTATATATTTTCTTTTATTTCACTTTTTTTACAAAAAAAAGTTTTACATTGTTTATCTCGGCATGCAAATTTACATTTGCCTACACATTTAAGTATCATTTTTAAACCAGTTCAAGCTCATTTTGGATTTATATTTGGTTTACAAACACAATTGTTAAATGCTAATTTTTCATTGGTTTATATACAGAAAAAGTATATTGAATTTGTAAATATATGTTTTCAATTAAAATTTTGGCTGAGTAGAGAAAAGAAGATGTTTTATAAATATAAATATAAAAATTCTAAAAGTTAATTATTTAAATTAAAATTTAAAATTATAACCCAATCAAAATTATAATTAAATCAAATCTAAAATTACAAAACAATGTCATAATCAAATCTCAACTCAAAAAAATAGATGTGTCCACAGTAACGCATTCCTGACTATCCTCAACTCATGCTGCTCTCCAATGTATATATTGAGAGGCATCCTAAGTGATGGAAATGCTATTTTAGCTTAATTGATATACGAGAATTTAAAACAGTTGAAAATTGAGTAATTTTAAGATTAAAATTTATCCCTTGGTATTACTTGTCTATAAAATAAGAGATTGAATTTTTAAAAATTAATTCAATTAATTAATTAGATTTATTCAAAGACTAATCTTTAAAAGACTAAGTAGAATCTTTTAGTTTGTTTATATTTATTAAAAATTATTTTTAATTTAATTTTATCAAATATAGTAAAACTGACTTTTGAAAGATAATTTTAATAAGTTACTTTTAAAAGAAAAATAAAAGTTAATTTCTTATTCAATTTGGGCTGAATCACATCAAACACGTTCAAAATGCATTTGCTTAATTACTTTAGACAAATCCAAACTTTACTTATTGAAAAAAAAAATAGAAACTTAGAGAGTCACTTAAAAAAAAAGAGATCTTCAACAAAAAAAAATAATTTTAGTCTTTAATTTTTATTTTTATGAAACTGATGTCAATATTTTTTTTCTGTTTTAACAGAATAAACTTACATGGTATGTTAAACTGTTGATTTATCTATTAAGAATCAATTAGAATTGACAAATTCTTTTTTGTTAGGAGTCTCGTTGTCTTTTAAGGATGATTATCAAAGCCGTTTAGTTTCTTTATTACCTTTCTTAAATATATTAGCTAAATTTATTGTGTAAAACTAAATAATATTAGTAATTTTTAAATTATTTTTACTTAGCTTATAAAAATTAAATAAATGATATATTAGAGATTAACGTGTCAAATAAGTATATTTTGAAAAAAATTATTGATAAAGGAGTTAACTAATCTCACAAAATTCAATATCAAAGACTAAAAATAATGTTATTTTTTTTATTAGAAATCTTGTAGTCCTTCGAAATAATTATCAGAAATTAAAATGGATATTCATTTAAAAATGGTAAAATTACTAAAAACGTGTTTAATAATTAATTAATGAAATTTAATTTTACTATCATTATTGCTTTCAAAATTTTCTAGACAAACAAAATGAGAAGAAAATATCAAAAATAGATTAATTTTGTTGTGCTAATAATAATGCCAAAGATTTTTATAATGTTGTTTAGTCAAATATTTTTTGTTAACAAAATTTATAATAAGTTAGTGAGTATAACACTACGTGAAATTAAATTTATAAATGAAACGAATGATGATAGCATATAAACGCACATTTTCTTATTTTTTTGGTAGGTCTGCATTTGTTTATAGGAATAAGATACTGAGATTGAGATAAAGATATAGTCATATAGAAACATAAAATTGTATTTGATAAATGAGATATAGATAAAAATATTGTATTTAGAAATATTAAATTAGTGTATTTTGTATTCATTCCGACAAAAAAGACACAGACACATTAATAGGGGACACAACTTATTTTTTTCTTTCATTATTTTTATTAATTTTTTATAATTATATTTTCTATTATTATATTTTTTAAAATTTTTTAAATGAAAAAATAAAAATAAAATAAATTTTTATAATTTATTCTAATTTATTATCAAATAGAATACAAAAACACAAAATTTTATATTTTATTCTTTGTGTCTTATTTTCAGTGTCTTATCTTATATATCTTATTCTTAAAGACAAATCCAATCTAATATACAACAAATTCCTTTATACAAGATGCACCAAACTATTTTAAAAGATCTAGAAATTACATTAAATTACTTTTTCACATAAAAAATTATTCTAAGATAGTTTATATTAAAAATTCCTTTTTTGTAATGTATAAAAAATTGGTTTAAATCAATTTATATACAAATAATCACTTTCAAACTTACCGTCGATATGGCAGAGATTGGCCGATGCGGGTTGGCTTGGATATACTGCTTGAATGAAATCACTTTTATTTGGTTTTAAACCAAACCAAATCACAATTTTTTATTTTGAATAAATGAGTTTTTATTTAAATAAAAACATTTAATTTAATATATTGCCAATATAAATAGTTTTATATTTACATCTAATTATATAATATCACATTAATAAAAAATTATTTTTTATCAAATAATTTTTATATCGCACGAATGATTATCCAAATAAAATATGTGATTAGACAATTTAATAAAATATTTAACATTTTAAACTCTAAAGAATTTGCGGTTTCAGTTCAATCTTTTTTATTTGAAAAAATTAATTAATTTATACAAAATAGTTTGATTCAGTTTCAAATTTTAGTTTTATTAAACTGGTTTTATTTGTTAAGAGATTTTTTATATATGTAGAAACAAAATAAATTAAATAATACATAATGGGACAAAATAATAAAATCGAAAGAAAAAAAAAGCAAGTTAAAAGGTGATAACAACATAATTAAAGTGGAAGTAAGTAAAGAAACATATGTTCACATGCATGATGGATTAAAATGGTTAGATGTCCTATTATTAACTGGACGATAAAGACAAACATTAGTACAATTCCAACTTGTAATACGTTATGCCACAAATTAAGTAAAGAGAATGGAGAACATTGAATAAGACAATTGAACAAATTGACTAGCACTTATAATGCTTCTACCTTTTTCCATTTTATTGATCTTTCTTATTATTTGGTAGGGTATTGCACCCTAAACTAATAAATATACTACTAGTGTTAATTAGTCACCAAAAAAAAAAAAAAATACTGCTAGTGTAAACTACTATCTACAGTATCTGTTAATGCTACTACTTTACTTAGCAAAGAAGAAAATTGGGAAGAAAGGTATGGTAACACCTCTCCATATTTTTCAATTTACAATGATGTATAATTTTTTTTAATACCTATAATAATATTTAATTTGTATCAATTATATCTCTCATATTGCAAATAAATCTCAATTTAGCTCCTACCTATTAACTATATTTGTTAAGAATAACTTTTAACTTTTTGTAAAAAAAAAAAAATGTTTGGTTCTGTCTAACAAAAAAGTATATTAAAATGTTTGGCATAACATTGTGAAGCAAATATAAATAGAGACATAAAAGAAGTGAAATATATTATATATCATAATATTTAATATTTTTATCTCAGTATCTTATTCTTATGATACGTTTACATGTAATCTTTTGTTCATAAAAATGATGAGGTGCTGCTTCCTGTAACATGTTGAATTTGTTTATTAGCATTGTGAGTTTGTGACTGTAGGCATCTTAATTTATTGTTGAGAGTTGAGACCTGTGCAAAAAAAAAAAAAAAATTAAAAAAAATGTTAAGACCATTAAGGCATTAACGCTACCCTTAATTAATGAAGTAATCCATGTATCTATCCATGTGAGGAAAGAACAATTTCAAAATGAGAAAAAGGGCAAATGGAAAAGAGTGAGAGATATTATTTTTTGGCGCAAAGCTCAAGGCCTTGCAACTTTGCTACATACAGTTCCTGCTGCTGCTACCTTTGACTAAAGACTACTGAAGAGTATATTTAATACAATTTTTACAATGGAAGAATTTTTTGTCACCAATGTGTCTGAAAGTTGTTAAGAATGACATTCCACTATCATCACCGTGTTCGCCTTACTATACACAGTCCTCTACTCAGGGGTGGAGCTAGAAGAAAAGAAGCATTAGAAGGGTTAAAAATATTTATATAATAAAATAATATTAAAATAAATTTTTGAAGGAGATTAAATTAAAATTTACATATAATTTACATGTAAAAAATTAAAATTAAGGGGACCGTTGCCTCCTTTCGCAGTATGTAGCTCCGCCCCTGCCTCCACTCCTCGTTCTTCTTCAATAATGGCTTGCTTTGTGAAGGTGGAGAGTTCATTCTTATACGTCATTTTAGGTTAAGTGTTATTTTAATCTTCAAAATTGTTAGTAAATATCGAAATTGTTTTTAACGGTTTTTTTTTTTCAAGATCGTACTTAATCATCCTTTCTTAAGATGTATTCCTGAGTTTATAATCTCTTATGGTTGATTGGATTTTAATCCCTTTGAACTGAGCTTGTCGATATTGGCTTTTCATGTTGACTGGATTGGTATAGCATAATAGGGTCTTAAATTCAATGTTTTTTCTTTAAGTATGGATTATATCATTTATATATATAAGAGAATTCTCTAGTACCTTGAGAATTCCTCTTAGTTTTGCCGAAACATAAATGTTAAAGATATGTTGAATGTGGAATTCACTCTTATATATTTGATTTCAACAGGGTTGTAGGTATCATAACAACCACTATTCATCTAAATAATATAGATAGATAGCTAGATATACAGACAGATAGATAGAAAGTTTATTTAATTGGAGTTTTATTGATCAAGAAATTGATAACAAATGAATTATTTTAATATGGATATACATAACATTTTTGTACAATTAAATGATAAAAATATTTAGCTTTTTTATTTAAATTAAATAAAATAAAGAGAGATAGCCACCAAAAAATAAAATAGAGAGAGATTAATATTACATTATTCTTCTAAATCAATTTTTAAAACATAAATTCTTTATTCTTATTAATATATAAATCGTTCCACAACGGTGTATTTTAAATTATATGTTAACCGTTACATTCTAAAATGATATATACTTTGAAATGCTCTAAAAAAATACACATAAATTATTTTAGGGTATTAAGCTTTTAAAATCAACGTAAATCATTCTAGAGTGTGATGATTTACATGTTTTACACCTAAAACATATTAGGAGTAAGATAACTTATGTACAAAAGTTAACCCTCACTAACTTAGAGCGATTTATGCCCAACTTTCAAATACACAATGGAGTGTGACGATTAAAGTTGATAACCCTCACTAGCTTTTACTTTTTATAATTTATATGTCAAATTTTAATTAATATATTTACAGTGCAATTTTTTTAAAAGATACCTTCATTTATTGGTTATTAAAAATATATGTTATGAGTTATTAAATTCTTATTTAAATAAAACTTTTTTTTTTAATGTTGCATGTTTATTTTTTAATTCTAACTAATTTATTATAAAAAGATAGAAGAAAATAATTGTTGAATTATTAAAAAATTTATTATTGTTATTAACTTTAATAATCACACTCCATTATGTATTTGAAAGTTGCGTATAAATCGTTTTAGGTAAGTGAGGGTTAGTTTTTGCACATAAATTATCTTATCCCAATGTGTGTTAGGTGTAAAACGTGTAAATCATTATAATTTTTAGTACCTTAAGACGATTTATATGTATTTTTTTAGAATATTTTAAAGTATAAATCATCCTAAAGTGTAATGGTTAACATATAATTTAAAACATACAGCTTTGAGACAATTTATATATTATTAAAAATAGAAAATTCACATTTTAAAAATTAGTTTAAAAAAATCAGGTAATATTAATTTTTTTTATTTTATTTAAATAAAAAAGCTAAAATTACTAATAACTAAATTTTTATCATGTATTTATATTTTAGTATCTTCTATGATATCTAAATTTCACTCATAGAGTTCAAACATAAAAAGGTAGATTACACTTTACTCTATTTCTACTTTTAGACAAATTAAATTAAGCACAATGTCTATAAGCACCGAAAAATTCCCTTGATATTTTATCTATATTATTTAAACAAAATTTATGCGTATTACGTTATAATCCTTCAATAATTCATTTATAACTCAAACTCACCGGATCCTTTAAATATGTAAAGAAAATTATATGGTACAGATCTAAATCTGTACAGATTTAAAGATTTGCTTACTTAAACCACACTTTTTAAAGCCACACTTTTCATTTAAAACCGTAGCTCTTCACAAAGAAAAGCGTCACCTAATGGAAAAAAGTAAATTAGAAGATTTAAGAGAAGAAATAATTAAGTTATTAAAATTAATAGATCAAAAATTAATGATTTTAACTAATGTAAACTGTAATGACACCGAATTCTTAAAATCAATACAAAATGATTTTTCTCAAAATCTTTATTTTACTATAAGCTTTATTGAAGGACTTCAAAAACCTGAAAAAACTTATTTTTCACACGGAATTTCTAAGAAATGTTATCATGGAAATGATTCCCCACATCTTTATCATACTTTTAACCCACAATTAAATTCTATAGTAGATATGCTTGAAGAAATACTAGTATCCATAAAATTTCAAAGAAATAAGGAAAAAGAAAATCCAAAAGAAGAAAAATTTCAAAATATAATCAACATAACAGATTTAAAAGTAAAACCACCACTAAAATTATGAATATTGAAGAAAAATTAGAAGAAGTTACAATGCTTTTTAAACAATTAAAAATGGCTCAAGAAAATAATATTATGGAACAGGGATTTCAGATAGAAGAAGAAATAGTAAATTCTGAAAATATAGAAAATGAAGAACACATCCTAGATTATTCAAGTGACGAAGAACCAGCAATTCCAATACAAGTAAAAAATGAAGCTGGAACATCTAGGGATAATCAATCTCAATTTAAATGGGAAACAGATTTTGATAATTATGCTTTTAAAAAGGGGTTTATAAATAAAGATTCAAAATATACAAAAATACCATCAAAATACGTTACTAAAATCCAGGAAATGGAAGGAGAAAGAATGCTCGATTTAGACTGTAAAACGAATGAAAAAGAAATTTTCGAAAACTGGTTGAATTCCTTCTTATTAGAAGCCTTTACTAATCCAAAACTTAATGAATTATCTGGAAGAGACATTTGGAATTACATAGGGTTTCATACTAAAGGAGGTATAAGAGATTATATGACATCAATAGAAAACCAAATAATAGAAGAATTAGCAACAAAAATAACAGCTTATGATAAGATATTATATATAATGATGATTCTATATAAAGAATATCAAGAAGCAAAAAACCATTTAGCTAACATTCACATATATGATCTATGTAATGTGGAGTCTTATATATGTGAATATAGAATACATTATTACAAATTAAAAGAAGAAGATAAAAATCATTATCTTAATATGTATATAACAAAACTTCCATATCCTGCTAACGAATTTATTATGGGAAGATTTATAAGAGAAATAAATAGAGGAACAATTGAAAATAATTTTGGTGGAGCAACCTCTGCAATAAGAGAGGAAATAAAAGAACGTTGTATGCAAGAAGCAACTCAAAAAAGATTTGCAAATATAATTAGAATTTGCTGTCAGGATAATGAAGAGATACCTCAAAAATATGGTCTTAATAAAAATTTTCAAAGAAAAAGAAAATATCAATTTAGAAAAAGAAAATACTATCCAAACTGGAGAAAAAAGAGGTATTTTAGAAAAAGAAATAACAATAAAAATAAGAGACAAAAAAGTGATTATTGCCCAAATAAAAAAGAAAATTGTAAGTGTTGGTATTGCCAAGAAGAAGGACACTATGCAAATGAATGTCCGAAAAAGAAGGATAAAAAGGATCTTACTAAACAAATAGAAATCGCTAAGTCTTGTTTCATGGAACCTTTAGAAGAATCTGATGATAACTTAGACTATATTTTTGAATATGTCTCGGAAACAGACTCAGAGACTGAGTAATAATGCTACATTTATTACTATAAAAATAACAGAAAAATTTATAAATGCTTTCATAGATTCTGGAGCAACACAATGCTTTGCTAGTTCAAATATAAAACTTGATTGGAAAAAATTAAAGAAACCATTAAGAGTTAGAATAGCTGACAAATCAATACATAAAATTGACCAAAAAGCAGAGATGGTTGAAATTTTTATTCAAAATTATAGGTTCATTGTTCCATCTATATACATGTTAGATTCTGGAATGGATTTTATCATAGGAAATAACTTTTTAAAGCTATATCATCCATTCATTCAAGAACTAACATATATAGTTTTAAAAGCTCCACACGATTCTTCAATAAATCAAAAATCAAAACGTATAAAAATACCGACTACTACTATAGATAAGATCTTAAAATTTAAAATATTTTCTATATTGGAGACATGTTATTTAAATTTATACTTTCAAATAAATATCCCAAAAAATAATCTTGAAATAAAGATAGAAGAACTTTTGAATGAAATTTGTGCTGAAAATCCTTTAGATATTAAAAATACAAATAACGAATTAGTAAGCATTAAATTAAAAGATCCGACAAAAGAGATAAATGTTCCAAATAAAATCCCTTATTCCGCAAGAGATAGAGAAGAGTTTTCATTAGAATGTAGAGATCTTTTGGAAAAAGGAATTATAAGATTAAGTAAAAGTCCTCATGCGGCTCCAGCCTTTTATGTCGAAAACAATAATGAAATTAAAAGGGGAAAACGAAGAATGGTTATTAACTATAAGAAGAAGAATGAAGCAACTATTGGTGATGCTCATAAACTTCCAAGAAAAGATTCAATTTTAGAAAAAATCAAAGGAGCAACTTGGTTTTCATCTCTTGATGCAAAATCAGGATATTGGCAACTTCGTTTAGACGAAGAAACAAAGAAATTAACTGCTTTTACTTGTCCAACAAAAGAATCAACAAGTGTGTTGCTCTATGAATGGAATGTATTGCCATTCGGATTAAAACAAGCTCCAGGTATTTATCAAAGATTTATGGAAGAAAATCTAAAAGAGTTAAATGAATTTGTTTTAGTATACATTGATGATATACTAATTTTTACAAAACAGGATAGAGAAGATCATCTTCAAAAATTATTAATAGTTTTAGAAAGATGTAAAGAAAAAGGATTAGTTCTTAGCAAAAAGAAAGCAAGAATAGCAAAACAAGAAATAGAGTTTCTTGGATTAATTCTATCCACTCAAGGAAAACTAAAACTTCAGCCAAATGTCCTAGAAAAGGTAAATTTATTTCCTAATAAAATAGAAGATAGAAAACAATTACAAAGATTTTTAGGGTGTATAAATTATATTTCTGATCAAGGATTCTTAAAGAATATAACAGAATACACTAAAAGCTTATTTCCAAAAATAAGTACTAAAAAAGAATGGAAATGGGATGAAAAAGATAGTATGCAAATTCAAAAGATTAAAGAATTATGTGAAAAACTTCCAGAACTTTATATTCCAGAAGAAAATGACTACTTAATAGTAGAAACAGATGCTTCAGACATAACCTGGTCAGGATGTCTAAAAGCTAAGAAAGCTATAAAAAGTTTGGAGCAAGGAAAAGAATCACTAGATTCTAAAAATTCCCCAAAGGAATTACTTTGCAGGTATATTTCAGGGACTTTTACTCCAACAGAACAGAGATATACCACTCATGAAAAGGAAACTCTAGCAGCAATTAAATCTCTTAAGAAATGGAAAATTGATTTACTACCCAGAGAATTTACATTAAGGACAGATTCAAGCTACCTAACAGGTTTCATACGATATAATTTAAAAGTTGATTATAATCATGGACGATTGGTAAGATGGCAATTATTTTTGTTACAATATCCAATAAAAATTGAATATATTAAGGGTGACAAAAATGTTATTGCAGATACATTAACAAGAGAATGGAGTTCGTCTACAACGCATTAGATCAAGAAATTCAGAAATACGAACAAGAACTCGAAAAATGCAAGCATTGTCAGCAAATAAGGACACAAATCCAATCCCTCAAGAAGGCCGTCGAAGCAATGAAATCAACACAACAACCAAAACCATCAGAGCTCAGCCAGCTAAGCGTGGTGGACAAATCAGGTGAAGAAAAAATTCCAGAAAATAAAACAATTGCTGAAATTATCAAAAAATCTACCCAAGATAAAAAATATTATGTAATTTATAATGGCCCCATGAAAGGAGTATATGACGCCTGGGAAAAAGCAGCACCATTTACACATCAATCAAGGATAATTCATAAAGGAGGGTTTTTAACACTGGAAGAAGCAAAGGAATCTTTCAGGGAATATGAAGCTCTTCATCCAGAGCAAACCCTAAAAAGAGCAGATAAAGCTCCAATTCAAACCCAGAGAACAGGGATAATAAGAAACATTCCTACAAGGGCTGAAATCAAAGAAAAGAAAAGAGTCTGTAGATCAAATCTCAGAGAAACCCTTAATATAGTCCTGAACTGGACTGAAGAAAAAAGAGCAATTTTAGGATATTATCCTATTGCCAAAGAACAGCTAACAAAGCTGGTTATATTTCCAGATGCATCCCCATCGGACACCTATCAGTTTTTCCAGTATGGATTAATTGATACAATTTTAATTTTTAATGATCTAAAAATTATTAGTGAGTTTCCTGCAGGATTCGTTGATGCAGTGAAGAGATTTAAAAATATGATTGACAACGTAAATCCAAGGGATATATCCCTAAAATTTACGAACAGTCAACCTATTTTTAATGAAGAAGAAGAATGCTTGGTTCCAGCACACCAAGTAATATTCATGTCCGTCTTCCCAGGAAATTTTCAACCAATTGATCAAGTTCAAGATTTAACAATCTACAGTCATGAAGGAAGGCTAGCCAGCACACTAGCAAGGGTCTTCGAAAGAACTCAAAAGATAACAAGGGAATCTCACACAAGAATTAATTATAAAAGCAGAAATACTTTGCTTGTGTCTAGTAAAAGGAATGAAATTGAAGAAAGAGAGATGAGACTCTTAGTGGAATTTGAATCAGCATTCTACAACTTGTCTGGACTCTTAGAAAAGCTCCCTGAAGGGATAAAGAGGAATCTCTGCTATCTGATAAAAGAGAGAGAAGACCACAAGTGCCAGCTATGCGTCTCAGAGTTATCTGAAGAAAGCAATAATAAAATGGAATCAACCCACATGATAAAGGAAGAAGACAACGCATCTGAAGGACACATAATGAAAGAGGAAGACAGCACATCTGAAGCATCTCTCAACATTATTGCATAGTGACGTAAGCGCTTAGGTCATAGAGCACTAACAATGTAGCTGGTGCAAGATAATAAACAATGACGTAAGCAATGACGTCATAAGAAGGGTAAGGATGGAAATTGTCCATCAGACCCAACCATTATAAATAGGTTGCTTAGGCAATTGTAGAAGGCATCAGAAAATAGAAAGCAGGAGGCAAAGAGTACTCAAATGCTAGGAGAGTAAGGAGGAAGCTGCCGAGGCGATTCTATGATCTGAAGAAGAATTCCCATTAGGGAAAAATAGTTCTAAACTCCCCTTTGGAGTTAGTATTTACAATCTCCCCTCTGGAGATAAAAACACCTTATGTAAAATATATTAAATAAAGGAAGTTTTTCTCCAGAAAGGTATGTATTCATTTTAGTCTTTCAATTATGAATTATTTAGAAAGTTTAGAATTAACAGAAGAATCTGATTATTATAGATTAATTGCTTTATTAGATAATGAAAAACAGGCTGTTTTAAAAACAGAATTAAATCTCAAATCAAACGAAAATTTTAATAAACAAAACCTTTTAAAAGAAGTTTTTAATAGAAAAAATATAATATACTATGGAAAAATTCAACTTGAAGCCCCTATAAAGATAAAATCCGCCAATGGAGAACTTGAAATAGCTTTGATAAATGATGAAGAATTAAGTAAACAGATTGAGAAAATTAAGGATCAACAAAAAAGATCTAAAATTGGATGGATTCATATTAGTACTATACAAGTCTTAATCAAATCTACATATATGAAAGGAATTAATTCACCAATAAGCTTAGCAATCTGTGACAAAAGAATTACTGATGACCCAATAGATCAAATAATTGGAATTGTTCATGGAAACTTGGCAAACGTAAATGTTAAATTTAATGCCCATCTGGGATATGCTATACCTTTATCAACTGAAAATCTTGGAAGATCTATAAGTCTGGCTTATAAATTTCACAGAAAGAATCTAATGGAACAAGATGATGAACCATTTTCAATTACATATGCAATAAATTATGCTTTAACAAATAGTCATCATAGTATAATATTTAAAAACAGAGAAAGAATTTATGTCGATGAATTATTTCAGAAAATTGTAAAAACAGAAATACCAAAATATAAAGCTATTGAAAACCCAGTTCTATTAATAAAAGAACCGTCAGGAAAATTAGGTTCATCGAATTTTCAAATTAGAGAATCTAAAATTAATAGCCCTTTAAGTCTATCTAAGTTGAAGATTAAAGAAGAAAATTCTGAAATAAAAGAATTAACAAAAAAGGTCGAAAAATTAAATGAAACCCTAAACACTAAATTATGACAATAAATAAAGAAGAAATATATGTAACCTATCAAGACAAGAAACAAGAGCTCTTTGAAAGAGAAAATCGTTTGAATTATTTACAGTTTTCTGAAATAAATCAAAGAGCATTTGAAGCTCTAAAAATAATCTATGACAAGTTAAAAAGAGAAGTTGAAGAGCTAGAAAAATTAATAGAATCTCTAGAAAATAGTGATGAATCAATGATAGAGTTTGCAGAAATTTTAAAATAAATAATGAAGCATAAAAAGATTGAAAAACCAGAAAATAAAATAAAAAGAAAAAGGGCAGAAAAATTAAAAAGTAAAATAAAAGAGTATAAAAGGGAATTAAATGACCTTCAGATCGAAATTGATGACCTTATATTAAAAAGGATAGAAATAAGAATAAATATAAACAAGTTGGAATTAAACTTAAAAAATTTATAAATGCCTGAAAAACCATATTATGACTTAAAAGAATTAAAGCTGTTGAAAGAAAAAATGGAAAATGAAGTTGAAAAATTAAGAAGGTATTTAGAAACAACAGAAAGTGTAGAAATAAAAGAAGTTTTTGAGGATTTAAGAAAAAGACAAACAGATAAAAGATTTTATATACAATAATCCATGCAAAAAAGAATATTATAAACTAAAACAAGATTGAAAACTATAAAAATAAAATTACAATATACAAGGACTAGTAAAAGATTGCAAAATTGGTATCAGAGCCAAGTTAACGATTAAGGGTAACACTTTCTCCTTAAGCAACACTTTTAGTGATACACTTTTAAACCAAATAAAAACAAAAATCTGTAAATCTGTACCAAAGTGCATCTGTACACTAGATGGACCCAATATGTAATTGTAAGTTCGATCCATGGATGCGAATAGGAGTGACAAACAGATTTAAATTTGTAAACAGATTTAAATTTGTTTGGTTAATTTGCATGATCCGTTAAAAAAGATGGATCGGCCTAAAAAATGAAGATCGCCATACATTGAAAATTCGTCTAATTCGTACGGCTTAAACTGCGGGTTTTGACGGGACGGGTCTCTCCGGCAGGCCCAACACTTATTTTGTCTAAGGACATTTTTTAAAGATATTCTAATTTAGTGTTTTTGATTATATTTTATGTTTAATTGATGATGTTCTAAACTTGTATATGTTTAATTATATGTTTTGGACAATATTGGTTTTATTATTTTGTTTCAAAAAACTTAGTATATGATTATGTTTATTATATATTTATAATTTTAAAGACTTTAATATTTGTGAATTTAGAAATTATAATTTTTTTATGTCTTTACAAATTATAAATTTATTAAAATAGTTATGAAATTATATATATTGTTTAATATTTAATAGTAAAAAAAATTTTGGCAAGCCAAACTCGCACGACGGGACAGAGTGAAATTTTAGGACTGTCTCATTAGATAGAGTGGGACAGGCCAGTCCATCAGAAAACAGACTTTTAATGGAGTGGGACGGACTTTTTCGTTTGCCACCTCTAAATGTGAATAGAAACAAAATATATTTTATAATCAGTTACTTATGTTATTAGAGAGCTATGAGAATTTAAAAAAAAAATTGTCACTGTTATGAATGATGGTAAAAAGTGGAATACTGTTGAGTGAAAAATTCCTAACCTTGCAATTACAGCTAACTGTATTGACTTGTGATATAGGAGACGTGGCCAAATACATAAAGAGATTCTAAGAATATAAGCACAAATTCCTTCTTTTATGTTTAGTACCTAGGATGGTAACAGGAAAGTGCAGTCTCATAAAAAAATACAATAGAATCTAGAAAATGTGAGGATGAAGATTTAGTATTTTTTAATTATGAACATTTTATTTCAACTCTCAACAAAATTATATTGAGCATTTATACAAACTAGAAATGCACAAGAAGATAAATATTTGTAGAGAAACAATTAATGAGAAAAGATTTGAACTTTCATTTGAATGAAACAAACTCATAGGAGCACTATTTTTCTTCTTCATCAGAATAAGTTACCAAGGCATCCACGGTTCTCTTCTCTCTTTTCCTTTATTGCCGACTTGCTTTTCTTCTGCTTTTCTAAATTCCTCACTTGTGTGTGTTTTCTTTATTTTATTTATGCACATCCATACACAAACTAATTGGGTTTGGAGAAATTTCCAAAGTGTCCCTGTCTCCATTGCAAATTACAAATGAAACCAAACACAAGTAATTAATTGGCCTATTGCATATACTGCACAGTACGTTAAGTCGTTAACAAAAGTGACAAGAGTGTGACTCCAAGAACAGTGGGGTCTAATAACAAACAAATAACTCATGTTATCAAAGGGACTGTTATTCATGAAGTGCCTTCTTACTCCTGGAGGATCTTTTCTCGGCGTGTGGCAGTATATATCTGTTGTACGGAACTTTTTTAGGTGAAGAAAATATAATCCTAACCTTGAAAGACCAAGAATTAAATGTAGATAGATAACCAAAAAAAAAAAAAAGTCTAAGACCAGCAATTTTATTAAATTTTGACCATAATTAATAAAAAAATAGTGAGTAATTTCACATTATTAGATAAAATTTTATACCATTAAAAATATAAAAATATTATTATATACTAAAATTATAACACCCTACCATACAGAGACTTATGCTTAAGTCATAATTCAGAGATGGCAAGGTATTACGACCTCTAAAACAAAAATTTAGTACGTATAGTAGTATGAATGATTGATTATAACTAGGAGCCTTGTAGAAAAAGGGGTAGACAAAAACCGCAACTCGAAAGCGCAACACTCCGATCACTAACACAACGAGCAAAGGATAAGCTAACGCAAGATCGTATATATAAAGAGTATCAAAAATAGGAATATCAAGACTTAAAATCCGGCGGCGAAGATAACCGGTTCGAGCATAGCAATATATACATATAATAAAATAAGAAAACCCCAAAGAAAACCCAAAGGGACACAAATACAGAAAACCTATTCTCCAAAAATCCCCTTTAGAAGGAGTCGTCACAGTTTGTATTATTTAATGGAGATAAAAGTATCTAAACAAGATATATAACCCAAAACAGAGTCCCGAGAACAAAGGATCTTCGCTAATCCAGAAGTCTCCAGCATGCTTCAACGAGAAGCCTCGCGTCCTGCATCTGAAAACCACAAAATCCGCATGGGTGAGAACCAGAGGTCCCCAGCACGGTAACAGCTTCCACATATATAATACATAATAATAGAGGAAAGCCGAAGGCAATCCTAGAACTTCCTTCAGATAATATCAAAGCTTATAAACAAGCTAAACCGTAAGTGGCAACTGACTAAAGATTCTTCAGTCTAACTAATACTTCCCTTTCCAATTCCTTCAGACCTCCCAACCACCAGCAGGAGTATAATATAGCAAACACAGTTATATCAGACAAGAGATTTACAAATAGGAACAGATAAGGCATTTAGGCAATTAGCAAGTAATATGCAGTCAAATAGGCAATCTCAAACAATTCATGTAGTATGCTTATGATGCATGCCTGTCCCTAGTGGCTGATGATATCATCTGTCGGTTATAGAGCCAACCCGACAAGTCCTGGTCACTAGCCATTGGACTGTCCCTCTGTCGTGCATCCCCAACTCGAGTTATACTCATCATAAACTTGATCATAATCATGATCCATATCCATCACCCTCACTGGTGAATATTTATCCATCACCATCACTGGTGAATATTTATGGGGGCGAGCTCATCCGGGCCTTTCACAGTGCCCGGTCACACTTACGACATTGGGTTAACAGAGCTTCGAGTCTCAACCTGGAGCACATGGTGGCTAGCCATTGCTACTACCCAGGGAAACCCTCATCTCCAATGGTGGAAGTGCCAACATTCACAATTCATTCAACAGCATATATGCATTTATACTTAGCCATAAACATGGCTCCGCCGCCACACGGCATAATCCAGCCATCCGGCTCACGGTTAAATCCATAACCAGCCAATTCATTAACAATTACGGCCATTCGGCCCATGGCATAACAAGCACTTCCACCGCCATCCTCCACATCTCACATAATCATCTTTGATCCTCATGGATCATTCATTTTTCCCTTGCTTCACTCGCAAGTTACCACATTCACTAGCCCTTTTCCTCATGCTAGGCATATCATAATGATTTAAGACATAAGTGGTGAGATTGGAGGCTTAGAAGTATGAAGTTTGGCTTTTAAAACTCAAAAATCAACTTTGGGATAAAAACAGGGCCACGCGTATGCGCACTCCACGCGCACGCGTGGATGATGCTTTCTCGAAGAATGGCGCATACGCGCCAAGTGCGCCTACGCGCGAGGGGTCATTCTGCTAAAAATTTTCTAAGTTAAAAGCTGCAGAATTCACAGATTCAACC
Organism: Arachis ipaensis; assembly: GCF_059453495.1. Lineage (NCBI taxonomy): Eukaryota > Viridiplantae > Streptophyta > Magnoliopsida > Fabales > Fabaceae > Arachis > Arachis ipaensis. The sequence continues at coordinate 27,928,940 of NC_142439.1, read as the reverse complement.
CCCAATCTTCCGACGGTCATAACTCTCTCATTTTAAATCATTTTTCACCCGTTCTTCGAACGGCATGGACATCCCGGATCCAATTTCATTTCTAAACAGAATTGGCACAAATCAAAGATTCGTAGTCCAAGTTATGTCCCGTCAAAGTATGCCCAAAAACCATATTTTCATTCAAAACCACAAAGTGCCATTTTCAAAACAAGCCACTTTCAACTCTTTTCAAAATCAATTAAAACATGCCAATTTCATCCCTTTTCTTTGAAATCAATCAAAGTGTACCAAATTCAACAACAAGCCATCCTCAACTCACGCATTGACATTTTACCAAAATTCTCAAAACTACCTCCAACCATTTTAACACTTCTCAATCAAAAGGCCAAAGGATAAACACAATATTATGTCATACATCCTTCTCATCCCAATTTCTAACAATATCAATTTTCAATCAACCATCATTATACATAATCATCATACTCACCAACAATATGGCACCACCCATCAATTCAACCTCAATCATTCATCAAGCATATATCACAACATGCATTTTCTCACATATCACACAATCAAGGCATCAATATTCATAATCACACATATGATCACATCATATATCTCAACCATTCCACAACATCATCAATTCAATGCCTATCTTAAGGCCTCTAGCCTAAGTATTTCCTACCACATTACATATTAGATACGGGAAACCGAAACCATACCTTAGCCGATTTCCCAAGCTCAACCGGAGCACTTCCAAACCACTTTTCCTCAAGCTCTCAAGGTCTCAACACCTCCAAGAACAGATTTTATCACACAAAACCCTCTTCCAAGCTTTCCAAAATCACCAATCAAGCTCCAATATTCACATATACACAACCTAAGCCACAATCATCATACCCATACACAACATCTCAATGCCCAAACCTCATAGAACAATAAATTACACTAGGGTTGAGAATCTTACCACACCCAAGGTCTAAAGAGACAAGATTAACCTTCTCCTTCAAGAGAGTTGGGTCCTATAACATCAAAGAACCCAAAATCTCAACATTTTTACTCATGAAACTCGAAATCAAGGGCTGGAATTTCGAACAGTAAAACGTAGCTTACCTCAAGATTAATTGTATGGGTTTTGTAGAGCTCTCCACGGTGAACGCGTGGCCGCAAACGGAGCGGCAATCGGAGCTCTAGATCAAAAGTTATGGTGGTTTGAAGATCAAGTGAGAGATAGAACTTGAGAGAGTGTTCTTCCCTCCATGGCCTCCATTTCAGCGTGTTTAGTGTCTCAAATGAGGAGAGAGAGTGCTGAAAACTAGGGTTTTGGTTTAGTTTAGTTGGGCCAAGGGCCCACTTTGGGTCCGGTTGGCCCGGTTTGGCCCGTTCGGTCCAATCTTGGTCCGATTTCTATAAAATTGGTACCGAAATTCTCGTCTCAATTTCCTCTATCATATTAAGCCATAAAAATAACATTTTTGGCTTTCTACAATAAATTCTCATTTATGGGTTAATTAGCCGTTAATTAACTGGATCTTACATTCTACCCATCTAATTGGGAATTTTGCCCACAAAATTCAAATTCAAATTCAATTACCTGAGAATAAGTGCGGATAATCCGTTCGCATCTCCGACTCAAGTTCCCAAGTGTGTTCCTCAACACCGCCTCGACTCCAAGCCACTTTGACTAATGAAACCTCTTTTCCACGCAACCGTTTGATACTAGTATCATCAATTATGACTGGAGCCACTGGAAGCGTCAAATCTTCTCTTAACTGAACCGATTCGGGTTCTAACACATGGCTAGCATCAGGAGTGTACTTTTGAAGCTGCGACACGTGAAATACGTCGTGCAGGTTTGAAAGATGGGGTGGTAGAGCCACCCGATACGCCACCGGCCCAATCCTCTCCAAGATCTGAAATGGACCAATGTATCGAGGATTCAACTTCTTTGCTTTAATCGCTCTACCTACTCCTGTGGTCGGAGTAACTTTCAGGAAAACATGATCTCCTGCCTCAAATTCTAAGGGCTTCCGCCTTTGATCGGCGTAACTCTTTTGACGACTCTGCGCCGTAAGCATCCTATCTCGGATTTTCTTGACTTGTTCAGTGGTCTCAGCTATCATTTCCGGCCCCAACAAGCCTTTCTCTCCAGCTTCATACCAACATAGTGGAGATTGACATTTTCTCCCATACAAAGCCTCATACGGAGCCATTCCGATGCTCGCATGGTAACTATTATTGTATGCAAACTCTACTAACGGTATATACCGATCCCAACTCGCCGGTTGGTCCAAAACACAAGCTCTCAACATATCCTCTAGTGTTTGGATCGTCCTCTCGGATTGACCATCTGTTTGAGGATGGTACGCTGTACTCAAGCTTAATCGAGTTCCAAAAGCTTTCTGAAATGCACCCCAGAACCTCGAAGTGAAACGAGGATCTCTATCAGAGATTATAGTAGCAGGTACACCATGGAGTCTCACAATCTCCTTTATGTATAACCGAGCTAGATCCTCAAGGGTGTAAGTCATTCGAATGGGCAAAAAGTGAGCTGACTTTGTCAGTCGGTCCACAATCACCCAGATAGCATCAAAACCAGTCCTAGTCCTTGGCAATCCCGACACAAAGTCCATTGCAATACTTTCCCACTTCCATTGCGGAACCTCTAAGGGTTGCAACATCCCGGAAGGTCTTTGATGTTCAATCTTTACCTTTTGACAAGTTAAGCACTTTGAAACATATTCCGCCACATCATTCTTCATACCCGGCCACCAAAACATCGCCTTTAAATCATGGTACATCTTAGTACTCCCCGGGTGAATGGAGAATCCGCTTTTGTGTGCCTCCTTTAAGATATCTTGCCTCAAAGTGCCAACATCCGGCACAATGATCCTACCCTTGAATCTCCATAACCCATCTTTTTCTTCCGACACTCTCCACTGTTTTCCTTGCTCGATAGCCGGTAACACCTTCCATAACGCTTCATCATTTTCATGAGCCTTTAGGAGTTCGGACTTAAAGTCACTCGAGATTTCTAATCGGCTCAAACACAAGGTTCCAGATACTTCTCGAGCACCAATTTTTAGACTCTCGAATCCCTTGAGCAACTTCTCCTCTTGAAGCATCATCCAAGACGCATATAACGACTTTCGACTTAACGCATCCGCCACTATATTCGCCTTTCCAGGATGGTAATTTAACTCAAAGTCATAGTCTTTCAACAATTCCATCCACCTCCTTTGCCTCATATTAAGCTCTTTCTGATCAAAGAGGTATTTCAAGCTCTTGTGATCGGAGAAGACTTGGAACTTAACCCCATAGAGATAATGCCTACACACCTTCAAGGCAAACACAACCGCAGCGAGTTCCAAATCGTGCGTAGGATAACTAACTTCGTGAGGTCTCAACTGTCGTGAGGCATACGCCACCACATTATGATGCTGCATCAGCACGCACCCTAGGCCCTTTAACGATGCATCACAGTACACCTCAAAAGGCTTGTTCAGCTCAGGTAACACTAACACAGGTGCAGTGGTCAACTTTTTCTTCAATGTCTGAAAGCTCTCCTCGCACTCAGGAGTCCAAACAAACGGAGTGTCTTTGCGAGTTAACTTTGTCAACGGCAAAGCTAATTGCGAAAAGCCTTTGATGAACCTTCGGTAATAGCCAGCTAAACCCAGAAAACTCCTTATCTCAGTTACTGTGGTTGGTTGCTTCCAATCCATCACAGCTTCTACCTTGGTTGGATCTACGGCTATTCCCTTCTTACTCACCACGTGACCCAAAAACTTCACCTCACTCTTCCAGAACTCACACTTAGATAGTTTTGCATAGAGTTTCTTCTCCTTTAAAATCTGCAACACGGTCCGCAAGTGTTCCGCATGCTCTTCTTCAGTCTTGGAGTAAATTAGTATATCGTCAATGAAGACAACCACGAATTTATCCAGAAACGAACGGAACACTCTATTCATGTAATCCATGAATACTGCAGGAGCGTTCGTCAATCCAAAGGATATTACAGTGTACTCGTAATGACCATAACGAGTCCTGAAAGCGGTCTTAGGGATATCCTCACCCCTCACCCTTATCTGGTGATAACCGGATCGCAAATCGATCTTGGAGAAAACCCCAGCTCCTTGTAACTGATCCATGAGATCATCAATTCTCGGCAATGGGTACTTATTCTTTATGGTGACCTTGTTCAGCTGCCTGTAATCCACACAGAGCCGCATACTTCCATCTTTCTTCTTCACCAGTAACACTGGAGCACCCCACGGGGAAACACTTGGTCGAATAAAGTTCTTACCCAACAATTCCTCTAACTGAGACTTTAGCTCGGCCATCTCTAATGGTGACATTCTATAAGGAGCACTTGAGATTGGTCTCGCCCCAGGCACCAACTCAATAGCAAACTCGACCTCTCGGTTAGGTGGAAATTCCTCAATATCATCGGGAAACACTTCTGGAAACTCACACACTACCGGAATCTGATCCAACCTTTGATCATCACCCGAAACACCCGCGGTTAACAACAGGATACCTTGACATTCGATTCCAGAACAGTTCACCATCATCGAATTCAAGTAATAATTATTCACCACAACCGGCCCTTCTGTATCCTCCGGCATAAAGTACACCGACTTTGTAGAACAATCAAGCAGGACATGGTTCTCAGATAACCAGTCCAATCCCAAGATAAGATCAAGACCGATCATCGGTAAGCAGATTAAATTATGGACAAAATCACACTGCTTGAACCTGAACGAAACCTTCGGGCATCCTAGCCTAGTTACCATGGCTTCATGGGTAGCATTATGTACCTTTAGGTCATAACCTAAGGTTACGATCTTCAATCCTAACTCATGGGCTTTCTCAAATGCAATAAATGAATGCGATGCTCCCGAATCAAATAAAGCATTTAAAGTTTGACCAGCCATTTCACAGTTACCTCGAATGAGTGTCTCGGATCCCTCTGCACCCACAGCTGAGGTGGTGAACACCCGACCAGTCTGTTGTGCTTTCCCAGCACCTTGCTTTTGCTTCTCCGGACAACTTGCGGCTTTATGCCCCGCCTTTCCACAATTGTAGCACAAACCCCATCTGGCCTTGCATGGTACTCCCGGATGGTGACTTCCACACCTAGTACAAGCTTGATCATTCTGAGGCTGCTTCCCAAACCTTTTCCCTTGGGAGTTGTTGTTGTTGGGCCTCCTAAAAGAACCTCCCCTCTTGAAGGGCGGACCTCTAGGTGCAAAGCTCTTCCCTCGGTTTTGTGGAAATGATCCCTTGTGATTTTCTTTCTCAGTGGCTGCCCTCTTTACACACTCTTCAGCAACCCTACACTTGTTCACCAATTCGGAGAAAGTCCTAATCTCCATTGGTCCCACTGAACTGAAAATATCGCTCCGGAGTCCTCCTTCGTACTTAACACACTTCCATTCCTCATATTCCACCGGAGTCCTTTGACACATACGAGAGAATCTGAACAGCTCCTCAAACTTGTCAGTATACTCAGATACGGACATAGTACCCTGCTTCAGCTGCAACAATTCAAGCTCCTTGGCCGTCCTAGCAGAAGTCGGAAAGTACTTCTTATAGAACTCCTCTTGGAAGACATCCCAGGTGATATAATCATCACCCTGCTGCAGGAGGCGTCGGATACCCTGCCACCAATGCGACGCTTCACCAGTGAGCAAATAGGTAGCGAACTCCACACGCTGCCCTTCAGGTACCACCTGTGCTTGCAGTGCTCGTTCCATAGCCTGAAACCACGTATCGGCTTCAGTCGGGCTAGTAGTTCCCTTGAACTTAGGTGGATTAACCTTCAAAAAATTTGCCAGTGTCATCGGGCCCTGAACTCCACCTCCATCATTACCATGGTTATTCATCTGTTGACCAAGAGCCTCAGCAGTGGCTTGCATAGCAGCAGCCATGTCCTCCAACGCAGTCATAAAGTTCACCGGATTATTAGGGTTAGTCTCCGGCGCACGAGTATTATTACGACTCCTCCCCCACGGCCTCTACCGCGTCCACGAGGCGCCATCTGGTTCCTATACACACCAAACAATCGATATTAAGTTGATCAGTCTCAATATCGGAAGTTTAGTGCTTCAAAGTCCCAAATGCATGCTCATGAACGTTTATGCCAACTATATCAAGTAGATATACTAACAGCACATAACACACATACAGAGAATGCACAGAAGCATAGTCAGTCCATTCCTCAGGCTCTACAGGAACAAACTGCTCTGATACCATAATATAACACCCTACCATATAGAGACTTATGCTTAAGTCATAATTCAGAGATGGCAAGGTATTACGACCTCTAAAACAAAAATTTAGTACGTATAGTAGTATGAATGATTGATTATAACTAGGAGCCTTGTAGAAAAAGGGGTAGACAAAAACCGCAACTCGAAAGCGCAACACTCCGATCACTAACACAACGAGCAAAGGATAAGCTAACGCAAGATCGTATATATAAAGAGTATCAAAAATAGGAATATCAAGACTTAAAATCCGGCGGCGAAGATAACCGGTTCGAGCATAGCAATATATACATATAATAAAATAAGAAAACCCCAAAGGAAACCCAAAGGGACACAAATACAGAAAACCTATTCTCCAAAAATCCCCTTTAGAAGGAGTCGTCACAGTTTGTATTATTTAATGGAGATAAAAGTATCTAAACAAGATATATAACCCAAAACAGAGTCCCGAGAACAAAGGATCTTCGCTAATCCAGAAGTCTCCAGCATGCCTCAACGAGAAGCCTCGCGTCCTGCATCTGAAAACCACAAAATCCGCATGGGTGAGAACCAGAGGTCCCCAGCACGGTAACAGCTTCCACATATATAATACATAATAATAGAGGAAAGCCGAAGGCAATCCTAGAACTTCCTTCAGATAATATCAAAGCTTATAAACAAGCTAAACCGTAAGTGGCAACTGACTAAAGATTCTTCAGTCTAACTAATACTTCCCTTTCCAATTCCTTCAGACCTCCCAACCACCAGCAGGAGTATAATATAGCAAACACAGTTATATCAGACAAGAGATTTACAAATAGGAACAGATAAGGCATTTAGGCAATTAGCAAGTAATATGCAGTCAAATAGGCAATCTCAAACAATTCATGTAGTATGCTTATGATGCATGCCTGTCCCTAGTGGCTGATGATATCATCTGTCGGTTATAGAGCCAACCCGACAAGTCCTGGTCGCTAGCCATTGGACTGTCCCTCTGTCGTGCATCCCCAACTCGAGTTATACTCATCATAAACTTGATCATAATCATGATCCATATCCATCACCCTCACTGGTGAATATTTATCCATCACCATCACTGGTGAATATTTATGGGGGCGAGCTCATCCGGGCCTTTCACAGTGCCCGGTCACACTTACGACATTGGGTTAACAGAGCTTCGAGTCTCAACCTGGAGCACATGGTGGCTAGCCATTGCTACTACCCAGGGAAACCCTCATCTCCAATGGTGGAAGTGCCAACATTCACAATTCATTCAACAGCATATATGCATTTATACTTAGCCATAAACATGGCTCCGCCGCCACACGGCATAATCCAGCCATCCGGCTCACGGTTAAATCCATAACCAGCCAATTCATTAACAATTACGGCCATTCGGCCCATGGCATAACAAGCACTTCCACCGCCATCCTCCACATCTCACATAATCATCTTTGATCCTCATGGATCATTCATTTTTCCCTTGCTTCACTCGCAAGTTACCACATTCACTAGCCCTTTTCCTCATGCTAGGCATATCATAATGATTTAAGACATAAGTGGTGAGATTGGAGGCTTAGAAGTATGAAGTTTGGCTTTTAAAACTCAAAAATTAACTTTGGGATGAAAACAGGGCCACGCGTACGCGCACTCCACGCGCACGCGTGGATGATGCTTTCTCGAAGAACGGCGCATACGCGCCAAGTGCGCCTACGCGCGAGGGGTCATTCTGCTAAAAATTTTCTAAGTTAAAAGCTGCAGAATTCACAGATTCAACCCCCAATCTTCCGACGGTCATAACTCTCTCATTTTAAGTCATTTTTCACCCGTTCTTCGAACGGCATGGACATCCCGGATCCAATTTCATTTCTAAACAGAATTGGCACAAATCAAAGATCCGTAGTCCAAGTTATGTCCCGTCAAAGTATGCCCAAAAATCATATTTTCATTCAAAACCACAAAGTGCCATTTTCAAAACAAGCCACTTTCAACTCTTTTCAAAATCAATTAAAACATGCCAATTTCATCCCTTTTCTTTGAAATCAATCAAAGTGTACCAAATTCAACAACAAGCAATCCTCAACTCACGCATTGACATTTTACCAAAATTCTCAAAACTACCTCCAACCATTTTAACACTTCTCAATCAAAAGGCCAAAGGATAAACACAATATTATGTCATACATCCTTCTCATCCCAATTTCTAACAATATCAATTTTCAATCAACCATCATTATACATAATCATCATACTCACCAACAATATGGCACCACCCATCAATTCAACCTCAATCATTCATCAAGCATATATCACAACATGCATTTTCTCACATATCACACAATCAAGACATCAATATTCATAACCACACATATGATCACATCATATATCTCAACCATTCCACAACATCATCAATTCAATGCCTATCTTAAGGCCTCTAGCCTAAGTATTTCCTACCACATTACATATTAGATACGGGAAACCGAAACCATACCTTAGCCGATTTCCCAAGCTCAACCGGAGCACTTCCAAACCACTTTTCCTCAAGCTCTCAAGGTCTCAACACCTCCAAGAACAGATTTTATCACACAAAACCCTCTTCCAAGCTTTCCAAAATCACCAATCAAGCTCCAATATTCACATATACACAACCTAAGCCACAATCATCATACCCATACACAACATCTCAATGCCCAAACCTCATAGAACAATAAATTACACTAGGGTTGAAAATCTTACCACACCCAAGGTCCAAAGAGACAAGATTAACCTTCTCCTTCAAGAGAGTTGGGTCCTATAACATCAAAGAACCCAAAATCTCAACATTTTTACTCATGAAACTCGAAATCAAGGGCTGGAATTTCGAACAGTAAAACGTGGCTTACCTCAAGATTAATTGTATGGGTTTTGTAGAGCTCTCCACGGTGAACGCGTGGCCGCAAACGGAGCGGCAATCGGAGCTCTAGATCAAAAGTTATGGTGGTTTGAAGATCAAGTGAGAGATAGAACTTGAGAGAGTGTTCTTCCCTCCATGGCCTCCATTTCAGCGTGTTTAGTGTCTCAAATGAGGAGAGAGAGTGCTGAAAACTAGGGTTTTGGTTTAGTTTAGTTGGGCCAAGGGCCCACTTTGGGTCCGGTTGGCCCGGTTTGGCCCGTTCGGTCCAATCTTGGTCCGATTTCTATAAAATTGGTACCGAAATTCTCGTCTCAATTTCCTCTATCATATTAAGCCATAAAAATAACATTTTTGGCTTTCTAGAATAAATTCTCATTTATGGGTTAATTAGCCGTTAATTAACCGGATCTTACAAAAATCAGCTATTAAAATCAGCTATCAATATAGTTGTGTATAAATACATGTGTAGTTTGATTTATTTTTAATATATATTTATATTTTAACATGTATTATATACTGATAACTGACTTTGATAACTCATTTTAGTATATACGTAACATAATTCTTAAAAATATTATTGATGACTACTTAATAATTACAAATCATAAAAATTACTGATCCCTAACACTCATCAACAAAAAATACAAGAATTGCAGATAGTGGAATTTAGCAAATGGGACAAATTTAAATGTATTCTTCTTGCAACCTTATCTTTTACTGCTTTTTTTTTATTATATTGTTCTTATTATTATTATAATTATTATTTCACTTATATTATTGCTTTTATTGTTGCCATTAGTGTCATTATTATCGTTACTGTTATTATTATAATTAGTATTAGTGTAACACCCTAACTTTTAGCACCTCATGATCGTACTAAAAGTCCGAGTGCTACTTACCTCTAAACCTTTTTATTATATGTTATCTTTATTTAATATTGAGCCTTCGCGAATACGAACCGAAACTTTAATTAAGAAAACGAAAAGAGACTTTATTTTACGCCACTAAATCACAAAAGTATATATATTCACATAGTATTAAATACATAAACTTATTTCAAGGTTTCCAAAAACAAATCCTACCCCTCTAAAAACTCTAACTAACAAGGCGAGGGGAAAACAAATCCTAACAACTCAACTTATAAACATATTCCTCTGTGCTCCCGTAACTTGACAATGAGCCTTTGCACCTGTAGCTGAAAGGGGTGGAGATAGGGGGTAAGAACTGGGAAGTTCTTAGTAGGGTCGGGGTTAGAAGTTAAGTTCATTTTGCCATAATTAACCGACCGCAACTAACAACAAAACACTTATAAGCATGAATAATAAAAGAACTCAGAAGTCAATCAGTCATGCAGCACACACACACAATCACAGAGTTACATAGCACAGAGATATGCGCAAACAAGCATGATGCATGTCTATTCCTATCGGAGGTAATGAGCTCATTTGTCGGTTTCGACCCGCACCCGACGCAATCCGACTCGCAAGTCAGATAAGGCATTCCAGCGGCATAACCTCTGCAAGTTTCCACTTCTTGCAGGCGCTGATTCTCTAACTGAAGCATGTGCTACTTTCTCCTGAAAGCCGTTCCATACACACGAGCGTCCCCGCACAATCATTCAAAAACAAAGCCCACGGCTTAACACTTTCACATCGGCACCATAACTATTTACTTTCCGTCACCCTCTCGTGACCTTTCAATCATTCTCATAAGTACACGTGCCGATTTATCTTCTCTTTTTCTTTTAAAACTAAAACCACATCTTTATGCCATTCTCCAAAATCTTTAAAACAATTAATAATCCAAGCGACTCCAGCAGCAAAAACATTTCTTTAATAATTCAAAATCAGTTAATATATTTCTTAAAGCTTTTGAAAATTTCATTTCTTACTCCCAAAATAATCAAAGCATCCCAGCTAGTTGTTCATACATAACTGAATCAAAATCTCAAGCAAACAACAATAATTCAACAATAATTTAACATAAACTCATTCAAATTCAAGCAATAATCAATTAAATCAACATTCACTTATCAAACTCACATTTAATTATTATAAAGTTACCAAATCCTACCTCCATACGAAATCAAACTAACGGGACCTCCGGAGAAGTTTTCTGACCGAACTGCTGAAAGAAAAAACGTTAAGAATCGTCCGTGCCTCGTAGAACTCCAGTTGGCCAAGCTCAAGGGGTAGAAGAGCTACGTCACCGTCGATTTCCACCGGACAAAAATAATGCCAATGTGTAGAGGAGAAGAATACGAACACTTTTACCGGATTAGATTTTCTATTGGAGTTACGAATTTAAAGAAATCGAAAAAAGAAGATGTTGGAAGGTCACGGTCTCTCTCAAGAGTTACTCTCGGCTCTCTCTCTCTCTTTTTTGAAAGTTCAACTCGGTTATGAGCTGAAGAAAGAAGATCAGAGGATGATAGAAACATTGCATAAGGATATGTGTCAAAGGAGGGGTTTAGGTGTCATGTTTTCTTTCCTTTTCCTTTTCTCTTTCCTAATCCATTCGGTCATAATAAATGGCATTGGATGATAACTCATGATTAAGTGCCTTTGGTTAATAAGGGAAAGAGACATGTGTTATGTTTTATATATGTATACATATGGATATAAGCCATGCTTCTTATTTCTTTTCTTATGGCTTCATTCTTTCTTCCTTTGATTCCAAATGGTTCCGTGAATGATAAGAAAATATAGTAATATAACATAATATAGTAATTATAATAATAGAATAAAACTAAATAATAATAATAATAATAATAATAATAATAATAATAATCAATTTTTATTTTGTCTACTAAAATAATTTTTAATAAATAATTCAAACTAATAGAATAAGTTATAATCAAATTAAATTTTAATAATAATAAAATTCTATTTAATTATTTTTGTTAAAAATAATTTTCTTAAAAACAAAATTCAACAAATATAATAACTCATAAATAACTAATTATTTAATTTTCGAAAATTTGGGGTCTTACAATTAGTATTATTTTGATTATTAAAATTATCATTACTATTATTCTTATTATTATACTTATTAATGTTATTTGTAGCTACTCTCAATTTTAAAAATATAAATATAAATAAGTTATAATTTATTTTATAAAATTAGAATTTTTCATTTTTAAAAAATTATTTTTATTATCAGTAATTGAATTAATTTTATAATAATTTAAATTTAATTAAATCCATATTATTATTATTATTATTATTATTATTATTATTATTATTATTATTATTATTATTATTATTATTATTATTAAAAACATTAGATACAATTGTCACGAGTATTATATGTATTATGAATTTATATAGTTTTAAACCCTAGTATTATGTATTCATTATTGTTATTATATTCACTACGTTGTTATTATTATTATTATTATTATTATTATTATTATTATTATTATAAAGAATGGAAATCAAAGGCGGTTTATATTTTGGATTAAGTTACATATATATATTATCACTATCATTATGCATATATACATACATATAAATATATAATAATAATAAAGAAAGCCAAAGCGGCTTATAAGCCTTCATAAGTCATACGTGTGTTATACATACATATAAATATATAATAATAATAAAGAAAGCCAAAGCGGCTTATAAGCCTTCATAAGTCATACGTGTGTGTATATATATATATATATATGAACATCGTAAGAAAGAAAAAAAAAGAGAGAGAATAGCGTAACGAAGAGAAAAAGAAATAACGTAAATCCCTTCGAATTTTCGGCTTCGATTTCTTGCAATCCGTAACTCCAATAAAAAATTTAATCCGAAGACACAGACGATTTTGGACGTTTTCTTCTTCGATAGATCGGTCAGAAAACTTCTCCGGAGCTTTGAATATTTTGATTCCGTACGAAGGTATGGTTTTGGTTTCTCGTAGTTAATGTTTAATGTCACGTGAAAACTTAGGCTAGAAGACCTTAAGATAGGAATGAAATGAATGAATAATTGATGGATTGTGTATATGGTATAACATGTGAGGTTTAGCTGTTGTCAATAATTTGCTGTTGAAGTTAGTCGGTTTGGAAAAAGATTTAATATTGGTATTTGTTTGATTTTGAAATAATTTGTTACTGGAAATGATTTGAATAACTGAGAGGTGTTTGGTTGGATAGTTGGGACCCTTGAAGGGTGGCAGAAATTTGAGTCTTAGAGGAGATATTGCCAAAATTTCTATAAGAATTGGAGTTTTGATTTGAGGTATTATTTTAAAAGGGAAAGAGATTATTATGTGGCTTGTGTATTTGAGACTATTTATTGACCCTCTGTCGCAAGATGTGACCGGGCACTTTAACTCTCCGGATTTCCCCATGGGTATGCATATATATATAAATATTGAATATTATATTTGAGCTTGGAGTTCGTCTCCATGGAATACTATATTATTGAGCTTGGAGTTCATCTCCATGGAATACTATATTATTGAGTTTGGAGTGTGACTCCATTGAATATTATATTTGAGCTTGGAGTTTAACTCCATGGAATATTATTGAGCTTGGGGATGCGCGCACAGAGGGACTGTCCAATGGTTAACTACCAGGACATGTCGGGTTGGCTGTATAACCGACAGATGAGACTCATCAGCCATAGGACATGCATACATCATATGCATTTGTTTGTTTGCTTGAGTGTGCATTGTTTTGGTTTGCTTAACTGTTTAATTATGCTTATCCGCTACTTGTCCTACTTGCTGTAAATGCTTCTCTATCTGTGTTTTCCTTGCTTGAACTGTATGTGTATATTTTCAGAGAAATCCCTCTTGACGAAGGTGTGAGGGGAGAGGGTTGTTCCACCAGTGATCCGGAGGATTGGAGGCGACAGAAAGTGAAGTATTAAGTTAAAGTTAGATTCAGAACTAGAATACCTTAGATAACTTACCTAACTTTTGGTTTAGTTTATTTTATTTAAGAATGATTTTGAGTGTCGGAGTTCTAGGAATGCCTCTGGCTTTCCCGAGACCTTTTATATTAACTATGTGGGCACCTTTACCATACTGAGAACCTCCGGTTCTCATTCCATATTATGTTGTTGTTTTTCAGATGCAGGTCGAAAGGTATCTCATTAGGCGTCTGGACACCTGAAGCGAAGTGGTTACTGTGTTATTTTGTACCTTTGGCTTTCAATTCCTACTTTTATTACCTTACGTTTGATAGTTATAGTTTTCCTCACACGCAAGTTGTTCCGTTTTCGGAGCGTGGCGCTTTTCATTTTGCGATTTTGTTTTACCCATTTTTCAAGGCTCCTAGTCTATTATATTCTTTCTACTATTATAAGTATGTATTTTAATTTTTAGAAGTCGTAATACCTCGCCACTTCTATTTTACGACTTAAGCGTAAAGTTTTGGGTGGTAGGGTGTTACATTATGGTATCAGAGCAATTCGTTCCTGTAGAGCCTGAGGGATGGACTGATTATGCTTCTGGGCATACTCTGGGTGTGTGTATGTGCTATTAGGATATCTGATTGATATATGTGGCATAAATGTTCATGAGCATGCAACTGGAACTTGAAGCATTAAACTTGCGATATTGAGACTGATCAACTTAATATCACTTGTTTGGTGTGAACAGGGACCAAATGTCGTCTCGTGGATCCGAACGAGGTATTCAGAGAGGAAATCTCGTGGTTGAACCAATGCAAGGACGTCGAGGTGGAAACCCCAGTGCTAGTACAAGTAACGTAAGTCGATACTATAGGTCTATGACCCTTACTGACTTCTTCAAGAGTGGTCCACCCCGGTTTAACGGAAACGCCAATGTTCTGGAGGCTGATCAGTGATTCCGAGAAGTGGAGAGGTTTTTGTACACTCAGCACGTTCCTGAAGTACAGTCAGTGGAGATAGTGACTCATATGTTGGAGGGAGATGCTCAGAATTGGTGGCAAGAGTTGTGTCATACCTTGCAGGTGGAGTTAACGGATGTCCCTTGGAATAGATTTAAGACAGAGTTTTATGGTAAATATTTCTTGCATGCATTTCGCACTGCAAAGGAATTGGAATTAATGCAGATGAAGCAAAATGATATGTCCGTTGCTGACTATACTTGTGAATTCGATAATCTGTGTCGTTTCTCAAAAACTTGTCAAGAAAATCCAGCCGATTATGAGGAATGGAAGTGTGCTCAGTATGAGAAAGGACTAAGGAGAGATATCTTTAATTACGTGTATCCACAAAAGCTAACAAATTTCACTGAGTTAGTTAAGAAGAGCCAGCTCGCAGAGGATTGCTCCATGAAGTGGACACTGCTATAGGAAGGCTTTGGTGAGACTACTCCAGAGGAGCTGCGCAGGTACGGACTGGGAATGTGCTTTCGATGTGGAGCACCGGGACACATGTCTGGAGATTGTTCGCGTGGGAGAGCAGCAGATGCGAGTAGGGGTGTGCATGGGCCGGGTGAAACCGGGTTTGATGTGATCCAAACCCGGCCCGAAATATATACCGGGTCTATTTATTAGACCCGAAACCGACCCTAGACCCGATGAAACCTATACACTTTTGGGCCACGATTATACCGGGTAAAAACCGGGTGAAAACCGGGCCGTTAACATTACATTACCTTGATACCTTCTTATAAGCTAGCATGTGAAAATATCCAAATTTCCAAGACTCCAACCATTATTTGACATGGTAAAATTCACTTAGAAAAATATAACAAAAATCAACTATTCTTAAAATTAAAGCATAACCATAATCAATACTAATATTGTCTAATAACACTAAATATTTAAATCAATATAAATAACACATTATTATGCATTAGTCTAAAATCTTATGCATTTTAAACATAAAACATTAACTTATAGTCTTATAATAACTAATAACACAAGATATTAAGGTTTACAATACTTAAATTCCACATAAGAATAGTCATCATCCATCACTAATAACACAAAATATTAATTGTGTATGATGATCAGGCTACCGGGCCGACTTCGGGTGACCCGAGTCATGGCCCGGACCCGACCCAAAATAATGACCGGGTCTATTTTTGAGACCCTAACCCGACCCTAGACCCGGTGAAATCACACAAAAATAGTCCCTAAAATGTTCGGGACCGGGCTGGGCTGGGCCATGCACACCCCTAGATGCGAGTTGGCCATGACAGGATCGAGGTAAGTATGATACAGAATGCGTAGGACAGATTTGTTCTGTGTAGAGCTAGGACCCCGCTTTCATTTAGGTTACATAACCGGATATGGAAGTTTAGAACTGGAAAGACTGGACGTAGTTTTGGACTTGAATACGGACTAGGAATTTAGGCCGATAGAAATATCTCTTTGATAACCAGTTAGGTGCCGAGAGAAAAAGTAAGTTGTGATAGATTTAGTGTCAGAGGATGAACCAGTTTCGATAGTATTACATATGATGACACCATTAGAATCAGCAGAACTTAGGAGCTAGATGAAGCGAGTATTAGAAGCGATAAACCCGTCGTTCTAATACCAACCTGCCTTATAACTTTTCTGCATCGAATCTATCTTGTATCTTTCGTTTTGCATAGACTTTTAAGCTATGAGAATATCCTGGATTTGCAAACTAAGCATGTCAAATCTTTCTGTTTTTCTTTGACATGTTTAAGAAGGGAAGTTACGTTAGTATGAATCTTTTCTATTTTATATAAATTTTCGAGGGCGAAAATTTTTGTAAGGTGGGTAGAATGTAGCGACCCTCAATTTTAAAAATATAAATATAAATAAGTTATAATTTATTTTATAAAATTAAAATTCCTTATTTTTAGAAAATTATTTTTATTATCAGTAATTGAACTAATTTTATAATAATTTGAATTTAATCAAATTCATATTATTATTATTATTATTATTATTATTATTATTATTATTATTATTATTATTATTATAAATATTAGATACAATTGTCATGAGTATTATATGTATTATGAGTTTATATAGTTTTAAACCCTAGTATTATGTATTCATTATTGTTATTATATTCACTACGTTATTATTATTTTTACTATTATTACGTTTATTAGTATTATTATTATTATTACATGATCATCATTGCTATTGCTAGTATTATTATTACTATTATTAATTATAAAGGATGGAAATCAAAGGCAGTTTATATTTTGGATTAAGTTACATATATATTATCACTATCATTATGCATATATACAAATATATAATAATAAAAATAAAGAAAGCCAAGACGGCTTATAAGCCTTTATAAGTCATACGTGTGTGTATATATATATATATATATATATATATATATGAACATCGTAAGGAAGAAAAAAAAAGAGAGAGAATAGCATAACGAAGAGAAAAAGAAATAACGTAAATCCCTTCGAATTTTTGGCTTCGATTTCTTACAAACCGTAACTCCAATAAAAAATCTAATCCGAAGGCACAGACGATTTTGGACGTTTTCTTTTTCGATAGATCGGTCAGAAAGCTTCTCCGGAGCTTTGAATATTTTGATTCCGTACGAAGGTATGGTTTTGGTTTCTCGTAGTTAATGTTTAATGTCACGTGAAAACTTAGGCTAGAAGACCTTAAGATAGGAATGAAATGAATGAATAATTGATGGATTGTGTATATGGTATAAAATGTGAAGTTTAGCTATTGTCAATAATTTGCTGTTGAAGTTGGTCGGTTTGGAAAAAGATTTAATATTGGTATTTGTTTGATTTTGAAATAATTTGTTACTGGAAATGATTTGAATGACTGAGAGGTGTTTGGTTGGATAGTTGAGACCCTTGAAGGGTGGCAGAAATTTGAGTCTTAGAGGAGATATTGCCAAAATTTCTGTAAGAATTGGAGTTTTGATTTGAAGTATTATTTTAAAAGGGAAAGAGATTATTATGTGGCTTGTGTATTTGAGACTATTTATTGACCCTCTGTCGCAAGATGTGACCGGGCACTTTAACTCCCCGGATTCCCCCGTGAGTATGCATATATATATAAATATTGAATATTATATTTGAGCTTGGAGTTCGTCTCCATGGAATACTATATTATTGAGCTTGGAGTGTGACTCCATGGAATATTATATTTGAGCTTGGAGTTTAACTCCATGGAATATTATTGAGCTTGGGGATGCGCGCACAGAGGGACTGTCCAATGGTTAACTACCAAGACATGTCGGGTTGGCTATATAACCGACAGAAGAGACTCATCAGCCATAGGACAGGCATACATCATATGCATTTGTTTGTTTGCTTGAGTGTGCATTGTTTTGGTTTGCTTAACTGTTTAATTCTGCTTATCCGCTACTTGTCCTACTTGCTGTAAATGCTTCTCTATCTGTGTTTTCCTTGCTTGAACTGTATGTGTATGTTTTCTGAGAAATCCCTCTTGACGAAGGTGTGAGGGGAGATGGTTGTTCCACCAGTGATCCGGAGGATTGGAGGCGACAGAAAGTGAAGTATTAAGTTAAAGAAGATTCAGAACTAGAATACCTTAGATAACTTACCTAACTTTTGGTTTAGTTTATTTTATTTAAGAATGATTTTGAGTGTCAGAGTTCTAGGAATGCCTCTGTCTTTCCCGAGACCTTTTATATTAACTATGTGAGCACCTTTACCATACTGAGAACCTCCGGTTCTCATTCCATACTATGTTGTTGTTTTTCAGATACAGGTCGAAAGGTATCTCATTAGGCGTCTGGACACCTGAAGCGATATAACACCCGAATTTTTAAAATTAAATTTTACGCTTTGAATTTAAAAATAAAATTTAATTTAATTATGACTTATTCTATTATTTTAAATTATCTATCAGAAACTATATTGCGTCTAAATTGATTTTTATAATTATAATCATTATTATTATTATTATTATTATTATTATTATTATTATTATTATTATTATTATTTAGTTATATTTATTTGGCCGAAGCCTTTAAGAAATGAAGAAAGAAAATTTAAAGCTGATCTCATATGCATTATATATATATAAAACGTGGATTCATTCACAATATGAAAGCAAAATAAAGATGTGAA
This sequence comes from Arachis ipaensis, assembly GCF_059453495.1. NCBI lineage: Eukaryota > Viridiplantae > Streptophyta > Magnoliopsida > Fabales > Fabaceae > Arachis > Arachis ipaensis. The sequence goes on along the minus strand of NC_142439.1, from coordinate 27,909,812 downwards.
ACGTGGAAGCATGCAAACATATATATGTATGGTAATGACATATGTACAGGGACGGATCCAAAAAATTTAGTGTGGAGGGGTCGAATTTTAGATAATTTTTTTTCATTTCATAAAAATAATTAACATATATTTATTAGAGTTGGTTTTTCAAAAAATTTATCAAAATATATATATAATTTTAATTTTTTTTACAATTTTATTTTTAATATGATAGTTACATAAAAAATATAACAATATCAATAGTACATTATAAAATTATAAAGTACCAATAATTTATAGCGTGTTTAGTTAAAAATAATCACATATCTTATTAATTAAAATTAATTCTTTTAAAAATTTTTAAAAATTTGAAAATAAATGATAAATTATTAATTATTTGAAAGACACAATACCTTTATAGAATACAAGATATAAGATATTTTTATAAAAGTTTTTCTTTCAACAACGTAAATTTAGAAGAAAAATAAGTATTTTTTATAAGAAAAGAATATCTAAAGTACATAATGTGATTACCAAAATATAACTACGCAAATAATTATTAATATAATAATATAAATTTTAAATATGTTAATATAAAATAAACAAATGATTTTTTTATATAAATATAGAAAATATTATATAAAAACTAATTTGAAAGTTACAAAGACTTGAGGGTATGATATTAAATTAGTTAAGTGAAAAATATTAGTGAATTAAATAATTAAGACATAAATCTATTACATAATAAAAAATAATACATATAAAAATACTAAATTATATAATATTTTTTATTTTTTTAAATACATATATCATATATAAATATAGTTTCTAAAAATTTTGGGGGCCGACACTACTCGCCCCCTCTAAGTCCGTCCCTGCATATATATATATATATATATATATATATATATATATATGACACCTAACCTACCTTATAAAAGCTAATTATCACCATCAGATTTAATCTTTTTCATTTTCTCTTCCCTCATCACCGAATCATACAAGAAAAAGAAAAGAAAGGACCGAGAGAGAGCAACCAAGAAACTTCCATGGAACCGTGACTTTCAACTCCAATTTTCTTGTGATCCGTAACTCCAATAAAAAATCTAATCCGGTAAAAGTGTTTCTATCTTCCTCCTCTACACGTTGGCATCATTTTTGTTCGATGGAGGTTGACGGTGACGTAGCTCCTCTTCCCCTTGAGTTCGGCCAACTGGATTTCTACGAGGCACAGATGATTTCTGACGCTTTCCTCTTCAGCAGCTCGGTCAGAAAGTTTTTCTAGAACTTTCGTTGATTTTAATTTCATACGGAGGTAGGGGGTTTGTTTTTAAAGTTAACTTTTTAATTTAGAATGCCTACAAAGTTAATTGGATAATTGCATTATATATATATATATATATATATATATATATATATATATATATAATAATAATAATAATAATAATAATAATAATAATAATAATAGTAATGATATTGAGTATGGATTATTGCTGTGAATGTGACTGGTTTGGTTGTTATGAGAGTTTAATTGGTCAAATTAAGCTTGGATTGAGGTTGTGAAAATGTGATTGTTGAGGAATAGGGAACCCGTAAGGGTGGTTTAGTCCGAATTTTAGAGAAAATGCCGCCGAAATTTTATAAAATCTGAGGTTTTATTTGAAAAGTTATTTTAAAAGATTTGGTTTTGGAAAATTAAATTATTTAAAATATATTTAGTTAAGAAAAGATTTATTCTATTTTAAAGTTTGATTTATTAAGAAAAATATAATGTTTTAAACCCAATCTTTTAAGGAGAGATTTTGTTTTAAATAAAGATTTGAGCTCGGTTTATTAAGAAAAAGAATCTCTGCCACAGGAGAGCAGAGAACAAGGATTTAAAGAATATATTAATTAATGAAGTGTCTGCCACAGGAGAGCAGATGTGACATTGTTTGGGCCTTAGTGCCAAATGTAAAGTGGGGACCCCCACACACTGAGAACTGTTTTCCAGATGTACGCTTATTGATTTGGAAAGTCACACTGATGCGGCCTAGCTGTACGACTTAAAGTCACACTGATGCGGCCTGGCCGTACGACTTATAAGCACACTGATGCATCTGGAAAACCATATCTGGGACTTGTGCTCGGGTAATGTCGGGAGCGGGTAGGCAACCGACACATGAGCTCATGGCCTGCGTTAGGGATAGACATGCATCATATTGATTGCGCATTTGCATTTGATTGCGCTTGCCTGTTTTATTACTTTGTGATTGTATTGTTTGTCTTGTTGTGACTTGCTTGTACATTGAATTGAATCTTTTGCTTGCACTATTTGTTTGTGAGTGTATTAAAGTGATTACGTGTTGACATTTGACTGAGGATTAACTATGTGGCTGAGAGACAGAAAATGTGACTAGTTTTATATTTAAAATTTGTTTTGAGTTTAGAAATTTAAAGAAAAGTAATTATTTATCTAAAGTAGAAATAAAAGTATTTCCAAAGGGTTAACAAAATAGTTTTATTGAGTAAAGTTAATTATTTGCATTAAATTCATTACTTTTACGGCATTCCCATTCCCTACTGAGAACGTGTGGTTTGTTCTCACCCCAAAATCTTCCACCCTTTCAGTGACACAGGTTCGAAGATTCAGTTAGAAGATGCAGACGACTAGTAGTTTTACTTGTGATTCCTGTTAATTTTATAGAGTTCCCTCGCCCTTGTTGCTTTAAGTTTTATTTTATCCAGAGGGATAGGTATTGTATTTGAGTTTTATATTAAATTCATTTGTATAGCATTTATTATTAATAATAATTGTGTGATTTTAATTACTACAAATAATTTTCTGGTATTTTCTTATAAACTGAAATGCGATATCGACCTAAAGGCTCAATATTAAATAGTAAATAAGGAGAACATGTTAGTAACTCCTTACTTTTGGTACGATCATGACGTGCTAAAGGTTAGGGTGTTACAAGCGAAGTGGTTACTGTGTTATTTTGTACCTTTGGCTTTCAATTTCTACTTTTATTACCTTACGTTTGATAGTTATAGTTTTCCTCACACGCAAGTTGTTCCGTTTTCGGAGCGTGGCGCTTTTTATTTTGCGATTTTGTTTTACCCATTTTTCAAGACTCTTAGTCTATTATATTATTTCTACTATTATAAGTATGTATTTTATTTTTTAGAAGTCGTAATACCTCGCCACCTCTATTTTACGACTTAAGCGTAAAGTTTTGGGTGGTAGGGTGTTACATTATTATCATAGTCCTTATTGTCAATATTACGATAATAATAGCCAATGAGTTATAGCTTAAATGGCATAGTGTCCCCATACTCAATTAAGAGGTTGCGGGTTCGAGTCTCCTATCTTTGATAAAAAAAAATATTACGACAATAATAATAATATTAGGTTATGGGCCTAACAAAAATGATCCTTAAAAGTCGAAACTGAAAACTGTAATTCTAAGCTGTAATTTGAATACGTATATTTAATTTTTTTCAATAAAGAATTATTAATTTTATTAGAATATAATTATTATTTTTATTATTGTTGTATATCTATCTATTTAGGCAATATATTTAGAGTGGCTTTTAATTAAGATTCTTAAAGAATTAATTTTCTTCTTACAATTAGTATTTTGTTCTGAAATAAAATTAATTATTATTTCATTACTCACTATTATTTACTATTACTTCATTCCTTATTTACTTGATAATTTTTTAAAATAACATAACCACGTCTTAACATTAATTTTAAGAAAACTAAAATAAAGACTTGTATAATTAGTTCATATTTTTTTATGCTATTAGACATTAAAAATTATAAAATACCATTTTACTTCATTTTAAATAACTAAAAGACCCTACATAAAACTTTTACAGGTTTAACTATGTTTGATTATATTATACATTATAATTTTAATTTGAGTATGAAAAGGCTAAAATTTCAATTTTATTACAAAAATGATAAAATATCCTTTAAGTATTAAAGTAAAAATACTAAATTATATATCTATTTTAATAGTCATATTTTTATATGTACTATTTATATATATAATTTAATAAATAAAATTTATTAATTTTCATCTTGGATTATTATATAATTTCATTAATTATTAAAATTATTCAATTATATTTATAAAATTTAAACTTTTAGAGGAGATTATGATTAACATATTATTGGTAAAAAAAGATGACTTGATGTGAATATTTTTTTATTCTTTATTATTTACATTAACTTTAGATAAAAAAAATTAGTTCTGACATATAATTGGAAAATTAAAATGCAATTAATAAGATAATTTTATCTAATCTAGATATAATGAAAAATAAGTCTTATAAACAGAGATTTTGTATAATAAGAAGAGTTAGATACAAAATTAATGATGTTTCTTAATTAAATGTCTCTAATTTATTCCATTACGATAATAATAATATATATTTTTGTCTAATTTAATTTACAATATTAGTCGTTCTATTCATAATTATATTATTATATAAGTTACAAAAATTATATTATTATATTGTAGTTTGTTGATATTTTCTATCATATATATTGTAATATCGAATTAATGTTATTAATAGTTATTGCATAATATATAAAAAAAATTAAACCTTTAAATACATAAGGATTAAATGTTCTAATTTACCATACTTTTTGGGATATACTTTTAAATACCATAGATAATGGTATGGTTTTATAAAGATTGAATGTTCTAATTATTTGAAAAACGTACCTTATTTTTAAATGTTAAAAACATAGTCTTTAATATAGAAAAATGTAGTCTTTGAGAATAAACAACATTTATATAGACATTTTTTAAAAAAACGTTTCTGAATCTTAAAAACGTAATTTTTGTTTAAGACATCATTTTTTTTTAATTTTAGCTACATTTTTTAAGTGTATCCGAATAAATTTTTTTTTTTTGTAATGCCACCACTAATGTAAAATCTAAGACCTTGTTTTCTAAAGATCCAATTTTTACTTTTCTATTATAGATAAATCCCTGTTTTATACACTTAGAACTCACAATAGATTGATGAAATGTACCAGCAAAAGGCATTACCATTGCTAGAAGGTATATGCAATTTGACTCCAGAGGATATATGATGGCAAAATAAAAAAAATAAAGGATTAAATATTTTTTTAACTTGAACGATTCTTACTAAATAAAAAGTGTTATATTTTTTTAATTAAATAAATTTTAATTATTTATTTATTATATTTTATATTAATAAGTTAATTTTTAAATTTATTATTTATGATTTATAATTTAAGATTTAAAATTAAAATTTAAAATATTAAATATAAGATATTTTTATTTTTATTTTTCTTTTTTCTTTACTTTTAATAACAAATTAATTTTTAAGAAGTGTTGCACTCTTTAATTTTTTTTGGAGCGCATTAGCATTCACCTTAAGCATTACTGAATTAAAAACTTTCACAATATTAAGTAGTGTAATATTTCAATCTTTTGGAGTATTATAGTTTTGTTCTTGATGATAAGGGAGTTGGTAATATCTGTTAGAGAATCAATATAATCAATTTAGATCAATTAGCATCGTGTATATTTATATAGCATATCTGTACATTAATTGTAGGATTCTATGTCTTTATTACTTTGATTCATTTAGCACCTATAAATACCCCTTGTATATTGTACCTCCACACACAACTAAATAATACACTTTTCATATTATTCTCTCAGTCTCTTGTTTCTAACATAGTATCAAGAGCTTAGGTTTTTTTTTTCAATGAATATTAGTTCATAGCCCCATTGTTTTTCCTTTCCGGCAGTGTTCTTTGGCCTCCTTTTTCGTTCTCTTTTCGACGCTTTGGTTCGTCACCCCCATAACCATCTTGTTCGTCTTGTCTCCGTGATTCCAACGCAACCAGAACCGCCGCCATCCGCCGCTAGACGCGCCTCCACGCGCCGCCAAAAGACGCTGTCACGACCAGGTTGCTCTTCCTTCCAACTTCCACCTGTGCCTCTTTGCTCGCCTTTTTCGACCTGTTTCCGACGCTTTGGTTCGTCACCTCCGGCACCGTTGTGATCCTCTCGTCGCCAGCTTTCCAACACCGCTGAGATCGCCGCCAGACGCCCCCGGACGCGCTGCCACGCGCCGCTGGAAGCTCGCTGTCCACCTCCATTGATCCTCCCCCGAGATGCTTCAGTAGCCGTTGGATCTTGCTGTTGATCCCACGATCCTGAAGCCGCCACGTGTCACGCCACCAGCCTTCCCTGCGACCCGCGCACCCGCTCCTGACCCGACCCGGCCCGCCCGTTGACTCGATTGCCACCTCGACGCCAGCTCGTCCTCCTCATCCTCTCACGGGCTGTCACGTGTTTCCGTTGCCTTGACGTGGCGCTGACGTCACTGCTGACGTGGCGCTGACGTGGCTGACAAGCGGGACCCTCCCTAAGGTTTTTTGGTGAGCTCTTTCCGATTCCGCGCTCCGTTTTCTCATTTTCTGCTTCGAAATTGCAGTTTTCTCTCCTCTCTTTGATTTGTGTGACTACTGTTATGGAAAAGTCGGATGTTTTTGTTGCCACAGACAGAAAGGATACATTCTGTCGAAACTGTAACCGTTTTGGGCACCTTTTCTCCGTCTGCCCCTCTGTTGAATGTCAGACATGCCACCAGAAAGGGCATATTAGCTACCATTGTTCACAGTTGCTCTGCCGTTATTGCAAGCTCTCGGGACATTTGATTACTACCTGCCCTACTCGTCCACCACGTCCTGCGCCTGCTTCTACTGTTGCTGCTACTACTGAACCTACCCCCTCTGCACCTTTCAACCCGTCTCCTGTCTCTCTATCTGATATTGCATCTCTTCTACAACATCTTCTCTCTGTTTCTGGTAATACTCCTGCTGTTTTATCAACCCCTCCAGGTGATTCTAAATGGTACTTTGACTCGGGTTGCTTTAATCACATGTCTCCGTTGTGTAATATTTTTTCGTCCATGTCTACAACTACAAATGGACCTTCTGTCAATACTGCAAATGGCTCCCTTTTGCACGCAACACACAAGGGTTCTATATCCCAGTCATCTCTTAATCTTCCAGATACTTACTACATTCCCAAATTACACTTCAATCTTATTTCTGTTGGTCAACTTGTTGATTTGGGTTTTGACATCACCTTTTCTATTTCTGGTTGTCGTGTACAGGATCCTCGGACGGGACAAATCATCGGGACTGGACGTAAGGTCGGAAGGTTGTTTGAACTCGAAAGTCTTCATATTCCTCCTGTACCAAATCTCTGTGCTGCTTCTTCTCCCTCTACCCTTCACTTATGGCATCAACGTCTTGCCCACACCTCCTTAGGAAAACTGCGTCCTCTTGTGTCTCAAGGTGTTTTAGGTCAGGTTCCAAATGAATCTTTTGATTGCATTTCTTGCCAAACTGCCAAACAACCTGCTTTATCTTTTCACAATAATTCATCTCTTGCTTGCTCTCCTTTTGATATCATTCACTCTGATGTTTGGGGCCCCGCTCCCACTGCCTCTATGGGCGAAGCTCGATACTTTGTCGTTTTCATTGATGATTATTCCCGTTTTACTTGGGTTTATTTGATGACTAATCGCCATGAGTTACCTCAGATCTATATCAACTTTGCTACTATGATTAAAACTCAGTTTTCCAAGGTCATTAAGGTCTTCCGACGTGATAATGCTATGGAATACCGTGATTCCAAACTCTTAGCCTTTCTTGCAGAATAGGGTACTCTGTCTGAGTTTTCTTGTCCTGGTACGTCTCAACAAAATGGTAGAGCTGAACGCAAACACCGTCACATTCTTGACTCCGTCCGTGCAATGCTCCTTTCTTCTTCGTGTCCTGAGCGTACTTGGGGTGAAGCTGTTTTTACTGCCGTTCATGTTATCAATAGACTCCCTTCTTCTGTTCTTGGTAATGTTACTCCCTTTGAGCGTCTTTATCATACCCCCCAGATTATAGTTCTCTTCGAGTTTTTGGTTGTGTATGTTTTGTTCTTCTTCAGCCTCATGAACATAGTAAACTTGAACCTCGGGCTCGTATGTGTTGTTTTCTTGGTTATGGCACTGAACACAAGGGTTATCGTTGTTGGGATCCTCTCTCTAAACGTATTCGTATATCTCATCATGTTGTCTTCTGGGAGCACCACATGTTTTCTCGGTTCTCATCCTTTGAGTCGATTCCTACTACTCAGTCACCTTTGTTCACTAACCCCAATGTTGATCTTTTTCCTAGTGATGATTCTACAGGTTCTATCTCGAGTGACCCTCCACAGCCTCCTGTTCCTCCGCCTTCTCCATCTCCCGATGATTCCAGACCGGACGATGATCCTGCTCCTACCGTCATGCCTCCTCCTCCCGCTCGTTCTTCTAGGGTAAGGAATCCACTTCCTCATCTTCTTGATTACCATTGCTTTTCTACTATTCTTCATCAACATGAACCTAAGACATTCAGAGAAGCCTCCTCAAATCCAAATTGGCAACAAGCAATGCAAGAAGAATTACAGGCACTTGAAAAGGCACACATCTGGGATCTGGTTGATCCTCCTTCTGATCAGGAAGTTGTGGGTAGTAGATGGGTCTACAAGATCAAGACTCGCTCTGATGGCTCTATTGACCGTTATAAGGCCTGTTTGGTTGCTCAAGGTTGTACGCAAGAGTATGGTATTGATTATGAAGAGACTTTTGCCTCTGTCGCTCGTCTTACGTCTGTTAGAGCTCTTCTTGCCATCGCCGCGGTTAAAAAATGGTCTCTCAGTCAGATGGATGTGAAGAATGCATTTCTTAATGGGGATTTGAAAAAGACAGTCTATATGAAACCACCTCCGGGATATCCTTGTCCTTCTAATAAGGTGTGTCTCCTTCGCAAGGCACTTTATGGACTTAAGCAAGCTCCTCGTGAATGGTTTGACAAGTTCAGCACTACCATATGCAGTCTTGGTTTTACTTCTAGCCCTCATGAGAATGCGCTCTTCATTCGTAAAAGCGAACGTGGAGTTGTTCTTCTACTTCTGTATGTTGATGACATGATAATTACTGGGAATGATGTTGATGGTATCTCTGATCTCAAGGCCTCACTTCACCGTACCTTTGAGATGAAAGATCTTGGTTCTCTCAGCTATTTTCTTGGTCTCGAGGTCATCTCCACCGATGATGGCATCTATCTCTCTCAGGCTAAGTATGCTTCAGATCTTCTTGCTCGCGCTGGGATTACAGATAGTCGCACTGAGTCTACTTATCTTGAGCCTAATGTTCGATTTACCCCTATGGATGGCACTGTTTTGGATAATCCGACACTTTATCGCTAGTTAGTTGGAGGTCTCGTCTACTTGACTGTCACCCGACTAGACATTGCCTATCCGGTTCATGTCCTCAGCCAGTTCTTGTCAGCTCCTCGTACTACTCACTATGCGGCAGTTCTTCGCATTCTTCGGTATGTCAAAGGCACTCTATTTCATGGCCTTTATTTTTCTGCCCATTCCTCTTTGACCCTTCAGGCATACTCTGATGCTGATTGGGCTGGTGATCCCACTGATCGTCGTTCTACTACTGGTTACTGTTTGTTTCTTGGCGACACTCTCATCTCTTGGCGTGCTAAGAAGCAAACATTCACTGCTCGCTCAAGCACAGAAGCTGAGTACCGTGCCCTCGCTGACACCACTGCTGAGGTTATTTCGGTTCGTTGGCTTCTCAAAGATCTGGGTACTCCTCAGTCGTCTCCTACTGATGTTTTTTGTGATAACCGCAGTGCTATTCAGATTGCCCATAATGATGTGTTTCATGAACGCACCAAACACATTGAGATTGATTGTCACTTTGTTCGACAACGTATCCTTATTGATGCTGTTCGTCTCATTGCCGTTGGGACATTGGATCAGACTGCTGATATCTTCACGAAAGCTCATCACCCGACTCGCTTTCGGACTTTGTTATCCAAACTCAAATTGGTATCCTTAGCTCCCACTTGAGTTTGAGGGGGGATGTTAGAGAATCAATATAATCAATTTAGATCAATTAGCATCGTCTATATTTATATAGCATATCTGTACATTAATTGTAGGATTCTATGTCTTTATTACTTTGATTCATTTAGCACCTATAAATACCCCTTGTATATTGTACCTCCACACACAACTAAATAATACACTTTTCATATTATTCTCTCAGTCTCTTGTTTCTAATAATATCCTCCACACTCAACTATCAAAACATGTAAACAAGAGAGAGATATTTACATCTTTATAAGACATACTTTATTTTTTGTTTGGATTGATTTGTGCCAAAAATTTATCCTTTTCAAATCTTAATTTTATATACAGTGTAGTTTGGATTGAATATTTTTTTTAGACAATCCAATTTAATTTCAAGTGATTTGGATTAGATTTGTGATTTTATAAATTAAAAAATTTAATATACATAATAAATTTTAACATTATATTTATAACTAATAATGATACAACAAGTTCTAATAGTATATTGAAAAGCTAATAATAATATAATAAAAAATTATAGATTAGTTAAAATAAATAAATAAATCTCATTATTAAATTTATAAAATATTTATTAAATAATAATAATGTATAAATAAGATAAAAATATATAACAAATTTAATATATTATAAATAAAGTTTTAAATATAATAATAAAATAATTATATTATATTACATTATGCTATTTAAATTGGATTGGATCGATTTTAAAAAGTTAATTCGAAATCCGATCAAATTCATGCCGTTTGTCAAAAATAAAATTTATTTATATTCAAATTCATGCAGTTTTAATTGATTTTTGATTTGAATTAAATTAAATAAACAGTTTAATTTAGATTAGTTTAAATTTAAAGACTCCTACTTCAGTACTTCACATTCTACCTCTAATGGGTTTATTGTCCTTTGGTGACACACTAATTTGGACAATGACTTTTATATTATCTATAATGTCTCAGTCTATTTATTTATGAACATTATCTGTTTTAGTATTTCGAGCTTTATGATTTTGTTATTGATGACAAGAATGATGATGACAAAGTCTGTCACACTCACCCATTCAGACGGATTCACAAGAGAGAACATTCACATTCTCATAAGAGAACTTCTTTTTTGAATGTAAAAAACTTTACTATCAACAACAAAATCGTTCAATGTGTCAAAAATAATAATTTTTAAAATTAAAAGAAAATAACAAAGGTTGAGTAACTAATTTTCTGGTAATTCACATGAATAAATAGTTTAGGGTTAAAAATTATATAGATATCTTAAACACAAATAGGTTACACGCTATGTCTTAAATATCTTTTATATAAATCGAATCAACTTGTTTTAATTTATGTTTATTTACATATAAATTGAATCAATCAAATTCGATTTAATCGAAACACAATAAATCGAATTAATCAAAGTTGATTTATCAAGAGAAAAGCCAGAATACTGCTAAATCGTGTCATTCACAATTGATTTATAATAATAAGCATTTGGCAAGAAAAAAATTGAATCCTATGAATTTGATTTACTAACAAATACATTCATTATCCATACGATGCTATGCAATTAGTACCTTCATATTCCCTCGCTTAGGGATGTCAACGGGGCAGAGCAGGGGCAGGGAATGCCTCCCTGTTTCCCATCCCTGCCTCTAGATTTGCTCTCTATTTTCGTTCCTGTTTTCTGCCGTAGGGGAATATTGCTTCCCATCCCCATTCTCTACAGGGCCTTATTCCTAGACCCCATTCCTCATCTCTCTAATAGTTTTGACTAATTATTAGTTTCTATAGGAATAGAGGTGAAAGTATCTATCCTATACAAAAATAGTAAGATTTTATATAAAAAGTCTAAACGACAAGATGGTGACTTTCAAAATGACACAGTGGGGGACGCCATGGCGAGGCAGAGCACAGAACAGTGAACAAGGTAGGGGATGCAGCAGCAGAGAGGAGAATGGACACGACGATAGAGTTGTGAAAAGGAACGCCACAAATATAAAGAACGACACGGTAAAGGTGATGGAACGGTGAGGGGTGACAATACGGTGAGACGGGAGAGTGACGATAGGGTGGTTGCAGAGAGGTTAGATGGAGTATGGATGACGCTAGAAATCTATGAACTAAAGAAGGATTATACAAATGAGGATTAGGAATTTTGAGTCTCTCTTTCTCTCTCTCTTTCTTTCTCTCTGTAAATTCCGTTAAATTAGTAAATAATTAGTCAATAAATTAGTTTTTAATAAAGAAAATTAGAAACATGAATATTATATTAAATTAGAATATAGCTCATCAAAACGAGAATTTTGACACTAATTTCAAGAAATTCGGCCCAAGATTGGACTGAACGGACTGGACCGGTTGAACCGGGCCTAAACCAGACCCGTGGGCCCAACCGGACCAACCTTTAAATGAGCCAAAGCTCGTTTCCTCTCCCAAGATGCAACAGAAGCTGCGTTGAACAGCAAGGGGAGGAGAAGGGTATAAACCCTTACGTTAATTTTAAAATGTCGTAACTTCCCGATCCGAGCTCCGATCGCCGCACCATTTGCGGCCACGCAACCACCGCGTCGAGCTCTATGTTTTTACTGGAATAATTTCATAGGTAAGATATTAATCACTCTCAGCCACTCCTTTCTCCCAATTTTCGAAAATATTGTAGGGGTATTGAATTCCTTTACTTTTTGATGTTTTAGGATCCAATTAGCTTGAGGAAAACGTTCACTCTTGCTTATATGAAACTTGGGTAAGGTGAGGATACCATAATTTCATTTTAATTTTACTAAATTTGAGCTTTGGGTATTAAATTGGGTATAGATGTGTTTTGAATGTGTATTAGGTTGTGAATAAATAATTAGAGCTTGAAATTGTGGATATTGGAACTTGGAGGAAGCTTGAACACAACCCATTATAAGCAAGTCCAAGAGCATAAAATTAATAACCTCAATGTCTCATAATTCCAATATATGTTCATCAACAATTATACTAACAACAATACAAAGCTACTCATTAAATGCCATTAACGAATTCAACTTACCTATGGTTCTTCTAACCTAAGTTTTCACAACACCGTAAATATTAAACGTGCGAAACTTAAACCATACCTTGGCCGATCACTTGGTTCACCCAAGGCAGCCTAACAACTCAAAATTACAGCCCCTCCAAGCTCAATTAAAATATCCCCCAAACCAAGCTTGATCACCAACAAGCCTCCAATTACTCCCAAGTCAATTCCAATGCTTATATACCCACTTAATCTACACCTAATACATATACATGTTCTAATTTCAGTTTTCCCATCATAAATACAAGATTGAGATAGGGTTAGGATATTCTTACCATACCCATATGCTCAATAGCTTGATCCCACAAGTTCCGGAAGCTAACTTGAATCTAGAACACAAAAATTGGACAAGATTCACCATAGGTTTTCAAGTTTACCAAAGAAAGAGGGATAGAGAATCTGAACCAAATATGAGTCTTACCGGTAAAATTGTTCGGATAAAAAGGTAGAGCTCGACGCGCTGAGCGCATGGTCGCAAACGGTGCGGCGATCGGAGCTCAAACGAGGAAGATATGGTGGTTGGAGTATTTGGTTAGGGTTAGGGAGCTCTCCTCCTCTCCCTTTCTGTTATGGCATCCAGCAGCTAATGAGAAAGAAGAAAGCTGCTGTTTCATTTAAGTGTTTGGATCCGGTTGGACCCACGGGCCCGGTTTGGGCCCCGGTTCAACCAGTTCAGCCCTTCTGGTCCGATTTTGGGCCAAATTTTCAAAATTGGTATCAAAATTCTCATTTTTGACGAGCTCTATCCTATTCTGTTATTAGTTTTGCATTTTTAGCTTTCCTAATTAAAATTCAATTTATTAACTAATAATTTATCGATTTTTGCGGAGTTTACAAGATGACTATAGGATAGGTTGGAATGTATGTGTATATAATTATTGCTCAGTATGTTGTTAACTAGTTGATTTGGTTTCGTGTTTGTTAACTAATTAGTGAATTGATAAGTTTGTTTATTAAAGGTTTGAGAATGTAAATTTATGGTTGATGATGCTTGATGGTTAGTGGTGATTTGATGAATTTGTTGATGATTTGAAGTATGATTATTGTGGTGATTGATATGGTGATGAGGAAGGGTATGTTGAGTTGAATTGGTAGGTTTGGTAGTGAATAGAATGGAACTTTTGAATGAAAGTGAGGTTTGGGGAATTTTGCAAAATTTAGTTTTGGACTGAACTTCGGTGAGCTATAACTTGAATTTCGGACCCTCAATTTGTTTCCAACTTGTTTTAAATGAAAATTGGATTCCTGAAGTTTATGCCGTTTGAAGAACGGATGAAAAACGATTTAAAATGATTAAGTTATGTGCGTCGGAAGTTTGGTTAAAAATTTGTAATTCTGTAGCTTTCTGCCTAATCAGGTTTTTGGAGAAATGTACGTCCACGCGTACGCGTGGTCATGGGATATTTGATTGTGCGTACGCGAGTAGCCCTATGCGTACGCATAATGGATCAGCATTCATATTCACGCGTACGCATGACAAAAAGATGCGTGCGAGAGTTGCATTTTTACACTCCCATGCGTACGCGTGGCCTCTTTTTCAGCAAACATGATTTTTCTGAGTTTTAAACTATATTTCAAACTTTTGAACCTCTATTTTCGTTCTTTTAGTCATAAATAATAGTATTAAACCTGATAGTTAGATGAAGTTAGGAAAAGAGGATAACTTGGAGGTGAAGTAAAGCTAAAAAAGTGATGAATTGGATATGAAAATGCTATGAATGATTATGTATGATATTTGGCTTGAATAATCAAATGATCTGAGATACGAGATTCCCTGGGTAAAGTACCGTGGCTTGCCACCACGTGTACCAGGTCAAAAACTCGATACTCTATTGACCCTACGACGTAAGGGTGACCGGGCACTTATAAATTTCCGGGAATGGTACCCTCATTGAGCGATTTGATATATATATATATATATATATATGAGAGAAAAAGCTATGCATAGACTCATAGGGATACGCGTCGGGGGACAGTCCAAAGGTTTAGCAAACCGGACTTGTCGAGTTGGCTTGATAACCGACAGATGAGACTCATCAGCCATAGGACAGGCATGCATCATGTGCATATTACTTAAATTACTTGTTTGTGCATTAACTGGGTGTGCCTAAGTGTATTTGCTATGTTAACTGTATATTTGCTACCTGCAGTACTTGTAACCTTCTTGTGTTTGCCTTTATCTGTTTATTTATCTGTGATATGTTGTCGGAGATGGAGGTACGGAGGAAAGGCGGTAAGACTAGATTAAAGATTAAGTTAAGTTAGGCTTAGATACTCTTAGAAAACTACCTTTTATGGTTTCTATTTAATACTTTAAGCTTAATAATCTGAGTGTCGGCATTTTAGGATTGCCTCTGGCGTTCTAGGATTGCCTCTGGCATTCCCAGGACCCTATATCTTATATGTGTGGCACCTTTACCATATTGAGAACCTCTGGTTCTCACCCCATACTATGTTGTTATTTTTCAGATGCAGGTCGAAAGGCACCTCGCTAGGCATCTGGACTTCTGAAGCGAAGTGGTTATCGGGTTATTTTGTTGTACTGTTATGTATATATACGTACTTAGTTTCCTCTCCGCATGACTTGATCCTTTTGACCCTCTTAGAGGCTGATGGAGAGACATGATTTTGTTTATGTAAATTTGGATTTTGGATATGTATATATATGTGTATATATATTCTCCGGCCAGCTTTAAATTCGTAGGCTGAGTTAGGAGCTTTTTATTTTGTATCTTTGGCCCTCTATTCATACTTTTGTGATCTTATAACTGATAGCTGTAGTTTTCTTAGTACGCAAGTTAACTCGTTCTCTGAGCGTTGCATTTTTATTTTGCGATTTTTATTTCTTCTGTTCTTCAAAGCTCCTAGTCTATTATATTCTTTCTGCTATTATATGTACACTTTTTATTTTAGAGGTCATAATACCACATCACCTCTGTTTTACAACTTAAGCATAAATCTCTGTGTGGTAGGGTGTTACATTATGGTATCAAAGCAGTTTGTTCCTATTGAGCCTGAAAGATGGACTGATTTTGCATCTGTGCATTCTCTGTATATGTGTTAATGTGCTATTAGGATATCTGACTGATATATATGGTATAAACGTTTGTGAGCATGTATTTGGAACTTAAAGCATTAGACATGCGATATTGAGACTGATAAACTTAATATCACTTGTTTGGTGTGTATAGGGACCAGATGTCGACTCGCAGACGCGGTCGCGTGCGAGGTAGAGGTAGGATAGGCACCGTTACTCTTGGCCTGGCAGGGAATGATCCAATAGACTTTATGGCTGCTCTGGGAAATATGGCTGCAGCTATGCAGGCGACAGCCGAGGCATTGGGTAATCAGATAAACCAGGGTAATCACGGGAATAATAATGACGAAGAAGGCCTTATGACACTTGCGAAATTTATGAAAGTTCACCCTCCGACCTTCAGGGAAACCTCAAATCCCACTGATGCAGACAATTGGATTCAGGCAATGGAACGGGCACTGTAGGCTCAACAGGTTCCTGAGGAGCAATGGGTTGAGTTTGGAACTTATCAGCTGCAAGGTGAGGCTCAGTATTGGTGGCAGGGGACACGACGTATCCTGCAGCCAGATGGCGCTGTGATTCTTTGGGAGGTCTTTCGAACAGAGTTCTATAAGAAATACTTTCCTAGTTCAGACAGAAATGCCAAGGAACTTGAATTGATGAAATTAAAGTAGGGCCAAATGACCGTTACTGAGTATACTAGTAGGTTTAAGGAGTTATGTAGCTTTTCTCATATCTATCAAGGTGCGCCTGAAGATTTTGCTTAGTGAAAATGTATTAAATAAGAGGGAGGTCTTTGGAGTGATATTCTTAGCTTCGTTGCCCCAATGGAGATCAGAGTATTTTCTGAATTGGTGAATAAGAGTAGGGTGGCTGAGGAATGTGTGAGGAAAGCGGCAGCAGAGAAAGGAAGTTTGAGGGTTCCCTTTCAAAAGACTTCAGGAAGAAACTTTGCTCTGAGATGTAGGAATTTCAAGCGTGGAGGCTTTGTCCCACAGCAGAATCGAGGCCAGGGCAATTACAGAAGGCCGAATACTAATGTTAATCAAGGAAGAAGGTTTGGGAAGTAGCCACAACAGGATTTGAACTGTCAGAGGTGCGGGAAGTATCATCCTGGAGTTCCATGCAGATCAGGACTTGGGGTATGCTATTTTTGTGGACAGCCCGGGCACTTGGCCAGTAATTGTCCGGAGAAAAAGAAGTATGAAACTGGTAGGGTACAACAACCAAGGAGAGTGTATAGCACTTCTACAGCAGGTGTTGAGGGATCTGAGACACTGATTAGAGGTAACTGTTAAATAGATGGTAAAATCTTAAATGCTTTATTTGATTCAGGAGCAACTCATTCATTTATTGCATTTGAAAAGGCTAATGAATTAGGATTGAGGATGGTGGTTTTAGGTTATGATTTGAAAGTGCATAACACTACTCATGAAGCCATGGTGACTAGATTAGGATGTCCACAAGTTCCATTTCGAGTACAACATGAATTTGTGCATGATTTGATTTGTTTGCCGATGACTGGTCTTGATCTCATCTTGGGATTGAATTGGTTATCCAAGAATCATATTTTGCTTGATTGTTCTGAGAAGTCAGTACAGTTTATGCCGGAAGGGTCGAAAGCGCCGGTTGTGGTGAATAATTACTATTTGAACTCTATGATAGTAAATTGTTCTGGAACTGAATGTCAGGGTATTATGTTATTAACTGCGAGAGTATCAGGTGATGATCAGAGTTTAGAGCAGATTCCAGTTGTATGTGAATTTCCAGACGTGTTTCCGGATGATATTAATGAATTTCCACCTAACTAGGAGGTTGAATTTGCAATTGAGTTGGTGCCTGGAGCCGGTCCGATTTCGATTACTCCTTACAGGATGTCACCTTTAGAAATGGTTGAACTGAAGGCTCAGCTGGAAGATCTATTGGGTAAACATTTTATCTGACCAAGTGTTTCTCTGTGGGGAGTGCCAGTGTTGCTGGTAAAGAAGAAAGACGGAAGTATGCGCTTGTGGGTTGATTATCGGCAACTGAATAAGGTTACTGTGAAGAATAAATATCCATTACCTAGAATCGACAACCTAATGGATCAGTTACAGGGTGCCGGTGTGTTCTCTAAGATTGATTTGCGATCCGGGTATCATCAGATAAGGGTTAGAGGTGAAGATATTCTGAAAACTGCTTTTAGGACACGATATGGTCATTATGAATATACGGTGATGTTGATGGAGGCGAAAATCAGCCAATTAAGAAATTATAGTAAGAACAGCGTTGTAAGTACAGTTCTTAACCGACGAAATTCCACTTATCAATTTAGAAGGGTTGTCACAAAATTAGAATGAAAATACTGGGAGTAGAAATCTCAGGTCGTCTCCCAACGAGTTGACAAAATGGTGCTATTTTATCAGTCAGGAATTTTCTGAGGAATTTTGAGAGTTGAAGAACGGAAAAATAAATAATTATAAATTAAAGCAATGTAAATTAAAAGAGATTTATATATTCAAAATAAAAAGCCTTGACCGGGGAAAGATTAATTGGAAGTTCTATCCTTATTGGATTTTTCCAAGTATAGTATCAAGAGGTTGTTGCTTTCACTTAGTTAACCCTTACTAAATAAAGAAAAGTCAAGTGATTGAGCTAACTCTTATTCACAAGTCCTAATCCTCTCCCTTGGAAAGGATTAGCGTTAGTGCCTAGAGAGTTAGCCAACAACTTCCAATTTAACTAATCACTTGAGCATTCCAACTCAAGGGTCTCCTTTTAATCAACCCCCAAGTCAAGTTGGGAGTCTACTCCATTGACATGAATATAACATTCACAGAAATATAAGAAGAAGACATGATAAATTAAATAAAATAGGAATTGAAAATTAATTAAAAGTAAAAATTGTTCTTTGCATTAATAAATCCCAAAATGCAACATCCTTATCTGAACAGGGTTAATAAGTAATCAAAAGAGTAAAGGAATAAGAAAGCAAACTAGAATAATAGCGACTTCAACGGAGGTAGTGACTCTTCTCAATATCCAAAGCAGAAGCATCAAAAATAGAAATCTATGAATGTAAAGGAAACCTAGAGGAAGTAGTAATTTCTCTCTAAGATTCAAAACTAAAACTAAAAACTATGCAAATGAGAATGTGTGTTGAGTCTCTGCTTGTCCCCTGGCTCTAGTCTTTGTTTCTGGACCAAAAACTGGGTCCAAACTCAGCCCAAAATCGCCCCCAGCATTTTCTGCGATTTCTGCAGGTGGCGCATGTCACGCGTACGTGTCAGTCACGCGTACGCGTCGCTGGTCATTTTCGTGTATCACGCGTACGCGTCAGGCACGCGCACGCGTAGCTGTTTGAACTCCAATTCACGCGCACGCGTGAGCCATGCATGCGCGTTGCTCCCCGCTGGTTGTCTCCTTTATTTCTTGTGCTCCTTCCATTTTTGCAAGCTTCCTCTTCATCCTCTAAGGAATTCCTGCCCTATAAAGTCTGAAAACACTTAACGCACAGATCACGACATTGAATGGAATTGTAAAATCATGCAAATTTTATGAATAAGTGAGCAAAAACTTGATAAAACCACTCAATTGAGCACAAGATAAACCATAAAATAGTAGTTTATCAATCTCCCCACACTTAAACATTAGCATGTCCTCATGCTAAGCTCAAGGAGATAAAAGGAATGAATAGGGAAAAGTAAGACTCATGAGATGCAACCTATGAATGCAACTATATGCTAAGATGATTCTGTCTACTTGGTTAAAAGTAAATAAGTTCTTCAAGACAAAAATAAACCAGATTCCACTAATTCAAATCATACAATAAAATACAAGTAAACTTGTAAGAAGATAGCTCATGAAAGCATGGAATATAGAATCAAGCATTGAACCCTCACTGGTAGTGTATATGCACTTTAATCGCTCAAGTGTCTAGGGTTAATTTACTCTACTCTTCTCTAGTCATGCTTTCTAAACTTTGTTCTTCATCTAACCAATCAACAAAAATTTAGTATACTAATGCAAACATCATGAGGTCTTTTTAAGGTTGTAATGGGGCTAAGGTAAGGGTGAGGGTATATGTATGGCCAAGTGAGCTATAATATGAATCTTTGACTAACCTAAGCTCTCACCTAAACACACACACACACTCTATGTAACTCTAAATTCATGCCTAGCTTCCCAAAATTCCCACTTTTGCATCACATACTCATGCATCAACTTTTCTTTAATTTTATCACATATGCATTGATCTTTCATTAAACTTAACATTGGGGTAATTTTGTCCCCTTATTTATTTATTTATTTGAATATTTTTTTTTGTTTTTTTTTTCTGATTAAAAATATAAAAGTAAACATAACATATCAATGCACATGGATTTTTAATTTTTTCTGGTCTCACATGAGTAGGTACCCAAATTCCCAATATTTTGTGTATGAAACACTGTACACTTTCATCAACCCAAGTTTCCATAGTTTTCCACACTTAATTGATACACAATCTCTAACTTAGGCTAACCAAAGATTCACTTGGGGTAATTAATTATTTTTCCGCTTAAGGCTAGTGATGTGGTAAAATATAGAACAAAAGGGGATTAAAAGGCTCAAAGTGGCAAACAAAGGTAATTGAAAGGGTAGGCTATTTGGGATGAGTGAGCTAATAACAAATAATGGCCTCAATCATATGCAAGCATGTAAATACACTAAAAAATGGACATATAGAATGGAACAAAATATAGATTGCAATCATAGAGAAGAAAACACACAAGAATGGAATGTTATGGTTAAATAGTGTAACCATTTGATTAAGCTCAAATCTCACAGGTTGTGTGTTCTTAGCTATAACTATGTTCCAAATTACAATCTTCAACAAGTTTAACAAAAAAGTTTTAATTTAAATTAGTGAAATACTATAAAAAAGGGTCTTGAAAGGAAACTCATTATTTTAACCAAGCAAAACATACATGCAAACAATTATTAACATGCAATCTATCTTATTTAACAAAGAAAAAAGAGTCAAATATTGGTGTTAAGAGGGAGAAGTTACCTCCGGAAGTCAAGGACTGACATCCCCACACTTAAGGCTTGTCACGGTCCTCCGTGCCATCAGTAAGGAGCAAGGGAGGGCTGGAAGCATCGCCTTCAGTGTCTGGTTCACCTTGGCTCTCTGTACTACTGGATGAAGGGGAGTTTGGGGTGTCCTTTGGTTCTGGAGGTGGGTGTGTAACAACTATGAGGTCCTTCAGATAGTTGTATCTGCACATGTTACGGCACTCCATTTGCTCCATTTGCCGGTCTTGCCGGTCGAACCGCTCAAGGATCTGAAGGAACATCTGATGGATGGATGGTGCTAGTGGTGTAGATGATGGTGGAGTAGAAGAAGGAGGAGTATCCAAAGATGGACCTGTAGGCCGGCTCGCAGAGGGAACTGGCGGCCTGATGTACTTCTTGTTAGGGACATACTGGTCGGCTCTAGGGATGATGACCTTCGTGTCGCCTGCCCGAGAGGACACACCTGCTACAGAGACTAAATCTAAAACCAAGGTGGGGAAGGGGAGGTTACTCGCTATCTGTACGTGTCCCATGGCTTGCCGGATGTGTCGGGGCAGGTTGAGGGGTTGCTCTGTCAGGATGCACCGGATAAGGACAGCCATGTCTGCTGTGAAGGTCGACTCGTGAGTGCTCAAAAAGACAGAATGGGACATAATTTGTGCCCACACGCGAGCCTCCAGGGTGAGTGACTGTGCTGAGATGCTCTTGGGTTTTGAATGATACTACCCGTAGATCCACTTGCTGCCAGGTTGGGCTATAACTCCAAGTACGCTATCCCAGTCAAACTGATACATCTGGCGCTTACGAGATGCATCTTGATATGCATCCCATCCCTCAGGACTAGGTGGAAGGTCCAGTGCTCTCTGTATGGCACTCTCGGAGACAGGGACCTGCTGCTGACGGACGAAGACAGTCTGCAGAGTAGGGGAGTAGAAGTTTGAGTAGAATTCAGCTACCCATGATAAGTTGGCCTCTCACGGCTACCTCCTCAAAAATCCCCACTGTCTTCTCTCAATTCAGGGCTCCACAAAATTAACAAAGTGTGTTGGGACAATGAGTAGATGCTCATTGTTGTAGTTCCTCTCAACCAGGATGGGGAACATCTGTTCGCAATAATAGTTAGCAAACCGTTTGGAGTCTCGGGTGGGAAAGGCTTTCTCTGATTCATCAACTTTAATGATCCTCTTCACCTGCTTTATTGGCGGCTTGACACTGGTAGATGAAAGTGCCTTTGACAGTGTTCTCTTGGTTCCTCTCCTAGCCGGGGACTTGTCAGTGGCCTTCTCTTTTCCTTTCTTGGTACGCATGCCTAAGGAAGAAGAAAAAGGAGGAATGTGAAATATAGATAACCAAAACCGGAAGGGAGAAAATTCCAAGTGACAATGAATGCTAAAGGAAAGATGTTAGCTCAAATACATGGTAGCTACAATATGTAGGTAAGACATCAATTAAGAGCAATAAGGCAATTCATAATTAAATAGATGCAAGAGGTGAAAGCATGCAAGGAATAGGCATGAGAAGCATAACTCAAGCATCAAAAATTAAATGTGCCAATATAGAGAGTATTTGTATGATGACAATTGTGAATGACAATCCCAAATACATGTGGAGTACAAGGGTGTGAAAAAGAGGCATTCAAGTAAAAGAGTAAAACAAAATAGAGTTCAAGATGCCATAGGGGCTTTTTCACAAACGCTTGGTGAGCAAGATAGAATAGGAATGAAAATAATATAATCCAAATGTATATGAGAGCTAAATTAAAGTATCAATTGTCAAATCACTCCATAGAATAACCGCAAGCTTCAGGATAATAAGGTAGTACCCAAATAAAACTCCAATACCAACATAAGAATGCAGGAAAAAGAAAAGAAAAAGAAACCATAAATAAGCTAAAAGAAAGATAGAGAAGAAAGAAACATAAATAAATTCAATAATGAAAGAGTAGATGGGAGGAAGAAAAGAACCTTGATGAAGAAGATGAGGAACGAAAGAAGAGAGTGGTAGAAAGTAAGAAAGAATAAGGAAGAAGAAAGAAAGAAGGAAGAAATAATTAGGATTGAAAAGAATTCGGATTGGGGGAGAGGAGATTTGAAATAAGGCGCTGAGGTGGATAAATTGTGCGTCGCATGCGACACGTACGCGTCACGCGTACGCGTGATAGGGGTTGTGCGAATGGCGCGAAGGCAGCCTCGTGCACGCACAACTCTATGTCTAATATGCACATGTGCCAAAATTGTATACGAAGCGTGCACGTCAGGGACGCGCATGCGTGGGTGGCCTGGATGGGAAAACGATGCGTACGCGTCAGGGATGCGTACGCGTGATAGGGCTTGTGCTCCCTGCATAGTCCTATCCCCACACCATCATAACTCTCTGGCCATACACCCATTTACGCCGATTTGCAAGGTCACGCGTACGCGTGGGGGACGCGTACGCGTGGACTGGTGAAAACGCCAGTGACGCGTACGCGTGAGGGATGCATACGCGTGGACTTGCTTGTGCGCAAGGCACGCCACCAGCACCACTCCTGCCCAACTCTCTGTTCAATTTTTATTTTTCACGCACACACATATGACGCGTATGCGTCAATGACGCTTGTGTGTCGTGTGCTTTCTTTTTTTTTTTTTATGCAGAATGCAAAATGCCTAATGCAGATGAATTATGCAGAAATTATGAATGAACACTATGGAAAAACAAAAGAAAATAAACTAGGAATGGAAACGGAACGATCATACCATGGTGGGTTGTCTCCTACCTAGCACTTTGCTTTTACGTCCTTAAGTTGGACGGTCCACAAGCTCAATCTGCTGCTGTCGATGGATCTTTCTAGAGGAAGACCTCTAGCTCTTTGTTGTCCTTCATCTTCTCTCCATGATACAGCTTTAAGCAATGTCCATTGACCTTGATGAATTTGGAACTTGAAGGATGACTCAGGTGGAAGACTCCGTATGGCTCTACCTTCTCTACTCTATAGGGGCTTTCCCATCTGGATCTCAGCTTTCCTGGCATGAGCCTCAGCCTGGAGTTGTAAAGGAGAACTAGCTCCCCAGGTTTGAACTCTCTTCTCTTGATATGCTTGTCATGCACAGCCTTCACCTTCTCTTTGTATAATCTGGAGTTGTCATATGCCTCGAGTCGAAGGGTCTCCAGCTCTGCCAGTTGCAGCTTTCTTTCAGCACTAGCCTTCTCAAATCCCATGTTGCATTCCCGTACATCCCTGAAAGCCTTGTGTTCTACCTCCACTTGGAGGTGACAAGCCTTCATCTTATCAAAAATTGATGCGGGCGGAAATCAGCCAATTAAGAAATTATAGTAAGAACAGCGTTGTAAGTACAGTTCTTAACCGACGAAAATCCACTTATCAATTTAGAAGGGTTGTCACAAAATTAGAATGAACATACTGGGAGTAGGAATCCCAGGTCGTCTCCCAACGAGTTGACAAAATGGTGCTATTTTATTAGTCAGGAGTTTTTCGAGAAATTTTGAGAGTTGGAGAACAGAAAAATAAAGGATTGTGAATTAAGGCAATGTAAATTAAAAGAGATTTATATAATCAAATAAAAAGCCTTGACCGGGGAAATGATTAATTGGAAGTTCTATCCTTGTTGGAATTCTCTCAAGTGTAGTATCAAGAGGTTGTTATTTTCACTTAGTTAACCTTTAATAAATAAAGGAAAGTCAAGTGATTGAGCTAACTCTTATTCGCAAGTCGTAATCCTCTCCTTATGGAAGGATTAGCGTTAGTAAATAGAGAATTAGCCAACAACTTCCAATTTAACTAATCACTTGAGCATTCCAACTCAAGGGTCTCCTTTTAATCAACCCCAAGTCAAGTTGGGAGTTTACTCCATTGACATGAATATAATGTTCACAGAAATATAAGAAGAAGACATGATAAATTAAATAAAATAGGAATTAAAAATTAATTAAAAGTAAAAATAGTTCTTTGCATTAATAAATCCCAAAATGTAACATACGTATCTGAACAGGGTTAATGAGTAATCAAAAGAGTAAAGGAATAAGAAAGTAAACTAGAATAAAAGCAACTTCAGCGGAGGTAGTGACTCTTCTCAATATCCAAAGCAAAAGCATAAATTATAAAAACTTTGAGTGTGTAGAAAATCTAGAGGAAGAGTGATTTCTCTCTAAGATTCCAATCTAAAACTAAAAACTATGCGAATGAGAATGTCTGTTGAGTCTTTGCTTGTCCCATGGCTCTAGTATGTGTCTCTGGGCCGAAAACTGGGTCCGAACTCAGCCCAAAATTTCCCCCAGCGTTTTCTACGATTTCTGTAGGTGGCGCATGTCACGCGTACGCGTCAGTCACACGTACGCGTCGCTGGTCATTTTTGCGTATCACGCGTACGCGTCAGGCACACGCACGCGTCGTCGTGCGAACTCCAATTCACGCGCACGCGTGAGCCATGCGTGCGCGTCGCTTCTGGCTGGTTATCTCCTTTATTTCTTGTGCTCCTTCCATTTTTGCAAGCTTCCTCTTCATCCTCTAAGCCATTCCTACCCTACAAAGCCTGAAAATACTTAACGCACAGATCACGACATTGAATGGTATAAAGAGGGATTAAAAATGTACAATTTAAAGGCTCAGAAAGTAAATTTTCAATCATATAACAAAATTGGAAAGGAATTGTAAAATCATGCAAATTGTATGAATAAGTGAGCAAAGACTTGATAAAACCACTCAATTGAGCACAAGATAAACCATAAAATTGTGGTTTATCAATCTCCCCACACTTAAACAGTAGCATGTCCTCATGCTAAGCTCAAGGAGATAAAAGGAATGAATGGGGGAAAGTAAGACTCATGAGATGCAACCTATGAATGCAACTATATGCTAAGATGATTCTGTCTACTTGGTCAAAAGTAAATAAGCTCTTTAAGACAAAAATAAACCAGATTCCACTAATTCAAATCATACAATAAAAGACAAGTAAACTTGTAAGAAGATAGCTCATGAAAGCAGGGAACATGGAATCAAGCATTGAACCCTCACTGGTAGTGTATATGCACTCTAATCGCTCAAGTGTCTAGGGTTAATTTACTCTACTCTTTTCTAGTCATGCTTTCTAAACTTTGTTCTTCATCTAACCAATCAACGAAAATTTAGTATACTAATGCAAACATCATGAGATCTTTTTAAGGTTGTAATGGGGCTAAGGCAAGGGTGATGGTATATGTATGGCCAAGTGAGCTATAATATGAATCTTTGACTAACCTAAGCTCTCACCTAAACACACACACACTCTATGTAACTCTAAAATCATGCCTAGTTACCCAAAATTTCCACTTTTGTATCACATACTCATGCATCAACTTTTCTTTAATTTTATCACATATGCATTGATCTTTCATTAAACTTAACATTGGGGTAATTTTGTCCCCTTATTTATTTATTTATTTGAATATTTTTTATTTATTTTTATTAAAAATATAAAAGTAAACATAACATATCAATGCACATGGATTTTTAATTTTTTCTGGTCTCACATGAGTAGGTACCCAAATTTCCAATATTTTGTCAATGAAACACTGTATACTTTCATCAACCCAAGTTCCCACAGTTCTCCACACTTAATTGATACACAATCTCTAACTTAAGCTAACCAAAGATTCACTTGGGATAATTAATTATTTTTTCACTTAAGGCTAGTGATGTGGTAAAATATAGAACAAAAGGGGATTAAAAGACTCAAAGTGGCAAACAAAGGTTATCGAAAGGGTAGGCTATTTGGGATAAGTGAGGTAATAACAAATGATGGCCTCAAAGTATAGATTACAATCATAGAGAAGGAAACATACAAGAATAAAATATTATGGTTAAATAATGTAACCATGTAATTAAGCTCAAATCTCACAGGTTGTGTGTTCTTAGCTATAACCTATGTTCCAAATTACAGTCTTCAAATAAGTTTAACACAAATTTTCAATTTAAATTAGTGAAATGCTAAAAAAAGGGTCTTGAAAAGAAACTTATTACTTTAACCAAGAAAAACATACATGCAAACAATTATTAACATGCAATCTATCCTATCTAACAAAGGAAAAAGTCAAATGTTAGTGTTAAGAGAGAGAAGTTACCTCCGGAAGTCAAGGACTGACCTCCCCACACTTAAGGCTTGACACGGTCCTCCGTGCCATCAGTAAGGAGAAAGGAAGGGCTGGAAGCGTCGCCTTCAGTGTCTGGTTCGCCGTGGCTCTCTGTACGATTGGATGAAGGGGAGTCTGGGGTGTCCTTTGGTTCTTGAGGTGGGTGTATACCAACTATGAAGTCCTTCAGATAGTTGTATATGCGCTTGTTACGGTGCTCCATTTGCTCTATTTTCCGGTCTTGCCAGTCGAACCGCTCAAGGATATCAAGGAACATCTGATGGATGGATGGTGCTTGTGGTGTGGATGGTGGTGGAATGGAAGAAGGAGGAGTATCCAAAGATGGACCCGCAGGCTGGCTTACAGAGGGAACTGGCGACCTGATGTACTTCCCATTTGGGACATACTGGTCGGCTCTAGGGATGATGACCTTTGTGTCGCCTGCCCGAGAGGACACACCTGCTGCAGAGACTAAATCTGAAACCAAGGAGGGGAAGGGCAGGTTACCCACTATCTGTACGTCTCCCGTGGCATCCCAGATGTGTCGGGGCAGGTTGAGGGGTTGCTCTGTCAGGATGCACTAGATGAGGACAGCCATGTCTGCTGTGAAGGTCGACTCGTGAGTGCTCGAAAAGACATAGTGGGACATAATTTGTGACCACACGCGAGCCTCCAGGGTGAGTGACTGGGCTAAGATGCTCTTGGGTTTTGAACGATGCTGCCCATAGATCCACTTGCTGCTAGGTTGGGCTATAACTCCAAGTACACTATCCCAGTCGAACTGATACATCTGGCGTTTACGATATGCTTCTTGATATGCATCCCATTCCTCTGGACTAGGTAGAAGGTCTAGTGCTCTTTGTATGGCACTCTCGGAGACAAGGACCTGCTGCTGACGGACGAAGACAGTCTACAGAGTAGGTAAGTAGAAGTTTGAGTAGAATTCCACTACCCATGATAAGTTGGCCTCCCGTGGCTATCTCCTCAAAAATTCCCACTGTCTCCTATCAATTCGAGGCTCCACAAAATCAACAAAGTGTGTTGGGACAATGAGTAGATGCTCATTGTTGTAGTTCCTCTCAGCTAGGATGGGGAACATCTGTTCGCAATAACGATTAGCAAACCGTGTAGAGTCTCGGGTGGGAAAGGCTTTCTCTGATTCATCAACTTTAATGATCATCTTCACCCGCTTTATTGGCGGCTTGATACTGGTAGATGGAAGTGCCTTTGCCAGTGTTCTCTCGGTTCCTCTCCGAGCCGGTGGCTTGTCAGTGGCCTTCTCTTTTCCTTTCTTGGTACCCATGCCTAAGGAAGAAGAAAAAGGAGTAATGTTAAATATAGATAACCAAAACCGAAAGGGAGAAAATTCCAAGTGATAATGAATGCCAAAGGAAAGATGTTAGCTCAAATACATGGTAGCTACAACATGTAGGTAAGACATCAATTAAGAGCAATACGGCAATTCATAATTAAGTAGATGCAAGAGGTGAAAGCATGCAAGGAATAGGCATGAGAAGCATAACTCAAGCATCATTAAATGTGCCAATATAGAGAGTATTTGTATGATGACAAGTGTGAATGATAATCCCAAATACATGTGGAGTGCAAGGGTTGTGAAAAAGAGGCATTCAAGTAAAAGAGTAAAACAAAATATAGTTCAAGATGCCATAAGGGCTTTTTCACAAACACTTAGTGAGTAAGATAGAATAAGAATAGAAATAATATAATCCAAATGTATATGAGATCCAAATTAAAGTATCAATTGTCAAACCACTCCATATAATAACCCCAAGCGTCAAGATAATAAGGTAATACCCAAATAAAACTCCAATACCAACATAAGAATGCATGAAGAAGAAAAGAAAAAAAAACCATAAATAAGTAAGCTAAAAGAAAGATAGAGAAGAAAGAAACATAAATAAATGAAATAATGAAAAAGTAGATGGGAGGAGGAAAAGAACCTTGATGAAGAAGATGAGGAAGGAAAGAAGAAATTAGTAGAAAGTAAGAAAGAATAAGGAAGAAGAAAGAAAGAAGGAAGAAATAATTAGGATTGAAAAGAATTAGGATTGGGGGAGAGGAGATTTGAAATCAGGCGCTGAAGTGGATAAATTGTGCGTCGCATGCGACGCGTACGCGTGCATCACGCGTATGCGTAGATCGCACTATTTTCAGGCGATGCGTACGCGTCTAGGACGCGTACGCGTGATAGTGGTTATGTGAATGGCGCGAAGGCAATCTTGCGCATGCACAACTCTCTGTTTGATACGCACGAGAGCAAAAAATGCATATGATGCGTGCGTGTCAGGGACGCGCACGCGTGGATGGCCATTTTGGAAAAATGACGCGCACGCGTCAGGGACGAGTACTCGTGATGGGGCTTGTGCTCCCAGCATAGTTCCAGCCCCACACTATCATAACCCTCTGGTCATACACCCATTTACGCTGATTTGCAGGGTCACGCGTACGCGTGGGGGACACGTACGTGTGGACTAAGTTATGTGCAAGGCACGCCACCAGCACCACTCCTGCCCAACTCTCTGTTCAATTTTTATTTTTTCACGCACACACATATGACGCGTACGCGTCAGCGACGCTTGCGCGTCGTGTGCTTTCTTTTTTTTTTATGCAGAATACAAAATACAGCATGCAGATGAATATGCAAAAATTATGAATGAACACTATGGAAAAACAAAAGAAAATAAAACTAGGAATGAAAACGGAACGATCATACCATGGTGGGTTGTCTCCCACCTAGCACTTTGCTTTTACATCCTTAAGTTGGACGGTCCACAAGCTCAATCTGCTTCTGTTGGTTGATCTTCCAAGAGGAAGACCTCTAGCTCTTTATTGTCCTTCATCTTCTCACCATGATATAGCTTTAAGCGGTGTCCATTGACCTTGATGAATTTGGAACTTGAAGAATGACTCAGATGGAAGACTCCGTATGGCTCTTCCTTCTCTACTCTGTAGGGGACTTCCCACCTTGATCTCAGCTTGCCTGGCATGAGCCTCAGCCTTGAGTTGTAAAGAAGAACTAGCTCCTTAGGTCTGAACTCTCTTCTCTTGATATGCTTGTCATGCACAGCCTTCACTTTCTCTTTGTATAATCTGGAGTTGTCATATGCTTCGAATCGAAGAGTCTCCAGTTCTGCCAGTTGCAGCTTCCTTTCAGCACCAGCCTTCTCAAATCCCATGTTGCATTCCCGTACAGTCCAGAAAGCCTTGTGTTCCACCTCCACTGGGAGGTGACAAGCCTTTCCGTACACTAAGTGGAAGGGGCTCATTCCTATGGATGTCTTGTATGCTGTCCGATAAGCCCAAAGCGCATCTACAAGTCTGGTGCTCTAGTCCTTCCTATGAGGCTTGACTATCTTCTCCAGAATGTGCTTGATCTCTCTGTTAGACACCTCGGCTTGTCCATTGGTCTGAGGATGGTAGGCTGTTGCTACTTTGTGAACAATCCCATACTTCTTCAGTAGACCTGCTAATCTCCTGTTACAAAAGTGAGTGCCTTGATCACTCATGATTGCTCATGGTGACCCAAAGCGACAAATAATATGGTTTCTAACAAAAGAGACAACAGTGTTAGCATCATCAGTATGGGTAGGAATTACTTCCACCCATTTAGAAACATAGTCTACAGCTAACAATATATATAAGAAACCACTAGAGTTTGGGAATGGACCCATGAAGTCAATGCCCCAGACATCAAAAATTTCACAAAATAGCATAAGCTGTTGGGGCATCTCATCCTTCTTGGATATATTACCAAACCATTGGTATGGGGAACAAGATTTACAGAAGGCAGTAGCATCTTTAAAAAGAGTGGGCCACCAGAATCCATAGTCTAGAATTTTTCTAGCTGTTCTTTGAGGGCCAAAATGTCCTCCACTTTCAGAAGAGTGGGAGGCCTCTAAAATGGACTGAAATTCTGATTGAGGCACACACTTTCTAATTATCTGGTCAGCACCATACCTCCATAAATATGGGTCATCCCATATATAATATTTGGACTCGCTTTTCAGCTTGTCTCTCTGATGCTTAGTAAAATTGGGAGGGAAGGTATGACTAATTAGATAATTAGCTATAGGAGCATACCAAGGGACTACTTCAGATATTGTGTGCAAACTATCTAATGGTAAAGCCTCATTGATAGGAGTGGAGTCATCCTCAATGTGCTCAAGGCGACTTAAGTGGTCTACCACTAAATTCTGGGAACCACTCCTATCCTTAATTTCTAAATCAAATTCTTGCAGCAGCAATATCCAACGTATCAACCTTGGTTTAACTCTTTTTTAGCTAATAGTTATTTTAAAGCTGCATGGTCTGAGTACACTACCACCTTAGTACCAAGTAAATAGGCTCAGAATTTATCCAGAGCAAAAACAATAGCCAGAAGCTCTTTTTCAGTGGTAGTATAATTAGACTGAGCAGCGTCTAAGGTCTTAGAAGCATAAGCTATTACAAAAGGATCCTTACCTTCGCGCTGAGCCAGCGCCGCTCCTACTGCATGGTTGGAGGCATAACACATAATCTCAAAAGGTTGGTTCCAGTCGGGTCCTCTCACAATTGGAGCTTAAGTAAAGGCAAGCTTCAGCTTATCAAACGCCTCCTTGCAGTCCGCATTCAGCTCGAACTCAACATCCTTCTGCAGTAGTCTAGATAAAGGCAATGCTACCTTACTGAAGTCCTTGATAAATCTCCGGTAGAAACCTGCATGACCAAGGAACGAACAGACTTTCCTCACGGAGGAGGGGTAAGGTAAACTAGAAATCACATCTACCTTTGCTGGATCTACAGAAATACCAGAATTAGAAACAACATGTCCTAGAACAATATCATGTTTAACCATAAAATGACACTTTTCAAAATTCAATACAAGGTTTGAACTAACACACCTGTCTAATACTCTAGCTAAACTATCCAAGCAAAGGTTAAATGAATCACCATATACGCTAAAATCATCCATGAAAACTTCCATACAGCTTTCAATAAGATCAGAGAAAATGCTCATCATGCACCTTTAGAAAGTAGCCGGTGCATTACATAAGCCAAAAGGCATCCTCTTGAATGCATACGTTCCAAAGGGACATGTAAAAGTAGTCTTCTCCTGATCTTCAAGAGCTATATGAATTTGAAATAGCCTGTATAACCATCTAAAAAGCAGTAATGTGATTTACCTAACAGGCGATCAAGCATCTGATCAATAAATGGAAAGGGGTAATGATCCTTGCCAGTAGCTTGGTTGAGGCGCCTATAATTAATGCAAACTCTCCATGAATTCTGCACTCTAGTTGTCAGGAGCTCTCCGTACTCATTCTTCACTGTTGTGACTCCAGACTTCTTGGGAACCACTTGTACTGGACTGGCCCATTCGCTATCTGAGATGTGATAGATAATATCAGCTTCCAGCAGTCTGGTCACTTCCTTCTTGACAACTTCTAAGATGGTGGGGTTCAGTCTTCTTTGAGGTTGATGGACAGGCCTTGCTCCCTCTTCTAAAAATATCCTGTGCTCACAAACTTGAGGGTTGATGCCTACTATATCCCCCAATCTCTACCCAATTACTTTCTTGTGTCTTCTCAGCACACTAAGTAGCTGCTCCTCCTGTTGGGAAGTGAGTTCCCTTGCAATGATAACTGTGAGCTTCTGATGATCCTCAAGGTAAGCATACTTGAGGTGGGATGGAAGGGGCTTTAACTCCACTTTCTGTTCATGGCTAGGCACTTGATCATCTGGGGCTAGCGATGGTGGCAAGGTATTTTCAGTAAGCTCAGGGGGTGTCCCCACACTTGCCTCTTGCTCCATGTGCTTCTCTTCTACTTCCTCCTGGTAAACTGCAGCTACAGTCTCATCAATGATGTCGCACTGCAAGATGGAGTGATCTTCCAGAGGGTGTTTCATAGCTTCATCCAAGTTGAAGCTCACTGCTCTGCCATCTATCTCAAAGGAGTAAGTTCCTGAGAATGCATCCAACTTGAACTTTGAAGTCTTCAAAAAGGGTCTTCCAAGCAAGATGGATGATGGTCTTCCTGAGTCATTAGGGGGCATCTCCAAAATATAGAAGTCAATAGGAAATGTGAGCCCCTTAATGCTCACTAGCACGTCCTCAGCAATTCCAACCATAGAGATAATGCTTTTATCTGCCAAAACAAAACGTGCTGCCGACCTTTTTAAGGGAGGGAGTCTCAAAATATCATATACAGATAACGACATTATACTAACACACGCACCTAAATCACACATGCAGTCAGAAAATGTTACACCCCAATAGTACACGTAACCATACATGGCCCTGGATCCCCACATTTTTCTGGTATGGTACCCATTAAAGCAGATATGGAGCTACCTAGAGGAATAGTTTTTAAATCCTGTATTCTATCCTTATTCATGCATAAATCCTTTAGAAACTTCGCATATTTAGGTACCTGGTGAATGGCATCAAAAAGGGCAATTGTTACCTCAACCATTTTGAAGATCTCCACCATCTTGGGGTCGAGCTCCATCTGCTTTCTGGACTTTCTAGCAAGGTGTGGAAAGGTGATAGGGATGACATCTCTTGTAGCTTCAACTTCCATTGGTGCACTATTTTCTGGTTGAGCTGCTTCTTCTTCAACCTTGTCTTATACTTCTTCCTCTTCTTCAACGTCTTCTACCTCAACAACATCTTCAACTTGAATGTTCTCCTTTCAGCTTGGCTCCTCATGGTTTCTCTCTTGCAGTGTGGTCCCAGACCTCAAAGTGATGGCATTGATGCCACCTTTGGGGTTGGGTAAGGATTGAGAAGGAATTGCACTGGAGCTTGAAAGTTGATTATTGGAGGCAATTAGTGAATCCATCCGGGAGACGAGAGCCTGTAAAGTAGCATTCAGACCATTCATAGTAGAGTTAAGTGTATTCTGAATGTCTTACGTCATAGTGCGAAGCATCTCATCATTAGAAGAAGAAGGGGGGTAAGTGATTTGAGGGGTCTGCTGTTGGTTGTTCTGAGGTGCTTGGGACTGCCTTTGGTGAGGTGCTCTGTAATGCTGGTTTTAGTTCTGCTGTCTATTATTGTTGTTGTTCCACCTCTGATTTCTATTGTTGTCTCTGCCTCCTCTGTTGAAGTTGTCTCTCCATCCCTGGTTGGAATTATCTCTCCATCCCTGGTTGGAATTGTCTCTCCACCCTTGGTTGGAGTTGTCTTGCCAACCTTGATTGTAGTTTCCACCTTAGTTGTGATTGCCGCCTTGTTGATTGTATCCTTGATTCGAGCGGTCATAGAAATTGTGAGTAGCTGCCAAGGTGTTGTCTTCTTGTTGGAGCTGCGGACATTCATCAGTGTAATGAGTATAATCAGCACATATTCCGCATACTCTTTGAGGAACCAACTATTGACTCTGTTATGGTGGGGGAGGTTGAGGTTGTTGTTGTTGATTCAGCTGTATCTGCTTCAGTAGGTTGGTCATCTCACATAGAGTCTGTGTGAGAGCAGTAGTCTCACTGCTAGAAGAAACATCTGCAACAGCCTTGGGATGGTTGTTCCTGTGCCTAGCATTCCGAGTGGACTTAGCTAGGTCACTGATCAGTTGCCACGTTTCATCCGCGGTCTTGTACTTTTTCAGAGAACCATTACTCGCACCATCCAATGTAGTTTTATCCTGAGGCTTCATGCCTTGTGTGAAGTAGCTGATCAACACCAACTTGTCGATCATGTGGTGGGGGCATGCGTCCAGAAGACTCCTGAAGCGCTCCCAGTACTCATAAAGTGTCTCTGATTCGCCTTGAATAATGCAGGGAATTTTTTTCCTTAGTCTATCAGTAACTTCAGCTGGAAAGTATTTTTCCAAGAATTCTCTCCTAAGCGTATCCTAGTTAGTAACAACTGCTTCAGGTTGAGTGTAGTACCACTCCCTCGCCTTTTCCTAAAGAGAAAATGGGAAGGCGGTTAGCAGAATAGAAGTCTCATCTGCACCATGACGCCTAACAGTAGAACAGGCTATCTGAAAAATTCTGAGGTGCTTGATAGGGTCCTGAGCAGGTAAGCCATGAAACTTGGGTATTAGGTTGATTAACGCAGTCTTCAGTTCAAAATCTAGAGCCAGATTTGGGTGACGCACTTGATACGGTTGCGGTGTAAAGTTTGGAGCGCCTGCTTCCTGCAGAGTAATCCTTCTGGGCTCCGCCATATTACCTGCACGTAAATCAAAAGAATCAGTAGTAAAAGAGCTTGTTTCTTCCTCAGATGGCACTTCAGATTCGCCTTCAGAAGAGACTGGTGAATTGGTAGTAACCACTTCACCACCCTCAGAGGCTAACCGACGCCGAGCTCGCCTAATACGTGAAATAGTTCTTTCATTTTCAGGATCAAACGCGGCTAAGCTCGGATCAGACAGCGAACACGTCATTCAATGAAAGAAACATGCAGCTCATGATAATAAAATAAAATAAAATATGCAAAAATTGAAAAATTAAAAATATTTACACCAACTAATAATTTAGCACGCTATTGCAACTCCCCGGCAACGGCGCCAAAAATTGATGGAGGCGGAAATCAGCCAATTAAGAAATTATAGTAAGAACAGCGTTGTAAGTACAGTTCTTAACCGACGAAATTCCGCTTATCAATTTAGAAGGGTTGTCACAAAATTAGAATGAAAATACTGGGAGTAGAAATCCCAGGTCGTCTCCCAACGAGTTGACAAAAGGGTGCTATTTTATCAGTCAGGAATTTTCCGAGGAATTTTGAGAGTTGAAGAACGGAAAAATAAATAATTGTAAATTAAAGCAATATAAATTAAAAGAGATTTATATATTCAAAATAAAAAGCTTTGACCGGGGAAAGATTAATTGGAAGTTCTATCCTTGTTGGATTTTCCCAAGTATAGTATCAAGAGGCTGTTGTTTTCACTTAGTTAACCCTTACTAAATAAAGGAAAGTCATGTGATTGAGCTAACTCTTATTCACAATTCCTAATCCTCTCCCTTGGGAAGGATTAGCATTAGTGCCTAGAGAGTTAGCCAACAACTTCTAATTTAACTAATCACTTGAGCATTCCAACTCAAGGGTCTCTTTTTAATCAACCCCCAAGTCACATTGGGAGTCTACTCCATTGACATGAATATAACATTCATAGAAATATAAGAAGAAGACATGATAAATTAAATAAAATAGGAATTGAAAATTAATTAAAAGTAAAAATAGTTCTTTGCATTAATAAATTCCAAAATGCAACATCCTTATTTAAATAGGGTTAATAAGTAATCAAAAGAGTAAAGGAATAAGAAAGCAAACTAGAATAATAACGACTTCAACGGAGGTAGTGACTCTTCTCAATATCCAAAGCAGAAGCATCAAAACAATAAATCTATACATAGGAAACCTAGAGGAAGTAGTAATTTCTCTCTAAGATTCAAAACTAAAACTAAAAACTATGCGAATGAGAATGTGTGTTGAGTCTCTGCTTGTCCCCTGGCTCTAGTATATGTTTCTGGGCTGAAAACTGGGTCCAAACTCAGCCCAAAATCGCCCCCAGCATTTTCTGTGATTTCTGCAGGTAGCGCATGTCACGCATATGCGTCAGTCACGCGTACGCGTCGCTGGTCATTTTCGCGTATCACGCGCGCGTCAGGCACGCGCACACATGGCTCATGGGTGCGCGTTGCTCCTCGCTGGTTTTCTCCTTTATTTCTTGTGCTCCTTCCATTTTTGCAAGCTTCCTCTTCATTCTCTAAGCCATTCCTGCCCTATAAAGCCTGAAAACACTTAACGCACAGATCACGGCATCGAGTGGTATAAAGGGGAGTTAAAAATATACAATTTAAAGGCTCAGAAAGCAAGTTTTCAATCATATAACAAATTTGTTAAGGAATTGTAAAATCATGCAAATTGTATGAATAAGTGAGCAAAGACTTGATAAAACCACTTAATTGAGCACAAGATAAACCATAAAATAGTGGTTTATCAGATGTCTTTCGGGCTAACCAATGCTCCGGCAGTATTCATGGATTATATGAACATGATTTTCCGACCGTACCTGGACAAGTTTGTTATTGTCTTCATTGATGATATTCTTGTTTACTCTAAGACCGAGGAGGAGCATGCTGATCACTTGCGAACTGTGCTGCAATTTATGAAAGATAGAAAGTTATATGCTAAGTTATCTAAATGCGAGTTCTGGAAGAGTGAGGTGAAGTTTCTCGGTCACGTAATGAGCAAGCAAGGAATAGCTGTGGATCCTGCTAAGGTAGAAGCAGTAATGAATTGGGAGCGACCAACTTCAGTGACAGAGATCAGGAGTTTCCTAGGATTGGCGGGGTATTATTGGAGATTCATTAAGGGATTTTCACAGCTCGCCTTACCTTTAACTAAGTTAACTAGGAAGAATACGCCTTTTATCTGGACTTCAGAGTGTGAGGAGAGTTTTCAAGTATTGAAGCAAAGATTGACTACTGCACCCGTGTTGGTATTGCCTGAACCAAGTGAACTGTTTGAAGTGTATTGTGATACATCATTAAAGGGTTTGGGGTGTGTTCTGATGCAGCACCGAAATGTTGTAGCGTACGCCTCACGGTAATTAAGGCCGCATGAGATAAACTACCCGACTCACGACTTAGAACTTGTTGCTGTTGTGTTTGCTCTGAAAATCTGGAGGCTATCTCTATGGCGTTAAGTTTCACGTTTTCTCAGACCATAAGAGTCTGAAGTATCTATTTGAGTAGAAAGAGTTGAACATGTGTTAGAGGAAGTGGATGGAGCTTCTGAAAGACTATGATTTTGAATTGAATTACCATCCAGGAAAAGCGAACGTTGTGGCGGACACCGTGAGTCGGAAGCCTTTGTATGCAGCTTGGATGATGCTGCGAGAAGAAGAGTTACTAAAAGCATTTCAAGGTTTGAAACTGGGAGTTAGGAAAGAATCTGGAATTTTGTGTTTGAGTCAGTTACAAATTTCAAGTGACTTTAAATTAGAACTTCTGAAGGCTCATCGAGATGGTGAAGCATTACGTAAAGTATTGCCAGTGATTGAGCAAGGAAAACAGTGGAGAGTGTCAGAAGATAAGAATGGTTTATGGAGGTTCAAGAACCGAATTATTGTTCCAGATGTCGGAGACCTGTGGCAAGGTATCTGGAAGGAAGCTCATAAGAGCGGATTTTCAGTTCATCCAGGAAGCACCAAAATGTACCAAGATTTAAAAGCGATGTTCTGGTGGCCAGGGATGAGGAATGATGTGGCAATACATGTATCTAAATGTTTAACGTGTCATAAGGTTAAAATTGAGTATCAGAGACCGTCGGGAACCCTTCAGCTTTTAGAGATTCCACAATGGAAATAGGAGAGTATTGTAATGGATTTTGTGACAGGTTTGCCTAGGACTTGGACTAGTTATGACGCTATTTGGGTGGTTGTGGACCGACTGACAAAATCAGCTCACTTTCTCCCCATCTGCATAAGGTGCACAATGGAAGAATTGGCTCGAATGTACATCAAAGAGATTGTCAGATTGCATGGCGTTCCTTCTACCATTATATCTGACAGGGATCCTCGTTTCATATCAAGATTCCAGGGAGTCTTTCAGCATGCATTTGGGACTCAGTTAAGTTTGAGTACTGTATATCACCCTCAGACAGATGGTCAATCAGAGAGAACTATCCAGACTTTGGAGGATATGCTAAGAGCTTGTGTCTTAGACCAGCCAGCGAGCTGGGATCGGTATATGCCATTAGGAGAGTTTGCTTATAACAATAGCTACCATGCGAGCATTGCACAAAATTCTTTGTTAGGTCGGTAGGATGTAAACCCCGTTAAATTAGTAAATAATTAGCTAATAAATTAGTTTTTAATAAAAAAAATTAGAAATGTGAATATTATATTAAATTAGAATAGAACTCATCAAAACGAGAATTTTGACACTAATTTCAAGAAATTCGGCCCAAGATTGGACCGAATGGGCCAGACCGGTTGAACTGGGTCCAAATCGGGCCCATGGGCCCAACCGGACCAACCTTTAAAAGAGCCAAAGCTCATTTCCTCTCCCAAAATGCAACAGAAGCTGCATTGAACAGCAAGGGGAGGAGAAGGGTATAAACCCTTACGTTAATTTCAAAACGCTGTAACTTCCCGATTCGAGCTCCGACCGCCGCACCATTTGCGACCACGCGACCACCGCGTCGAGCTCTACGTTTCTACCGGAACAATTTTATAGGTAAGCCTTTAATCGCTCTCAGCCACTCCTTTCCCCCAATTTTCAAAAATATTGTAGGGGTGTTGAATTCCTTTACCTTTTGATATTTTAGGATCCAATTAGCTTGAGAGAAACGTTCACTCTTGCTTATATAAAGCTTGGATAAGGTGAGGATACCATAATTTCATTTTAATTTTACTGAATTTAAGCTTTGGGTATATATGTGTTCTGAATGTGTATTAGGTTGTGAATAAATAATTGGAGCTTGAAATTGTGGATATTGGAACTTGGAGGAAGCTGAACAGTAGTATTTTGTTGAGGTTGTTTGGGCTGTGTTGGTTTTAATA
Source organism: Arachis ipaensis (assembly GCF_059453495.1). Lineage (NCBI taxonomy): Eukaryota > Viridiplantae > Streptophyta > Magnoliopsida > Fabales > Fabaceae > Arachis > Arachis ipaensis. The sequence goes on along the minus strand of NC_142439.1, from coordinate 27,870,123 downwards.
AATTGCCTTGATCACTACGAGGAAATCGGCCAAAGTATGGTTTAGGTTTCTTACATTTAATGTATAATATTTTGTGAAAACTTAAGCTAGATGAGCATAGGATATATTGGAATGTATGTGTATATAATTATTGCTTAGTATCTTGTTAACTAGTTGGTTTGGTTTGGTGTTTGTTATCTAATTAGTGAATTGATAAGTTTGTTGATTAAAGGTTTGAGAATGTAAATTTATGGTTGATGATGCTTAATGGTTAGTGGTGATTTGATGAATTTGTTGATGATTTGAAGTATGATTACTGTGGTGATTGATATGGTGATGAGGAAGGGTATGTTGAGTTGAATTGGCAGGTTTGGTAGTGAATAGAATGAAACTTTTGAATGAAAGTGAGGTTTGGGGAGTTTTGCAAATATGGTTTTGGGCCGAACTTCGGCGAGCTATAACTTGGCTTCCGGATCCTCAATTGGTTTCCAACTTGTTTTAAATGAAAATTGGGTTCGTGAAGTTTATACCGTTCGAAGAATAGATGAAAAATGATTTAAAATGATTAAGTTATGTGCGTCAGAAGTTTGGTTAAAAATTTGTAATTCTGCAGCTTTTTGCCTAATCAGGTTTTTGGAGAAACGTACGTCCACGCGTACGCGTGGGCATGGGATATTTGATTGTGCGTACGCAAGTAGCCCTATGCATACGCGTAATGGATCAGCATTCATGTCCATGCATACGCATGGCCCACACGTACGCGTGACATGAAGTATTCACCTACGCGTACGCATGACAAAGGGATGCGTGCGCGAGCTGCATTTTTACACTCCCACACGTACGCGTGGCCCCTTTTTCAGCAAACATGATTTTTCTGAGTTTTAAACTCTATTTCAAACTTTAAACCTCTATTTTCATTCCTTTAGTCATAAATAATAGTATTAAACCTGATAGTTAGATAAAGTTAGGAAAAGAGGATAACTTGAAGGTGAAGTAAAGCTGAAAAAGTGATGAATTGGATATGAAAATGCTATGAATGAATATGTATGATATTTGGCTTGAATAATCAAATGATCTTAGATATGAGATTCCCTGGGTAAAGTACCGTGGCTTGCCACCACGTATACCAGGTCGAAAACTCAATACCCTGTTGACCCTACGACGTAAGGGTGACTGGGCACTTATAAATTCCCAAGAACAGTACCTCCCATTGAGAGATTTGATATATATATATATATATATATATATATATATATATATATATATATATATATATATATATATATATATGAAAAAAGCTATGCATAGACTCATGGGGATGCGCGTCGGGGGACAGTCCAAAGGTTTAGCAAACCAGACTTGTCGGGTTGGCTTGATAACCGACAGATGAGACTCATCGCCCATAAGACAGGCATGCATCATGTGCATATTGCTTGAATTACTTGTTTGTGCATTAACTGGGTGTGCCTAAGTGTATTTGCTATGTTAACTGTATATTTGCTACCTGCAGTATTTGTAACCTTCTTGTGTTTTCCTTTATCTGTTTATTTGTCTGTGATATGTTGTTGGAGATGGAGGTACGGAAGAAAGACGGTAAGACTAGATTAAAGATTAAGTTACGTTAGGTTTAGATACTCTTAGAAAACCACCTTTCATGGTTTCTGTTTAATACTTTAAGCTTAATAATCTGAGTGTCGGCATTCTAGGATTGCCTCTGGCATTCCCAAGACCTTATTTCTTATATGTGTGGCACCTTTACCATACTGAGAACCTCTAGTTCTCACCCGATACTATGTTGTTATTTTTCAGATGCAGGTCAAAAGGCACCTCACTAGGCGTCTGGACTTCTGAAGCGAAGTAGTTATCGGGCTATTTTGTTGTACTGTTATGTATATATACGTACTTAGTTTTCTCTCCGCATGACTTGATCCTTTTGACCCTCTTAGAGGCTTATGGAGAGACAGGATTTTGTTTATGTAAATTTGGGTTTTGGATATGTATATATACGTGTATATATTCTCCGACCAGCTTTGACTTCGTGGGCTGAGTTAGGAGCTTGTTATTTTGTATCTTTGGCCCTCTATTCTTACTTTTGTTATCTTATAACTGATAGCTGTATTTTTCTTAGTATGCAAGTTAACTCATTCTCTGAGCGTTGCGTTTTTATTTCTTCTATTCTTCAAGACTCCTACTCTATTATATTCTTTTTGCTATTATATGTATACTTTTTATTTTAGAGGTTGTAATACCACATCACCTCTATTTTACGGCTTAAGCATAAAGCTCTGTGTGGTAGGGTGTTACACACACACACACACACACACTCTCTCTCTCTCTCTCTATATATATATGGCATGTGAAATGACTAAAAAATATATATGAGAAATAAACTATCAAAGACAATTAAGTAAATTTGAATTTCGGAGATTAGCGGAGACGGGGTGAAAATCCTCGCTCGAGTCTCCACGCCTGCCTCGAGGGAATTTTGTCCCCCGTTCCCATCTCCGCAAAATTTTTTTTTCACATTCGGATCTCCATTCAAGGCAGTCCCCACAGGGATCTCCGTGTCTCGAAAAATTTTGCTATTCCTACGGCCTCACTGATGTGACATATCATCATCTATATAAATATAGTAATTTATATAGATAGATAAATGTATGCAACTAATTTATATGGTCTAACTTGATCCTACTCCTCTTGCATACAAAGTAAAAAAAAAAAAAAAACCAGTTCTTTTTGTTGAATTTTCATTGATTTATACTAATAATAAAATAAAAAATTAATTATATGTATGGATTTTGTTTTAATTTTTAAAATTTTTTTTCACACACTCTTAAAAGTATATATCATATAAAAATATAAAATTGGCTTTATAATTAATATTCTTCTAATAATGTGAAGTTAGCCAAAATAATTAGACATAGTAGATCAAAATTAAAAAAATATATTTTAAAAAATTATATTCTCAAAAATATTATATTGGATAATAATATAAATGAGTATTATTTAATGTTATAAATTGTTAAAAATTATTTTTAATATTTCTAAGAATAAATGATTATATATTTATTTTATTATACGTATTTTTCTGTCAATAATAACTGGTTATAATAATAGTGGTACTAATTTTTACTATTAAATAAATTACTATATTTATGGATGAAGATATGTCACACTAATAAAAAATATTAAAGTATTGATTCGTAGTATTGTAGTACTAATGGATATATTTGTTAATAAATCGAATCCATAATTTTTTTCTTGGCAAATGTTATTATAAATTGATTTTAAATAATTTGATTTAATAGTATTTTAGCTATTTTTTTTGATAAATTAACTTTAATTAATTTAAATTATTATATTTTTAACTAAATTGAGTTTGATTGATTCAATTTATATGTAAATAACATAAATCAAAATAAATTAATTCGATTTATATAAAAATATTAAGACATAGCATGTAATCTATTTATATTTTAATATTTAAGACATTTATATAATTTTTAATTTTAAATTATTTATTTATTTATATGAGTTACCCTAATTTTCTATACTTTATCGCAATAAATATACTAGTACCTTATATGGTGGTATATTTGACCAGTCGTTTTCACGAAGACAAGCAAAATGGAAATTCCAACGAAATAACAAGAAAATGATGGAGTAAAAAAGGCAGGTGTGGACCAGTGGCAGTCACGCAATTTGGTGCAACATGAAGGGCTATCAAATGCAGTTGTCGTATTCTCTATCTTGTTCTTCCTCCTTTATTAGCTGCCCAACCTGAAACCGAAACTGAACGTTTTTTATTTAATTGATATTTATTTATTTTATTTATTTATTTATTTGGTGGTTGCTTAGTATACTGTTTTTCTTTCTTCCTCATAAGTGTTTTGGCCTTTGACCGTTGCTTTTTTATTTTTATTTTCTCCCATACTTTATTTCTTTCTATGTTCATACACAGTGTGTTTCTTTCCCACTGATTCCACTCTCTATGATCACAACCACAACCACAACCATAACCATAACCATAACCACACTCTTCTTGCTTCTGCAGCCTCATTGTTCAGGTATTGTTCTCCATGATCATGAACATGTGCTGCTGATTTTTTTCCTGCATTTTATTATGGTTCATCTTTCTGTTATATATATAGCTGCACTTTAATATATAAACGGTAAAAAAAGGGAAGAAATTGAGTCAGGGAATGTTGGACTCTTGTCTTACTGAAAAAATGGGTACTTTGTCTTTGTGTTTATCAGCTTCTTTTATGCTTTTTTATTTTGTCATTTTTCCACCTTTGAGCTTCTTCATCTTCATTTCTTTTTCTGGCATTTTTTGGATTGTATCTCTTGATATCTGATTTTTTTCTTTCTTATTTTTTCATTCTAGTTTGTGCATACTGGGCTTCATCTTCTACAATTGGTGAGTGGTGACTTTTATTGTGTTTTTCTTATGTTATTTCCATTTTTGGGATTTTAGCTTCTTCTTCCATATCTCTCTCTCTCTCTCTCTCTCTCTCTCTCTCTCTCTCTCTCTCACACACACACACACACACACACACACACACACACACACACACACACACACCCACCTTTTTCTTTTCACCTTGGTAAAAAAGAACAGTTCCCAGATGAAAAAGGTTCATGCTTTGTTAATGCATTCTGCTTGGTTTTCTTGAAATCATGGAGGAAAGGCCTGTTTATGTTAAGCATGTCTAGATTTTCCATAACCTTTCTTCTATTAGGATAGTTAAGTAGGCTTATTTGATTCATAAAATATAACATTTCATTTTCCCCCTCTTTTCTTTCTAGATTTTCACTCATGTTGATGTAATTTCAGATTTTTATGGCAGATATTTTTGATTTCCTTATGAATTTGGTGTCATATGAAGGAAGACTCAAAGATTCCCTTTGATTTTCTTTTATTTCAATGCAAACTTGAGACATACATAGAGTAGATTAAGAAATGGGATGTTCTCAATCAAGGTTGGAAGATGAAGAGGCAGTTCAAATTTGCAAAGATAGAAAGAATTTCATCAAACAAGCTGTTGAACAAAGAACTCACTTCGCCACCGGACACATAGCCTACATCCAATCCCTTAAAAGAGTCTCGGCCGCTCTTCGAGAATACATCGAGGGAGACGAGCCTCGTGAGTTCTCGTTGGACACAGTCATTGCCCCTCCTTTTGCAGCTGGGAAGAAGACTTGCCCTGGCTTCATTCCTATTTCATCAAAATCGTTCACACCTGCAGCAATTGAGTTCGGAGTTGGACCAAATTCTACACTGAAAGTGAATTACTTAAGGCCTGGTGGTAATCCGGCGGTTTTGGTTGAGGAAAGGCCTCGATCTCCGGAAATGGTCCGGGTTGAAACATATTCTCCAATGCACCATCATTATGGCAATGATGGATTTTTTGGCATGCAATATTCACCTATGAATCCTTCAATTTTTCCTTATTCTCCAAGTAATAGGCCTAACATCCCTCCCCCTTCGCCTCAGAATTCGCAATGGGACTTCTTTTGGAACCCTTTTTCGTCGTTAGACAACTACGGTTACCCTTCAAGAAGTAGCCTTGATCAGACTATTATGGATGATGACTACAGAGGGCTTAGGCAGGTCCGAGAAGAAGAGGGAATACCGGACCTAGAAGAAGACGAAACTGAACAAGAAGATTATGTTGGGAAGAGAAATGTGGCTGAAGAAAGAACCAGAAACGTTGGAAACATTGGAAAAAATGGAAACACTTCCAAAGAAGAAGTATTAGTTGAAGATGTTGACGAGGATGAGGACGAGGAGGAGGAAGAGGAGGAGGAGGAGGAGGAGGAAGAAGAGGATGGAACAGATAATGAAACTGAAACTGAAGCTGAGCATGATGTCAAAGAATCACAAGCAAATGGAAGTGCAATTCTGGAAGTATCGAAATCACAGGCTGCAGGCCATATTGGATCCAGTCGTCGCGAAATGGCTATAGGTAAGCAAGAAGCTAAGGAAGACTCGCCGGGTTTTACTGTTTATGTAAACAGAAGGCCAACCAGCATGGCAGAAGTGATCAATGATCTTGAAGCTCAGTTCACAATCGTCTGCAATGCGGCAAATGATGTCTCAGTGTTGTTAGAGGCCAAGAGATCTCAGTATTTACCAACATCTAATGAATTGTCTGGTATGATTAAACTAATACATGTTTTTCTTTTCACATTCAGCGAACGCGTCTTTGTTTTCGTGTTCAGACATTTGTATTAGTTAGAATTATGAGATTACTTCTCATGTCCTTAAGAACAATGAATTATCAGGAATTATAGTTTGTATTAAATTTCGTTACAGCCTCGAAGTTGTTGAACCCAAAAGCTCTATTCCGAACAGCATCCTCGCGCTCTTCCTCGTCAAGATTCTTAACAAATTGTCCGAGCATTAGAGAAGAAGTTTATGAGGGCACTAAAGATCTCATGGATGGGCACTGTATGATTTCCGGTAGTCACCATTCGACGTTGGACAGGTTAAACGCTTGGGAGAAAAAGCTTTATGATGAAGTCAAGGTAACACAGCCTTCAATCCATGAGGAAGTGTCAAGATCCCATAATTATTTTAACATAACGTGAAAAATTACAATGCTTCTAAGAAATGAGTATAAACCTTTGTTGTATGATGCACATTGTAGACATCACCTAATAGGCATGGAGTTGTCATGATGTTTATTAGTCACTAATTTACTACGTCCTTCACTTTCTTCTTCAACAGGCCGGAGAACGGGTTCGAATGGCATATGAGAAGAAATGGAAGCAACTTAGGAACCAAGATGTAAAGGGAGAGGAACCCTCTTCTGCAGATAAAACAAGAGCAGCCATCAGAGATTTAGATACGCAGACAACGGTTTCAATACACACAGTTGAAGCTATTTCCAGGAGAATCGAAAAACTAAGGGATGAAGAGCTTCATCCCCAACTTCTTGAATTGGTACAAGGGTATGCATCAAAATCATTATCTCCATACATCTTTGTCTGGCATTTAGAGTCATTCTGGGTCTGGCTTATAGTAGCATTGGTGAAATATCTCACTACTTTCGGTAGTATTAAGTATAGATTTAGTTCAATATGATTATGCTTTACTCTTGTTATTTAATTTCTATAATGTCGATCACTATATGTAGACCATACAAAAAGTGATCAAATAAGATCTACGTGTAAACAGTCTCAATGGTAGACATAATACATGATAATGTTCAATAGCGTCATTTGATTCATGTAGTCGATCCTACTTAGTGGGATAAGGCTTTGTTGTTGTTGTAGATCACTATGTGATGCAGATATAGTACACTAGCACAGCATTTAATTGCATTAAATATTTCTGGTGCTGATTCTTCAGTCATTCAAATAAATGACAGGCTAGCAAAGATGTGGAAAGTGATGGCAGAATGTCATCAGAAGCAGAAGAGAACCTTAGATGAAGCTAAGATGCTTCTAGCTTCTAAGTTACATGCCAGGAAACACTCCTCCATGTCGATGACTGATCCAACAAGGCTAGCCCGTTCGGCTTCAAATCTTGAATTCGAGATAAGAAACTGGCGAAACACCTTCGAGTCATGGATTACTTCGCAAAGATCCTATGTCCATGCGCTAGCCGGATGGCTTCTCCGGTGTGTGAGGTCCGAGCCTGACGTGTCAAAGTTACCATGCTCTCCTCAGACTTCTAGTGGTACTCACCCGTTATTCGGACTCTGTGTTCAGTGGTCAAGGCGACTAGACGCCATACACGAAACAGCAGTGCTTGATGGCATGGACTTCTTCGCAGCCGGCATGGGGTCGATCTACTCGCAGCAGTTGAGAGAAGATTCTAGGCAGAACTCGTTTGCTTCAAGACGAGAAAATGGAAACATGGAAATTGTGGAAGTTGGAAGAGTAGAAGAGGTAATGACTACGGAAAAATTAGCTGAAGTTGCTATTAAGGTGCTTTGTGCTGGAATGTCTGTTGCTATAAGCTCATTGGCAGAGTTTGCTTTTGATTCTTCTGAGGGATACAATGAAGTTGTGAAGCAATGGGAGAATGGCAAGTGTCTGGATTCTTCTTCCTCTGAGATTAGATCATAGATCTCTCACATTTTGTGGGATTTATTAATTAATTAATTGGTTTAGGCTTTGTTTAGCTATGGTTGTTAATTAGTGAATGTAATTATTTGATGTATTTAAAGTAATCAATACAAGGCAAAATAGCAATGCCACATTTTGAGTTTTCATTGCTGTCCTTATTGTCCAAATGGGTTTTGATTTTGGTATGTAGAGAATGCATCCCTTTCAAGAAAGAAATGTTATTAATTTAATTGGGTTAATGGTTAATTAGTGATGAATATTTTTTAAATTCGTCTCTACAAGATTTTATTAATTAAATTAATTCTTCAAATACTACAAATTAATGGTAAAAATATCTGGGAATGCGTAGACTAATCATACCGAATCTAATCCCCCATATATTTTACCCATATGTGATATGTCCCTATCCGAATGAAAACTGGAGGAGGTTCACAAACCAAACAACATGTATTATTTATATATAATAAAACAAAATAACTAGAGCTTCAGTAGCATTAGTGCTTTTTTTTTTCTTATTATTATTATTATTATCATCATGGAGTAGCATTAGTTCAACATTATTTCTCCTACTCAAAAAGTGTAACCTAACCTTGCCTAACCAAATCTAGCCTTGACTATTTTAGTTAGGGATAATGTGGTAGGGTTGTATCATTGGATAACAATCAATAAAGCCAAATTGGGTTGAACTAGTTGAAGTATTGCATCATTTGGTTTCTTATTGAGTGAATTGGCAAATGGCAAGCATCGTATTATTTTTATAAAAAATCTTACGTGGACACCAAATATAGCTAATTTTCAAAATGTAGTTAATTTTTAAAATATATATTCTATACGACTAATTTAATAACTAATTTTTAGTATATATAATATTATTATATTTTTTAATAAAAAAAATTCTATGTTTTTTTTTGAAAAATATTAAAATGATATTTTTTTTATTTATAAAATGTACATTCTCTTTTTTTATAATTTTTAAAAATTTTTTTTAATTTATTTTAAATTTTTTGTGTTAACTAATATTAACTTTATTCATTATTTAAGAAAAAATAAATTGTTTTGTACAAAAATACCCTTTAATAAAAATTTTATTTTTTTATCATTAAATTTTGTTTACTAAAATGCTCTTTAATAAATTATTTTTTTATTTATTAAATTATATTTTTACCAAAATATTTTTTAAAAAATTTAATAATTAAATTATTTTTTTAAGATATCCTTTAATAATTTTTTAATTATTAAATTATGATTACTAAAATTTTTGTTAACAATTATTTTTATATTTTATTATTAATTTTTTGATATCAATATATATTATTTTAACATATTAAAAAAAATTTTACCAATGTTAATATGTATAACAATTTATATATATTGATATCAAAAAATAATCTTACCAAAATTTTTTTATTTAATGTTAAAATAATATATATTGATATCGAAAAATTAATAGTAAAATATAACTATAATTGTTAACGAAAATTTTGGTAAAATCACAATTTAATAATTACAAAATTATTGAAGCGTATTTTAGAAAAAAATAATTTACTTATTAATTTTTTAAAAAATATTTTGATAAAAATCAATAAAAATTAAATTTATTAAAGGATATTTTTGTAAGCAAAATTTAATGACCAAAAATAAAATTTTTGTTAAAGGGTATTTTTGTAAAAAAATAATTTATTGTTTCTTGAAAAATGAATAAAGTTAACATTAGTTAACACAAAAAATTTAAAATGAACGAAAGAGGAAGTTTTTTAAAAATTATAAGAAAAAAGAATGTACATTTTACAAATAAAGGAGATAGAAGTATCATTTAACTCATTTTAACATCTCTAAAAAGGAGTAATATTTTCTCTTTTTAATAACATAATATATATATATATATATATATATATATATATATATATATATATATATATATATGTATATATAGCTCCATAGTAAAATTTTTTGTAAGAATATAGTTTAAAAAGATCAAATTAAAAATGTAAGAAAAATAAAATTTAAATTAAGTTATTTTAATTTTCTTTATATATAGATATGGATATTCGTATGTTACCGTAAAAATACCATGATTAAAATGTCTTTATCTGGATGCATGGGGTCTAGGTGCTATACATTCATGGCCGCAGCATTAACCTGCTGACATGGTAACAAACTTATCTTTGGACCATCACTTTATTTTATTTTTGTGAAATTTGTCCCCATTGCTTTTAATTTTTTTTTTTAAAGGTTTATATATATACACACACTTTTTGGAACATAATTCTTGTGTACTATCTGTTGTAAAATAAATATAAAATAAAGAAATATAAGTAAAAGATTCTACTATCATAATTATATTTTAATATAATAAAGATGACTAATATATTTACTAATATTATATGTTATAGTATGTATAGATAGAGAGAGACAAAAAAAAAAAGTATTCGTAAAGAAAGAGAGATAATTATTTTTTATTGTTATATTGTATGTCTCAGACTTTCACTTCTATTTATACTTGTACAAAATATTCATTTTCAATCTTTATAAAGTTTAGTTTTTTTTAAAGAACTAAATTTTTCTTATTGAAAATATTGGCCGCCTAATATTGTGAAGAAAGTCACAATATATTAAATGGACATCCATCCATTCATACTTATCACAATACTCCCTCTTGGATGGCCATTTAGGAATATGCCTCATTAAAATCTTACTAAGGAAAAATCCAATAAGAAAAAAAAATTTTAGTGAAAGAAAAAGAGTACAATATCCTTTGTGATGGGACTGTCTCATTAAAAACCTTGTTAAGAAAAACCCAATGGGAAAAAACCTGACCAAGGAAAAAAGAGTACAGTCTCCCCGTCTTGTCAACATCATTTAATGTCTCGAAATCGGTACATCCCAATCTCATGTACCAATCTTTCAAAGGAGAATTTTGGGAGTGACTTTGTAAATAAATCAGCTAGATTGTCACTTGAGCGGATTTGTTGGAGATCAATTGTCCCTTGATTTTGAAGATCACGAGTGAAGAAGAATTTGGGAGAAATATGTTTTGTTCTATCACCTTTGATGTATCCACCTTTAAGTTGAGCAATGCATTCTGTATTATCTTCAAACAGGATAGTTGGAGCTATCTTATGATCAATCAGTCCACATGATGATAGAATATATTGGATCAAACTCTTGAGCCAAAAACACTCGCGACTTGCTTCATGAATTGCTAGTATTTCAGCATGATTAGAGGATGTTGTTGCAATTGTCTGTTTCGTGGACCTCCATGATATAGCTGTACCACCATATGTGAATAGGTATCCTATTTGAGATCTCCCTTTATGTGGATCAGACAAGTATCCAGCATCTGCATAGCCAACTAGTTGTAACTTGGATCCATATGGATAAAACAATCCCATGTCAACCGTTCCATAAAGATATCAAAAAATTTGTTTGATTCCACTCCAATGTCTTCTACTTAGAGAGGAACTATATCTTGCTAGTAAATTCACAGCAAATGATATATCAGGTCGTGTATTATTAGCAAGATACATTAATGCTCCAATGGCACTAAGATATGGTACTTCAGGACCAATGATATCTTCATTTTTCTTCTTTAGGATGGAATTGATCCTTTTCCGCATCCAAAGACCTTACGATCATTGGGGTACTCAATGGGTGTGACTTATCCATATAAAATCTCTTCAAGATCTTTTCTGTGTATGTCGTTTGATGAATAAAGATCCCATTTTTTGTATGCTCGATCTGTAGGCCGAGACAAAATTTAGTTCTTCCAAGATCTTTCATCTCAAACTCTTCTTTTAGAGTTTTTATAATTGTTGGAATATCTTCAAGAGTCCCAATGATATTTAAATTATCAACATACACAGCAATTATAATGAATCTAGATGCAGATTTTTTTATAAAAATACATGGACAGATATCATCATTCTTGAATCCATTTTTGGCCAGATACTCAGTAAGATGATTATACCACATTCGTCCAAATTGCTTTAGACCATATAAAGATCTTTGCAATTTGACTGAGTATAACCCTTGCGAATATTTATTGGATGGTTTAGATATCTTTAGTCCTTCAGGAACTTTCATATAGATATCCCGATCTAATGAGCCGTACAAATAGGCTGTTACCACATCCATTAAATGCATATGCAGTTTATGATATGTAGATAAACTGACCAAATAATTCAATGTTATTGTATCCACTACTAGGGAATACGTTTCTTCATAATCTATACCGGGTCTTTGTGAAAAATCTTGTGCTACAAGTCGAGCTTTGTAGCGTACAACTTCATTTTTCTCATTTCGTTTTTTCACAAATACTTATCAGTATCCAACAGGTTTTACATCTTCTGGTGTGTACGGACTACAGGTCCAAAGACTTCACGTTTTGCAAGTGAGTCTAATTCAGCCTTCATGGCTTCTTACCATTTTGGCCAATCATTCCTTTGTCGACATTCTTCGACTGATCTTGGCTCAAGATCCTTACTTTCATGCATGATATTTACTGCCACATTATATGCAAATATTTTATTGACAATTGTCTTATTTCGGTCCCATTTCTCTCCTGTAAAGACATAATTTATCGAAATCTCGTCATTTTCACAATTTTCAGGTACTTGAACTTCTTCTGACGTTAAAACTATATCAGAATTTTGGACAACTGCAGGTGTCTTTACAATGTCTTTTTCAACAGGAATCGTATTTAATTCTTTTCTTTTTCGAGAATTTTTGTCTTTGGAACCGACAGGCCTGCCACGCTTCTGGCGTGTATTTGCTTCGGTGGCAATTTGTCCAACTGGGACATCAATTCGAATTAGGGCATTTTTCGCTGGTATATACGACTTCGTTATCCTCTTTATATCGAAAAATGCATCAGGCAATTCATTTGTTATTCTTTGCAAATGTATAATCTTTTGAACTTCTAGTTCACATTGCCCTGATCGAGGATCTAAATGCATCAATGATAATGCATTCCAATTAAGTTCCTTTTCAGGAAGCTTATTCTCTCCCCCTAATGTTGAAAATTTTAATTCATCAAAATGACAATCCGCAAATCGGGATTTAAATATATCTCCGGTTTGTATCTCAAGATACCTCACTATAGAGGGAGAATCATATCCAACATATATTTCCAATTTTCTTTGGGGTCTCATTTTGGTGCGATTAGGTGGTGCAATGGGAACATATATCGCACACTCAAATATTTTTAAATGGGAAACATTTGGCTGCTGGCCAAAAGCTAATTGCATAGGAGAGAACTGATGGTAACTCGTTGGCCTCAAACGAATAAGTGTTGCGGCATGTAAAATAGCATGCCTCCAAACCGAGGTTGGGAGATTTATTCTCATAAGTAAGGGTCTAGCAATTAATTGGAGGTGTTTAATAAGTGATTCTGCTAACCCATTTTGTGTGTGAACATAAGCTACTGGATGTTCAACACTTATTCCATTAGCCATACAGTAAGCATCAAAAGCTTGGGAAGTAAATTCACCAGCATTATCAAGACGAATTGCTTTGATTGGGTTTTCTGGAATTGTGCTTTTAATCGAATAATTTGAGCCAGTAATCTCGCAAACGCCAGGTTGCGAGAAGATAATAAGCACACATGTGACCATCTCGAAGATGCGTCTATTAGGACTATAAAATATCTAAAAGATCCACATGGTGGATGAATAGATCCACATATATCACCTTGAATCCTTTTTAGGAATTCAGGGGATTCAAATCCAATCTTTATTGGTGATGGCCTTAAAATTAACTTTTCATGAGAACATGCAGCACAACAAAATTCACTAGTTTAAAGAATCTTCTGGTTCTTTAGTAAATGTCCATGAGAGTTTTCAATAATTCTCCGCATCATGGTTGTTCCCGGATGGCCCAATCGGTCGTGCCAAGTTATGAATTCATTTGGGTTAGTAAACTTCTGGTTTACAATGGCATGTGATTCAATTGCACTAATCTTGGTATAATACAACCCAGATGAAAGTGACAGTAACTTTTCTAATATAACCTTTTTATTTAAATCATGAGTTGTGATACATAAATACTCATGATTTTTCTCATTCATTGTTTTAATATGATATCCATTTCGGCGAATATCTTTAAAACTCAACAAGTTTTTTAGAGACTTGGTAGATAATAGTGCATTATTTATTATGAATTTTGTTCCTCCAGGAAACAAAATTATAGCTCTTTCGCAGCCTTCAATCACATTGCTTAAGCCAATAATAGTATTAACATATTCTTCTTTTGGCACAAGATGGATAAAATATATATCACTTTTGAGAATGGTGTGCGAACTTGCACTATTCACAAGGCATACATCTTCATTATATGTCCTTGCCATTCTCTTCAAAGACAAATAATAATAATAATAATAATAATAATAATAATAATAATAATAATAATAATAATAATAATAATAATAAAATGAGTAAAAGTACATGCACAGTAAAATTATTCACATGAATACTTAACAAACACACATATTAAACTATTCCATCATTGATCAAATAGCCAATATTTCCTTCAGAATCCTCAAAGAAATTAGATACATCATAATGAGTGGTGGAATTTTCATCATTTGAAACAAAATATGTTTCCTTTTCTTTGTCGTCTTTTTTCAAAGATGTTTGATAAGATCGTCTAGGTGCCTTGGTGTAGAACAGGTACGCGACCAATGACCCTTTCTACCACAACGGAAGCATTTATCCTCAATTAATTTACTTTACCCATTGTTTCTTTCTTTATCTCACTTCTGGTGAGATCCTTTGTGAACATAATTCATTTTCCTTCCATAATTTTTTTCGTTACTAAAACCTTGCCATTTACCTCTTCTGGGGTAATGATTTGCCGCATTTACTTCAGGAAATGGGGCGGCGCTAGCTGGGCGCAATTCATGATTCTTCAAAAGTAATTCATTATTGTGTTCAGCAACAAGAAGGTAAGAAATTAACTCAGGATATTTTTTAAATCCTTTTTCTCGATACTGCTGCTGCAAGAGCACATTCGAGGCATGGAAAGTCGATAAAGTTTTCTCTAACATATTGGGTTTGAGAAAGTATCACCGTCCTTTGATGATTGTACCTTTCTTCAAGGTCTTTTCACAGATCTATAGAATCTTTTATGTGAGATATTCATTTTTCAATCATACGTCAAGATGACACCGAAGGAAAATCATGACTTTGCCTTTATCCTTCTGAGATACATTATTTTCAACTTAATGGTATCTCCAAGATCCATTGAATCAACATGAATTTTAGCATCTAGTATCCATGATAAATAATTGTTTTCAGATATATCAAGAGCATTAAATTCAAGATGAAAGAGTTTCGACATAATGAAAATTTGTTACCTGAGTCTTCCTAAAATTTGATCAGAGTCTCGTGCTGATAACGTATTGTAAAATAAATATAAAATAAAGAAATATAAGTAGAAGACTCTAGTACCACAATTACTATCTCAATATAATAAAGATGACTAATAAATTTACTAATGTTATATGTTATAGTATGTATAGATAGAGAGAGACAAAAGAGAAGTATTCGTAAAGAAAGAGAGATAATTGTTTTTTATTGTTGTGTTGTATGTCTCAGACTTTCACTTCTATTTATATTTGTACAAAATATTCATTTTCAATCTTCATAAAGTTTAGTCTTTCTTAAAGAACTAAACTTCTTTTATTATTGAAAATATTGGTTGCCCAATATTGTAAAGAAAATCACAATATATTAAATGGACATCCATCCATTCATACTTATCACAATACTATCTAATTATATTCATTTTAAGTAATTAGTTTTTGCTCACCTTGTTATTAAATACAGCGTACATAAAATTTAAATCTTCTTTTATATATGAAGAAAAAAACAAATAGGTCCTTAATTTTTTTATCGGTAAATATTTAAGTAATTTAAAAATACATTTAAGTTCTTAACCTTTTCAAAATCTGAACATATCGATTCCTCATGTTCACTTGGGTTTGACTCAACGAAAAATCAAACGTGATTTCCGTTGTATTGACCTGGTTGATACAGAGACACACATGAGAGAATTTTTAAAATTGGACAAATTAGACTTAGGGATCGATATATTTAAATTTTAAAGATGTCAGATACTCAAATATATTTTTAAATCTTCAATGACTTAATTGTCTACAAATTAAAAAGTTAAGAATCAATTTATCATTTTCTCTTATATAATATATAGAGAGAGAAGAGAGAGAGGCCACAATAATCATATATGATTACTATTCTTTTAGCATTGCCATTCCAAACTTTATCTTTAGCATCTTATTAATTTAAGTAATTATTTTTTGAAAAAAATAATTTTAACCTAAATTTTAGCGTTTGTTTTGAGTTATTGGGACAGAGACTAAAAGATTGGAATTCAGTATTATGTTTGTTGGCCCAGAGACTAGTACTAAAATTTCAGTCTCTATCTCCAAAATTTCAGTATTTTAATACTTCTAAAAAGTAGGGACACAGGAGACTGAAATTTTTGAAAATTGAGACTAAAATTTTAATAATATTTTATACCTAAAATACCCCTATTTCAATTAATTAATTCCAACTTTATCCTTTATACAAATTAAATTAGAGATTTATTCTTATTTTAGTCTCTGCCTCTCACTTTACACCAAACACAATACTCCCACTTTACACCAAACACAATACTGAGACTTATTTCAGTATCTATCTCTCAATCTCAGTCTCTCTCTTTTCCAAACGCCTCCTAAGAGACTGAGACTAAAAAAACGATTAAAACATAAAGATGACTAAATCTAAATTTTAGTTTCTGTATTATGTTTAGTGTAAAATACATAGAACTAAATTATGTCTTAGTATCTTATTTAATTCAAAATAAATATAAAAATAAAAAAAAATATTTACTAAAATATCTTTAGTTATTAAAAAAAGTATTATTAAAATTTACTCTCCATCTTCAAAAATTTCAATCCTTTAGGTCTACACTTTTTGAAAATATTGAAAAAACTAAAATTTTAGTTTCCATCTGGCCACCAAACACAATTCTTCCCGTCTCTGGAAACAATCATTACCTAAGAAACCGAAAATCCCATTTGGATGGAAAGTTATTTTGCGTTTTTTCCATTGCATGCAAATTATGGATGCTACTCAAAACAACAATCTATTTATACAAACACTCTTACGTACTCCGTACTCAAGGAGAATGAGAGAAGGAGAGAGCGGGGGCGAACGGTTGAGGGTGAAACACAGTGAGGAAGATGGCCATGCCATCGGAAGAGATAAGGGGGAGAGCGTGGGTGGGTGTGTATCCGGTGTTAAGGAGGGTTCTTCTCGAGAGGGGTTAGAAAAGCCATCCAAGGTCTCTTTTAGAGATAAAGTCATTGGTGTAGAAAAGTCTAAGGCCTTTGCATTAGTAGGGTCTTTATCTGGGGATGGTATCGCGACGGTGACAGGTAAGCAGGGTGATTCTCGTCCACCAAGTGTCAATTTTACCAAGGAGGCAAAGAGTTGTCTAGCTGAACCTTATAAGGAAGCCATCGTGATCAAGGTGCTAGATAAGCATTATGGCTACACGGCTCTCATGCATAAGCTTCGGATAGTATGGCGCATCAAAGGAGGGTTTGATTTGTTGGATGTGGGGTTTGGGTATTTTTTGGTTAAATTTGATATTGCTGCGGATCGTGGGAAAGTCATTCTTGGTGGCCCGTGGTTGATAGACGGTCACTATGTTGCAGTAAAGCCATGGGATGTGGATTTTAGGCCATGCGAAAAATCCTTTGGATCAACGCTGGTATGGATTCGAGTCTCGGGACTTCCAATTTGGTGCTACCAGGAACAAGCAATGCTGCGAATTGCTTCTGCAATAGGGATTCCGGTGAAAGTAGATTTGGCTACTAAGCTTGCAGAAAGAGGAAAATATGCTCGAGCTTGTGTTCAAATTAATCTTGAGTTGCCTGTAATCAAACATATTATAGTGGAGGGTGTGACTTATGAAGTGGAGTACGAGAGTTTACCGTTGATTTGTGCTACTTGTGCACGATATGGGCATGATAAATCGTTGTGCATGGAGAAGGAGTCCTTGGAAGGAAACGGAAATTCCTTTGGTGATGAAAAAATAATGAAGCCCCGACACTAGTGCCACACAACAATCATGAGATTCAACAAGAGGCTGAATCAGAAGCTCGTGTTTTGGGTGAGAATCCTCGTAATTTGGGTGAGAAATTAGGAGTTGTTAAAGGGAAGGATGTGGTTACGAAATCATTGGCTCCTCACGTGCCTGATGGTCATGTTAATGAGGCATGCATGGATGATGGAGAGGGCTGGCAACAAGTGCTCCGTAAGGAAAAATTCACAATGGGCCAGTCATCAGGTTTGAAGGACCAAGATGGAAAGCAGCACAAGTTTGGTTCGAGAAGGGTTCCAAGACCCAATTTGCATGGTGATGGAGGTAAATCAATTGGCATTAGGATGGGGAAGCGAGAAAAATATGAAATTGCGCCATCTCCATCACGCAGAACTCCTGCACGTCGTGGAATTTCTCTACGGAAGCATCCTCGGCCTTCCTCCTTGCAGAACTCGCCAGTTGATAAAAATGGTGGCACAATGGAGGAAACCTTAGTAGATGGAAGCATGGCAGGTGCAATGTCAGGAGGTCCGAAGGTGGCAATTATTGAGGATCAGAGTGTGCCAGTACCGCAGGACAAACCACCTATTGAGGTTGGTGATTCTGTTTAGAGTTTTATGTTCTTATTTATTCTGTCCCTATTATTTATGGATAGTTTAAATATGATTGTTTGGAATATTAGGGGTGCTTCTAATAAGTTAGCCCGTGTGCATTGCAAGGAACTTGTTAGGAAATTTAGACCTGTTTTCTTTATTGTGATTGAAACTCACTCTCCTTTTCAGCATTTAAAATTATTCTGGGAAAGATTGGGGTATCACTTTGTTGGTATAGTAGAAGCAGAGGGGCATAAGGGAGGTATTTGGTTTCTATCCTCTATGAAGGGTGTTTGTTGTAAGTTCATTGATGCTTTTGATAAGGGTGTTACTGTTGAGGTTCACTTTGATAATTTAATTTGGAGGTGTAGTGGTATTTATGGAAGTCCTCAATTTAATAAAAGGGTTCTCCTTTGGGATTATCTTGTTGCACAATCCATGGTTTTTCAAGGACCTTGGATTGTTCTTGGTGATTTTAATGAAGTCAAATTTTCTCATGAATCTAAGGGCTGTCAGTTTTCTCATCAAAGAGCAGACATGTTTGCTACTTCATTAGGGGATAGTGGTTTGTTTGATCTGAAGACTATTGGGAGGCAGTTTTCTTGGTACAGGAGGGTGAAAAATTATGTTGACGTGGCAAAAAAGCTTGATCGAGTCTGTATAAATAATAGTTGGTTATCTATCTTTCCAGAGGCTTATGCAGAAGTTTTAAATAGGCTTCAGTCTGATCATTGCCCTATTCTGGTGCGTTGTAAAGGTCGTCCTCAGCCTAAAGGGAATCGACCTTTCCGATTTGTTGCTGCTTGGGCTACTCATCCTGGGTATAGGGATATTGTGAACCAGTCATGGTGGTCTGGTAATAGAGGAATTCATGGCAAGCTTTCGGAAGTACAGAAGAATTCACTAGAGTTTAACTCGAAGGTATTTGGTAACATTTTTGTTAAGAAATGTGAATTAGAGCAGCAGATTAATTATTTACAAAAGCGTTTGGAAGTGGTGGATAGTATTTATTTGCGTCAGAAAGAGCAACAGTTGCTTGATGATTATAATAATACTCTAGTGCAAGAAGAGCTCCTATGGTTCCAAAAGTCCAGAGAGCAGTGGGTAAGGTTCGGGGATAGGAATACAAGATTCTTTCATATTCAAACTCTTGCGCGAAGGAAGCATAATAAGATTCATGGCCTTTTTCTCAAGGATGGAGTGTGGGAAACTGATCCAGAGGTTCTGAGTCAAGAAGCAGAGTCTTTCTATAAAAGCTTATTCTGTCATTTGGATGATGTTGATTTGGGTTGCCTTGGTGATGTGCCTCTTCCTTCTCTAAATGAGGAAGCTTGCAATAACCTTACGGCACCAGTTACTATGGAGGAAGTCAAAGCAGCGGTTTTTCACATGAACTCTTTTAAAGCTCCGGGTCCTGATGGGTTTCAAGCTTTCTTCTTCAAAGAATATTGGGAGATCATTGGTCTTGATGTTTGGAAGATGGTTAAGCAGGCATTCTCCGGTGTTCCTCTTGATCCAAGAATGTTGGAGACTTTACTAGTTCTCATTCCAAAGGTTGAATCACCGGTATCTATGAAATATTTCAGGCCGATTAGTCTCTGCAATGTAATTTAAAAGATCATCACGAAGGTCCTTGTTAATAGGCTTCGTCCTCATCTTGCGGAGATTGTTGGCCCGCTTCAAGGAGGATTTATTCCGGGACGAGGAACTCCTGACAACATCATTATTGCCCAAGAAGTCCTCCACTTTATGAAGAAGACTAAATCAAAGAAAGGCACACTGACATTTAAGATTGATTTGGAGAAAGCTTATGACAGAGTTGACTGAAGGTTTTTAGCTCATACCCTTAAAAGCTTTGGTTTTCCTATTCCTACACTTAATTTGATTATGAATTGTGTCACTGTTTCTTCCTTATCTATTCTTTGGAATGGGAGTCGTCTGAATGGAGGTGTCTTTGCAAGGCTTGGGAAGTGTTGAAGGATGGGTTTGCTTGGTGTATTGGAGATTTGAACCAGAATTTTTGATTTTCTAGCTGGAGGAAAGAAGGATGGTTATCTAATGAGATCGATTATGTTCACATTTCTGATTCGAATCTCCGGATACAGGATATTTGGTCGGTTGGTAGGTGGCATTTGGATACTCTTTATTCTCCTTTATCTCAAAATCTGAAAGATAATATTCTTTCTTACAATCCAGATGAACAAGCAGGTCCGGAAGTGGGTTGGTATTGGAGTGGGTCTGCTGCCAAAGTCTATAACTCTCGCAATGATTACTTGTAGTTGTGTAAGCAGCTGTTTGGTTGGGAGGAGCGGGAGAATTGGCTTTGGCTTTGGCGCCAGCTTGTTCCGGAAAAGCATAAATTTTTGGCTTGGTTGTGTCTTAAGGAGGCTCTTCCTACTGCAAGTTTTCGCTTTAAAAGAGGGATGTCGTCATCGGATAAGTGTCCAAGATGTCTTTCTAGCCAGGAATCGGTTTTACATTGTATTCGGGATTGTCCCAAAGCTCAGCTTGTCTGGCATAGGTTGGATATTTTTTGTCATCCTTTGGATTTGAAGAACTGGTTCTTGTATCATAGCAGAGAGCATCCGTTCAAGTTCTTTTCGAGATTTTGGTGGATATGGCGAGCAAGGAATAATGACATCTTTAATCCCGATGAAACTTGACCTCCGAAAAAAGTAATTTGTCTGGCATTAACTTCAGAAAAGGAATTTAGGAATATCTTTGAATTACAACGTATGTCCCTTCCCTCTACTCTAAATGGTTTTTGGAATCCCCCATCCATTGGTACTTTTAAGATTAATTGTGATGCTAGTTATTTTGATTCGGGTGATAGTGTTGGTTTTGCTTGTGTTATTAGAGATTGTAATGGGAGCTGGCAAAGAGGGTGTTTGGGAATAATTGAGAGTAATAGTATTCTTCAAGGAGAATTGTTTGCTATTTGGAGAGGATATCTCTTAACTTGGGATGTGGGTCAACGAGATGTTATTTGTGAGACGGATTGTGTGGAAGCATTTAATCTTATTACTCAAAATGGTTTTGGATTTATTGATCCACTGGTGCTCAAAATAAGAGATATCATGCATTGGAATTGGCGGGTTGACTTTCGTTTGATTATGAGAGATGCAAACACGGTGGCAGATACTATAGCAAAGATGGCGATGAAGTTACAACTTTCGCATGTGGAGCTTCTTTCACCTTGGGAGGAGTTTAAGAGTAGTCTTAAACGGGACTGTCACTCTATTTAGGCAGCTCCTTGTTTTGTTTGTTTTGTTTTTCTTTGTTTAATTTATTTCAGTCACCAAAAAAAAAAAAAAAAACAACAATCTATTAACTAACATCAACTCTTGTAAGCTCTACAGAAAAATGAATCCTAAAAAATAAAATAAAAATTATGGATGCAAATTTTCCATTTTTCTTTTAATTTGCATCTTACTAACAGAAGAACAGATCCCAGGCTCTGTAACTTTGTTATTAAGAAGTAAGAACAACAGCAAACTAATGAATGCAGTTTGTTTCAATCGTCAAGATCGTAGCCGGTACCATCATCGTCTATCTCGCCATCACCACCACCATATCCAGACATGATGCTGAGGAAAAGAACAACTGCAACCAGCTGTGCTACCACAAAATATTTGGCCCTTCTTCTGAAGGTTTTCTCCTCCTTTGTTTCCTCTCTTTTGCTTTTCTGTTTGCTCTTGGCCTTTGAACCTAGCAGGGAAGAACCAAAGTTTCAATAATCAAAGTTCACTAATTAAGAATGACAAGAATATCATAGCTCAAAGTAGGCAAATGCTAATGAGTTCCGGAGAAAATAAGGAGTATAGCACTCCCTAAATCCTAAACCCTAAATCCTAAATACTGAACCTTAAATTATAAATTCTAAACCCTAAATTCGGAATTCTAAATCTAAAATTCTAAACCCTAAATCCTAAACTCTAAATCTAAATGATTGATCTAAAATATAATAAATAGAGAATTAAAATTTGTTCAATTAATAAAGGAGTGTACTCCTTACTTAGTAAGGTACGTCTAAGGATGAGGCCTCAAAGTAGCAAATAAAACAACTTTTCCCCCTTCACATCATGGTATTGTAACAGGCCTCAAAGTAGCAAATAAAACAACTTTTCCCCCTTCACATCATGGTATTGTAACAGAATTCTTATAAAACTTATTTATCCGCATAGACTGAAAAGATAAAATCCAGAAAACATCTTACTTGAAGTTGAATGCGCTCTGGAAGCCCATGATGGCGCATCTGAACTGAAAGATGGATCATAGGAAGGGGATGTACCGGCTTCTATAAGTTCTCTCTTATGTTGTTGCACATATCTCACTAAATTAGTGTGTTCCGAAAACTTCATGCGCAGCGTCGATGATTCCTAATTGTACGTTAAAACCAGGAAACAAAGTTAAATTGCTTTCCTCAAAATGAAGATTCTTAGTGGTTTTAGTAAGCAATAAGCTACACAACTAGAATAAACTTAGCTGAGGAGAAAGTAAGTGGATTAAGGAAAACATAGAGTAGCCATGAATTATGTGAAACTATAGTGCAGAGGATCACAATATCCCTTTTTTCATCACCTCAGCAATAGATGTCTTAAGTTGCTAATTTTATATGCATTGCTCCTAATTTAGAACTTTTCTTTTCTAGTGACATTTTCATGCATCTTCTCACATATTGCCTTTTACCAAAGTTTAAGTGCTTTCTAGATGAACTCTTTTTAACATTAACTTTACTCCCTATATACTCCTTCAATTTCAAAATATCAGTCCGAAAATAAAAAATAATAAATAAATTGATGCCTCAGAATAATTGTCTGTTTTAAAATATCAAGATTAATTAATTTTTCCAATAACACCCTTAATTTGATTGTGACAATTGAATAAGCAATGTTTTGTAGTTGAAAACTGAGCTAAACATTGCAAAATAAGATGCATGACTGAAATATTCAAGAATGTAACACACAGTAAGCAGGATAGAAGAAGACATGCTTCAAGATTCAGGCATTATTTGAGATTGCAGTTTTCTATCAAACTTAAGAAAATTTATATATTTTCAGTAGACTAGCAACAAGAATATGACAATAAATTATTTATCATAGGGATTGTTGGGCAGTAAAGTATTATGAATGCAACAGTAAGATACAGGTATAGTCCAATTAAAGAAAGTTGGAAAGGAGAAAACAAGAGAAAATACATTATTCCAAGTTCCAACTGAACTTTTATAAAATTATTTGGTTTCTGATAATAATGCTGTTTAATACATGCAGCCAAGTCGCAACAGGACGGTCAAGATTTTCTTGTCTCTATGATATTGGAAATCATCAAATAAACACAATAATATATCTGTTTGCTACATTGTGAAATAAAATCGCCAAACTTATACTAGACAAAATATACTGAAAGAAATACCCTGCTAAATTTTAAAAGTATCTTTCACTGTTATTAATAAAACACTACTAGTGAAATTTACTTCTTTGTTCAATAGCCAGCCAAAAAGAAAATTTACTCATATTCTGAATAAAAGTCTCTGCAGTCATAAAACTCAGCAACCAGAGTATATTGTGTACATAGACAGTAATGCCGCAATCAAATTTCCCTAGAACTTTTGAACTCGAGTAGGTACCCACCTTCCGACATTAGTTTTCTGGACGTTTGCTAAAATTTAAATTACTTTACTAAGTTTGATTATGTGATTGGCCATAGTTTTCCCTCTTATACCTCTGTCGTGATTGTTCATTGATTTTTTATCGATCAGTATAACCCAAGTTTCCATTAGTGTCATGTGCATCCACAGTTGTCTTTTGACAAATATAAAAAAGGCATGGTATAAGTGATAATATAACTCACGGGCAAAGCATGAAGAACGACTAATGCATGTGAAAGAAAAATAGCATCCATGCTTGATGACCTGCATATACAGAATAAAACATATTTAGAGGTTATCAAAAATCAAAACTTCCTCTCAAATAAGAAACCAAAATCTCACCATATATTGCACCAAGAAAGATAATTACATATATATAACACAGCCAGAGGAGTCACCTGTTTTGAAATAAGTAGTTCTCATCCCCTAACCACATTGACAAAGCATCATATGCAGAGTTAGCTCTCCCATAAATCTGTTGATCAACAACAGCTGCATTTGAATACAAAAATCTAAGGGAAAGCGTATACTCTATGTCGCACAAATACAAAAGCGAGTATTGCATATGACACATAAATATGCAACTTTATGACAAAGATTGGACTCGAATTTAAGAAGTTTAAGGTGAAACTGACCTCTTCCTCCTTCACCTCACCATTGTCTTTAGTTATGCCATGTTTCTGCTTCACCCAATGAGCTTTCTTCCAAAACAAGACCTTCCCAATAGGCCATGGAAGATCGAAGTAATAGATGCTATAAGCAGACGAACTATCACACCCCACCCAAAGCTCGTACTCGAGCGCATCGGCAAGCCAAGTTGTGAGCATCACCTTGGTTGGTATCCACTCTGGCAGTGATGAAACACCATCATCCAAATCACCAACTCCTTCCTCCTTCTTTAAGCCCTCAATGATCCCATCCTTCACATCATTGTATACCACAGAATCACCAGCCTCAAAGTAAGGAATTTGTTCTAACCACCAATAAAACCACACAACAAAACAAACAGCAAACTCAAATTACCAAATTGCTACAGAAAGAACAGAAACACAAACAAAAGATAAGAAATTTATCAAATGGGTATGAATGAGTGACACCCCCAAGAGCCTCAAACAAAGTCAAATAGTTAAAAGTCCAAAACTTTGGAATAATACAAACAAAGGGTATATTCTATAATACTAATTTAACAATTCCTTTCTTCTATCTAACTTGAAACACAAATCTAAAATATCAAGCATGAAAAGAAAAAGACAAGAAGAAAAGAAGGGAATGGTTACCAGAATCAGGGTAGTTAAGGTGGAAGTCCAAGGTGAAGGGGAATTTGGAGAGCTTGAGATAGATGAAAGCTGACAAGCATTGTGGGCAACCTGTTGGGAGCCCAAAGCATGGTTTCCTCACAACAAGTGTGTGCCTTCTTCTCCTCTCACTGTCTTCCATTATCAACAACAACAGAAACGAGGTTAAGGTGGGGGGATTTTTCGTTGTTACGAGGATGCTATGCCTATGAGATGTAAATGGACGGGAACAAGAGAAACCGATACGAGTGATGAAGGTTCGTATTTGTGGCAGAATGGGCCACGCGGGCCTCATTCAATACCCGGTCTTTGTTGTTCCTCTTTGGGCCAATGCCAAATATGGAAGTTCACATACTATGTGTTTGGACTGAATCTCCAAATTGGTTTATCAAATTTACAAATTCTATCTTTTAGTTAGTCTTTTAAATTCAAAATTTATTATTTTTGTCTCCAAAATTCAGTTATAGATATCATATTGGTGTTTAGACTCCAAATCATTTTATCACTTATCATTTTTCAGAACAATCTTGGTTTTGCCTTGTTTAAGGGTAACAACAAAACAACATTATTTAGCCATGTGTCTAGCGCAGTAAATCAGAGCTATTTCAACATTTTATTTATTGACTCAATACCAAAAAAGATTGAAAGATCATTATAGTACCTGGATTTAAATTTCAGATACTAATATAATAAATTTTAAATCTAAAAGATTAAAATAATAAAAATTATAAATCTCATGTACCACTATGAGAATTTAGTCGCGTGTTTATATTAACATTTGTAAAAGAATGTTAGAGCAAATGTATGCAGAATTAATTTTAATTAAAATTAAATTGATAGTGTAATTTAAGCTTTAGATATTTTTTGTCAAACTCAATTTTGAGGAAATAAATATTTTTTGAGTTGTGATACATGCACACTAATTTCAGCCACCGTATTTAAATATGTATATAAGTACATAAATTTAAAAAATTGAAAACAAAGGCTGTTCTCACTCTTTACACGCGCTTAAACCTACCTCCTTTTTTCTCCTTCATTCACTCTTACTCTCAGGTGCGATTCTCCTTCCTCATTTTCACTCTTAAGCACGATTCTCCTTCCCTCTCTATCCGATGACACGATTCTCCTTCTCTCTCTCTGGCACGGCACGATTTTTCTTCGCTTTCTCTCTCTCAGGCGCAGTTGCGATTCTCCTTTCTTTCTCTCAGGCGCGGTGCTCTCTGTCGACTTGCTGCTCGCTGCCGCTGCAAGCTAAGTCACAGGTTTTCCCTCTCTGGTTCGTAACTTAGTTCAGAGTTTTAGTGTTCCTCTATTTTGAATTAGAAAAAATTCAAAAATGCTCAAATGGTACAAACAAAAGGGATAATATTAAAAGGCATTGAAACAATAATTTGAGTTCTAATGATACAAGTGGCGAGGATGAGAATGATTTTTGTGATAAAAAATCAAACATTGGTTCAAAGGTGCATCAGCTACTGATACAAGTCCTTGAGCTGATGCTATAGTAGCTGGTTAAAAACTTTTCTTATTGCAAGCTATCTGAGCAATGTGTTTTAGTATATTCTACTTTCTTCTCTTTATGTTTTTATAATTTGATTATTGCATGAGTTTGATTTTTAATTTGGATTCTTGAATTTGATTATTGCATATTCTACTTGATTTATTGTTTCTAACCACAATCTGTTTGGTAAAATATCAACGTGTTATCATCTCAATTTTAAAGTGCTTTTTATTTGATAAATTGTGGAAGCATCATCAACTAAATTTTATTTTTTAGTATTGAATTTTTTTTATCAATAATTGTTTGTTTTTGTGATCCTAAAATCATTTGGCAAGTTTGAATCTTCAATTATTGTTGCTTGTGTCTTGTGTTGAACATTTGTATTTGATTTGAGAGTTACCTTTTTTTTTGGGATTTGTCATGCCGAAGTGTTTTTTATAACAAGATTTTGCTCTATAATTTAGACGGTGTTTGAATATAGTTTGGTTATAACATTGAACTTTGATTTCTATTATTGAGTTTGATTATTACCATGAGCTTGTTTGATTATAACCGGATTTTGAATTATAATTTAAAGCGTGTTTGATTATTATCTAATTATAGTATATGAGTTAGCTTAATTATGATAAATGTTTCTTTCCGTCTTGTGAGTGAGGTTGAGGCCTCCACTGCTTTCGCTTTGCTCGTCTTTAGTTTGTGGTGGGGAGATGATCAAGCCTCAGAAGGGAAAAAGAAAAAGATCCTTTTTTTGTTGCAGATAACTTCTACAAAGACGTTGACTCAAAGTAGTAGCAACAGAAACTTCCAAACGTAAATACACCCAAGAAGACATCTTAACTAAAACGTTGTATATTATGAGAAGTTCAACATCACACTATTGAAGAGCTTAGGTGTTTATTGGGAGTTTTCATCATTATTTATACTTGATTCTTTTATCATATTCTATTTTTCGGTACCTAGGAAAGAGAATTATACAAAATTGATCATGTGTGTAACACATGTTGCCCTATCTCCCATTATCTTCTGTTTATCAAAGGATTTGTAAAGACTTATAGGCTTGTAGCTACTCTTGTGATGTATCAATCATTTGAATAGTTAATTCCCTTATGATATTTAATTTTTTCTATGACAGTTTCAATGTAATAAGATTTTGTACTATAATTTAGAGCATGTTTGATTATAATTTGATAATAGTATTAAATTTTGATTTCGATTTATTGAGTTTGACTATTACCATAAGCATGCTTAATGATAACCAGATTTTGTATTATGATTTAGAGCATGTTTAATTATATTTTGATTATAGTATGAGCTTGAACTTTAATTTAAATGTTAAGTTTGATTATTATCTTGAGCACGTTTGATTATAACTGAACTTTGCAATATAATTTTGGAGTGTGTTTGATTATAATCTAATTATAGCATGAGTTTAAACTTTGATTTGGACGATTCTTGAGTTTGGTTATTACTTTAAATATGTTTGATTATAATCGAATTTTGTAATATGATTTAAAAAGAGTTTGATTATAATATAATTAAAGCATGAATTTAAACTTTGATTTGAATTCTCAAGTTTTATTATAATTGAATTATAGTTAAAATAAATGATGATTAAGACTCGGGACACATTCACTTTTCAACACAAAAACTAAAAGAAAACAAAAAGTGACACATTTTATGGGCTAAAATTCAAGACATATATTCACTCTTCAATGTTCAGTGAGTATATCTCAATAATCTGTTTATTTCAATAAGGGAGGCTATAGATTTAAACAAACCTCCTTTTGAATAGACAATTATAAATCTAGTTAGTAGTTACATGCACTACAGCTGAGTGTTAGATTTTTTTTTTTTGTGTAATGTGTGTTTTAAATTTTTACTTATCTTGTATAATATAATTTTGTTGTTATAGACTAATTACCACATAAAGTGATTCAATAAAACTGAGAAAGATGTTGGGATTGTGCATATATAGGCACTAATAATGAAACCTTGCCTAATGCAATTAACGTGTGGAAAGATTTGAGAGAACTTTATTTTCTTGTAATCAGTTCATAATTTCATATATTAAAGAAGAAATCTACATTTTGAAATAAGAAATACGAACTATGACGAAATATTTAATCAAATTCGGTATGCTTTGAATCGAATTGGAAACACTTGATGAGAACAAGCGCGGTTGTGGCAAGGAGAAGATGGAAAAAGAAAAAGTGATGAGATTTTTTATGCGTTTGGAGAACTGTAACAAAATTACGAATAATGCGAGAGGATTCTTTGTAATCTCTTGACAGTTTTTAATTTAGTAGCTTTAGAAGAACTGGTCAACGCGATGAATGGGATGGGTTGGATGTGTTCTGTGTTGTTTTGTTTGGTGCGTGAACGATATGTTGGACAGTTAATCTGTATTATATTTATATATACGTATAAAAAATAAATAAATATACAGTGGCTGATTTTGTTATGCAAATAACATTTTAATATTATTTGGATGATCTTAGCCAAGATCACATTAGAATGCAAAATTGCTAAAAAAGATCATTTATATCATTTTATATTATTTTTGTAATTTACTTCTATAATAAAATGAAATATATTTTAAAAATATAAATATTATTTTATTGATTGAAAAATAAAAAGTATATACGTGCAAGTTTATAAAATTAATATTAATATTTATATTAATTAAAATTATATTATTTATCAATTTATTTAAAACAATATTAATATCATTTAAAAATTAACACAAATCACATATTTAAAACAGTTGGAGATCAATATTACCGAAAATGTAATATTTGAAGATTGATTACATTTTAGCCATATCTTTAATCTACGTAAATCGATACAGGCTAAAGGATTTTGAGAATTGATATATAATACACTATAGACAATTACGGATTATGAATGACATAGAAAAAAAATTTAAAATTAGTGGTTTACATGGAAGTTCGATAGAACAAAAAAACACCTGAAGTCTTCGCATATTACATGCACAAAAAGAGGGTTAGAGCCGTCATGGGCCGCCACAGTTTATGAACAAAACAACGTTCTAAAACCGCTATGCCTAGTCGTGGTTTATGGATGCTAAACCACTAGGGACTTTTGGGATTTATAGTAAATAGCGTTATAATCCGTGATGGCAAGCTACATATTATGCATTTGAGTGATTTGAGAGATTTGTATTTGATAGAGAAAATCACGCGAGGATCATACACAGGTGGGGTCATAGAAGAAAAAAATCGTTTGTACTAACTAAATGCATTATCCAAATTACTGAAAATATCAATGAAGAGTCAAAAAAAGAAGTTTATCTCTTGATTAGAAGTAGATTTGTCATTGTAGCAAAAGATTGATTGTAGTTTGTTATCCGTTAGTCTTTTAACTTTTTATTATTTTAGACTAGTGCAATTTGAAGAAGTAAAGAGGGTTTTTTTTAATCATTTATTTGGATATTTTATTTAAGATAACATTACATTGCCTGTTTTTTAAGTTGATTTTTGGTTGTTAGTGTTTTCATTCAAATGTGATTAGTACCTATTTTTTTGTTTTTGATGCAATCGATTAGGTGTATTTATAGTTTTTTATTTAGGCGTTACTTACTTCTAATTCGTTAATTTAATAATATAATTATTTATTATTGAGCCTTTAAAAATATAAACCAAATCCTTAGTTACGAAATCAAAAAGGTTTTACTTTAATTCACTTAATCACATAATTATATTCACATAATAATAAATACATAATTTTATTCAAAATTTTTCAAATACAAATCCTGCCCTTCTAAAATCTCAAAGGTAGCATTTGTTTTGAGGTACTGGGGCAGAAATTGGGAGACTAAAACTCAGTATTATGTTTGTTGGCTCATAGACTGGTACTAAAATTTCTGCCTCTGTCTCCAAAATTTCAGTACCTCAAAAAAGTGGGGACATAGGGGACTAAAATTTTTAGAGACGGAGACTGAAACTTTAATAACATTTTATACCTAAAATATCCTCATTTCAATTAATTAATTCTAATTTTACCCATTGTGCTAATTAAATTAAAGCTTCATTTTTGTTTCAATTTCTATCTCCCACTTTGCACTAAACAGAATACTGAGATTTATTTTAGTCTCTATCTCTTAGTCTCTATCTCTCAGTCTCAATCTTTCAGTCTCTGTCTCTCCACCAAATGCTACCAAAATGACAATTGATGAGGAGTAAAGTCTCAACTAAACCAACAAATAGAAAATACAACATATATATTAAGCTTGTAGATCGGTTGTGGCTTTGCACCAAAGCTTCCTGAACCTGTCACTGAAAAGAAAATCTGTAGGGGGTGAGAACATCGTCCTTGGAAGGGTTCTCAGTAGAGGATTTAAGAATTGTCATAAGAGAATACGTATAAAGAGAAAAATTAATTTCAAAGTAGTGATTATCGTTCGTCCTATGAATCTTTTAAAAATCAACAGCTAATCATCCAAAACCCTTTCAAACCCATATTTAATTATCCATAAATCCAAAATCTTTCTTTCTTATAAGAAAATCTTAATCAGTTTCCTAGACTGCATGAATAACCAACCTATTCCAAGCATAGGTTCATTAAGTCTATGCTGAACCAGCTTGATTTTTCATACTTTACTAAAACCTCAATCAGAAACCAATCACAACCTCCAACCATCACATAATCAATCAACTTTATCATCAATTCATCACCAACACTAATTCTCAAAAGTACCATATCAGAAACAACCCTCAGCGCCTCCTCCACCCACCAGAGGGATTCTCTCAGAAGCAAACACAGGCAAAATAGACAAAGAACACACATGTATAGATAGCAGTTACAGCAAATAGCTCAGATAGCAGTTAATAACAGTTAAGCAAACCAAAACAAATTCAAACTCAAACAAAGTATACGAATGCATATGATGAATGCCTGTGCTATGGCTGATGATATCATCCGTCGGTTACATAGCTAGCCCGACATGTTCTAGTAGCTAACCATTGGATAGTCCCTCTGTACGCACATCTCCAAGCTTAATAATATCCATGGAAAAAATTCCAAGGTCATCCATGGAGGACACAACCCCAAGCTCAAATTCATATATATATGCATGCCCATGGGAGAACTCAGGGAGTTAAAGTGCCCGGTCACATCTTACGTACAGAGGGTCAACAATTTGTCTCAATTTTGCAAGTCTCATATACTTTTAATTCATTATCATTATTCCTTATTATCACACTCAACCTCATCACACCTCCCATTCCGTTCATCAATAATTCATACTCAAATATAATTCATTATTTTTTAAATAAATTAAACTCAAAAGGAAGTCCTTTTCTTAATAACTCAAAATCAAATCATAAAATCCTTAAAATCTAATTTTTATCTCCTCTAAAACTTAGACTGACGAACTCTACCACCCTTTTTGGGTCCCATCCAAATATTCCTCAAACCCTTCTCAACCATTTTCAAACAGTAGCTCAGTACTAATAATTAAACTGTTTCCAATATCAAATCCTTTTCAAATTTGTTTTAAACCAAATTTCAATATAAAATATTTTCTAATACCAAATCATTTTCAGAATTAAACTAAATTCCAATACTAAATCTTTTCAAAAGCCAACTCATTTTCAATAACAAAATATTTTCAGATCTCAAGAAAACCAATTCGGCAACCGCCAATTTAGTAAAATCAATAACTCAGAATGTTCAACCTTCTCAAACAGTCAATAATTCCATCAAACAAATAATTACAATAATCCAGAGCAACACAATTCAGTCCATAATACTTACGAAATCACAAAAATATACTTTTCGCTTTAATATCGACTTGTAACAACTCTTGAAAGTAAAATAAGTTTAAAAAAAGCGTCCCTACCTCAAATAGTCGAAATTAAGAGAAACTGAACTAAAGGCAGGGTTGTGGTGTAACGACTGGTTGAATCGCAACCAGCAATGCAACAACTTTATTCCTTCAAGCAGAACCAGGGGTAGCTCCAGCAGCTACCTTCAATGAAGGCGGCAGCTGAGTAACTCACAGTAACAACTTCATTCAACATAAATACTTTAACAACAACCCTCGCAACAGCAATGGAACAACTTAAGCGAACAAAGAGAAATCATAAACGGTGGTAAAGCTCACCAGAATAGCGGCGGCGATGGCAGTGATTCTGACGGTGACGTGAACGACCTCAATAGACGGCGGTGGCGGCTTTGATGACGATGACAAGGCGCAGCGGTGGATGAGCAGTGACAAACGGTAGTGAAACACCTTCCCCTCTCACCCGTGAACTCTCTTTCTCTCACCCACGAGCTCGACAGCAACACCCGTGGGAGCTCTGCGTGAAGCTGACGGCGACCCAGAGCTTCAGTGGCAGTAATGACTTCACGGACGGCGACTGGGCGCGGCGGCAACATGCGATTCCATCCTCCTTCGCGGCTCTCTCTCTTGTCTCAGTTCTGACCTTCGCGACGATGATGAGCGAATATTTTATACGCTTTTTGCCATCATTTTCATATAGTTTTTAGTATGTTTTGTTTAAGTTTTATTGAGTTTTCATAGCTTTTAGTGTAAAATTCACATTTTTGGATTCTACTTTGATTTTGTGTGTTTTTGTGCAATTTCAGGTATTTTCTGGCTGAAATTGAGGAGCTAGAGCAAAAGTCTGATTCAGAGACAAAGAAAGTGCTGTAGATGCTGTCAGGATCTGACCTCCTTGCACTCTAAAGAGATTTTCTGGAGTTATAGAAGTCCAAATAGAACGCTCTCAATGGCTATGGAAATCTAACATCCAGGGCTTTCCAGAAATATATAATAGTCTATACTTTGCTTCAGAATTGAAGGCCCAAAACTGGCGTTCAACGCCAGCCTCCTGCCCTATTCTGGCGTCCAATACCCACAAGGGAATAGCCAGCGTTTCAACGCCCAAGAAGGACCCTCTAGCTAGCATTCAACGCCCTAGAGGCCTCCTAGCATGTGGATCTCATTAAAACTCAGCCCAAACACTCACCAAGTGGGCCCCAAAAGTGAATTTTAGCACTAAAAGACATTTTTACCTTTCTTATGTAATCCTTAGTCATTAGTCTATAATTTATTTGAGAACTTTTACACTTTACGATGGATCTTCCACTACTTTACATGTTTATGATTGTATTATCTATCAGTATGAATTTCTAAACCTCCTAGGTTGAAAGGAGGAGCTCTGCTGAGTTTTATGGGTTAATAAAGTACTACTATTTTACTTCAATATGTGTTTGATTTTCTATTCTAAGATATATATCCGTTCTTCATAATTATGAATGCGTTGAACCGGTACAAGGTTATCTCATTCTACATGGGTTCAGAGTGAGTCTTTCGTTAGACAATGACGAACCCCTAGCTTGATCGTACATTTTCTAGACGGCTAATCCACAACTTCGATGGGGACTTCTCGAGACATCAGTTCAGCCGAAGTATGGGGAGATTAGAGTTTTTGTGGTAGAGGCTAGAACCAAAGGCGCAACATTCTCTGATCTAGAAGATTCGACCTTTTTCGTGGCATTTTAAGTAGGATCACCAAGGAGAATGGATTGATCTAGAAGAACAAAACATCTCCAAGCCTTAACCATCTTCATATCATTGCATTCACCATCAACTGAGTAACGTTTTATTTATTTTCTTTTATGCGAATTAAACAAAAAAACAACTCTTCTATCCGCCTGACTAAGATCTACAAAATAACCATAACTTGCTTCAAATCACAATCCTCGTGGGATCAACCCTGACTCACTCAGGTATTACTTGGATGACCCAGTGCACTTGCTGGTTTAGTAGCGTAAAGTGTAATTCCGCTCTACCAATCCCTATGAAAACACCTGCATTCCCTCATGGAGGAAACATCCTAACCTCTCATGGAAGGATCAACAGAAACCTCAGCAAGGTTTCAATAACAATCAAGGTGGAAGGAACCAAAACAGGTTCAATAACAGGCCACCATTTCCATCCTCTCAAGGGAATATGGAGACTCCTAAGTAAAGCATTTCTGACTTAGTAACTATAGTCTCCAACCTCTCTAAGACCACTCATAGTTTTATAACTGAAACAAGGTCCTCCATAAGAAATTTGGAGGTACAAGTTGGTCAGATGAGCAAGAGGATCCCTGAGACTCCACCTGACACTCTTCCTAGTAACACTGAGGTGAACCCAAGAGAAGAGTGCAAGGCCATTACCATTGAGGCTGAGGCCGAATTTGGAGAAATTGGGAAGGCATTAAATGCTAGTGAGGAAGATCTCATTGGGCGTTCAATGCCCAAAATGGCTAAGAGCCTGGCACTGAACGCCAGTGAGGAAGCCCTCACTGGGCATTCAACGCCCAAATAGGCAGGGAAGCTGGCGTTGACCACCAGCAAGGACACTTTACTGGGCATTCAACGCCCAAATTGGTAAGGAAACTAGCATTGAACGCTAGTAGAGGTATACATGATGGGCGTTTAATGCCCAAAGGACCACCAAAGTTGGCGTTGAACGCCAGCAATGGCACACCTCCCAAGTGCTCAATGCCCACTCAAGCGATCTCTATCCAAGAACTAAAGGAAGCCAAGGCTCATATAGAGACCATAGAGGTTCCCTTACATGCACTCCTGCAGTGCATGAGTTCTGATGAATATTCATCCTCGGATGAGGATGAGAAAACTAGGGAAGAGCAAGTTGCTTGGTACCTAGGAGCTCTCATGAAGCTGAATGCCAAGCTATTTGGTACAAAGCCTTTGGAGGAAGAACCTCCAGTGCTTACCAAAGAGCTCAATGCTTTGGTTTAGTTGAAGCTACCTCAGAAGCTTCGAGATCCTGGACGCTTCCTAATTCCTTGTACCATAGGCACCATGACCTTTGAGAAGGCTCTGTGTGACCTAGGGTCAAGTATAAACCTCATGCCACTCTCTATAATGGAGAAGTTGGGAATCTTTAAGGTACAAGATGAAAACATCTCACTAGAGATGGCAGACAAATCAATGAAGAAAGCATATGGCTTAGTAGAGGATGTATTGGTGAAGATTGAAGACCTTTACATCCCTGCAAACTTTATTATCTTAGATACTGCGGAAGATAAGGATGAATCCATCATCCTTTGAAGACCATTCCTAGCTACTGCCAATGCTATCATTGATGTAGCTAAGGGAGAACTGATTTTACAAATAGGGGAGGATCACATCTTGTTCAAGATGCCTTACCCAAACTCTTCCTCTGAAAAAAGAGAGATAATTATGCAACACTTAGTGTTCTAACCATCTTTTTCAGTGCAGAGCTTTACTAAGCCCCCCAAACATCAATTCTAAGTTAGGTGTTGGGTAGCAATTAACAAGCACTGAGAACAAAGGTACTAGAAAGAAAGTACCTAAAGGCTGGAGGGACAAGAAAGCCCCCACTGAAGGCCTCTCACCTGGCATGAGAGTCGTCTTCACCAAGAAGCCAGTAATACCACATACAGTGAGTCCTGTCCTGTCTCTAGAGCATGTGGAGCTCATTCATGAGAAGACAAAAAGAAAGTTCACTGTAAGAGGAGAAATTCTGAGCCCATATCATTCTCCATAAGGAGCTAACCATCAAGCTCATGCTCTTTCCATTTGCTGTGAGGGATAGAGCAAAGATGTGGCTAGATTCTCAGCCCAAGGAGAGTCTGGACACTTGGGATAAGGTAGTCACTGGATTTTTGTCTAAATTCTTCCCACCACAGAAGCTAACTAAGTTAAGTGTTCCGGGGGTTACCTGAAATGTGGAGTTCGAACCGAATGTGAGATCCGGGTCATCTCCGAACGTCGGCTTCCGACCTTCAGATGTTGAGGCGCCACCTTATCCGAGCTCCTCGTGTGGTTGGGTGGTGGTACTTGCAAGAGACTCCGATGCTTAAGTTAGCATGGGCTTTAGGCAGGTTTTTAGTAGAATTAGAATATGAGTTATACCTGGGAACTCCAGTGTATTTATAGTGGTTTTTGGTGATCTTCTTTGGGGGTGAAGATCCTTATCTTATCTTTCTTGTGGGTAAGATCATATCTTTTGGCAACCACCTTCTAGTAGGCGGTGACCTTGCTGGTTTGGCCTTCTTTGGGCCTTCTGGTCGTCCTCCGAGCTCTTTGAGAATAGGTCGGTGTAGGTCTAAGACCCTTCTTCGAGGTTGGTCCCCATATCCTTTGCCGACCCGGCCTTAAAGCTCGGGTTAGGGTATGAACAGTGCCCCTACATGAACTTTGATCTTTTTGATAGACCGTGCTCAAGCATCCTTAGGTCAGACATTGCTGCCCCAGGTAGGTCGGTCATTCCATCTTTCTCGGGTGAGCTTGCGTCCTTTGAGCTTATTTTTTGAAATACGAAGCGTTTGCTTTAAATGCTGTGCTTGTTTCGAGTGCGACAGTTCCCTTGGGTAATCGCGAGCACTTTTAAGGCTCATTAATTTGGGCTTTCTCCCTATTTTGTCGCTTCGTTTTCCCTCCCTCTGTTTTGTTTAAAGCCAGAGGGACTTAGTTCATTTTTTCTTTTCGCTTCCGCCTGTTTCGTTTTTTGTTTGGGGAAAGAAACTTTCTTTCGCTCGTTCTTTGGCTGCCCCAGCTTTCTTTTCTTCGATTTTTCGAAACTTTTATTATTTTCTGGTGGGGATCGTTCGTGATTTTGCTGCTCGCTTGTCACTGTTTCTGCTTCTTATTTCCAGGTTAGTATTAACTTCTTCGTTCTGTGCCTTTTGTTTGATGATGATTTGTTTTTCTCTTCTAATGGGATTCTCCTTCGTTTTTGCTTTTTCTTTTCAGTTTGCAAGTTTGCCTTTGCTTCGGAATTTTAGGTCCCAGCCCGTTCTTGTACTTCGTTCAGGGAGGTGGGGTGTTTTTTGGATATGAACTGGCTGAATGGCCCTTCTCATAGGCCATTTATCAACCCCATGATGGTTGCTTCGGTGGGGAGATTTTGTATGTCGAGACATGCTTTATTAAATCTCTCTATATATGTCCGAAGGCTCTCCCGATCTCTTTGCTTGATTTCGAGTAGACTTGGTGCGTGGTTGGTTTTGTCCCTTTGAATAGAGAATCTGGCCAGGAATTTCTTGGTGAGATCGTCGAAGCTGGTGATCGACCTTGGAGGTAGGCTGTCGAACCATTTTATAGCTGTTTTGGTGAGGGTGACCGGGAAAGCTTTGCAGCGAGTTGCGTCGGAGGCCTCGGTGAGGTACATCCGACTCCTGAAGTTCCTGAGATGATGCCTTGGATCGGATCCTCCGTCGTATAGGTCCATGTCGGGGGGTTTGAAATCCTTGGGGACTTTTACTTTCATAATTTCCTCTGAGAACGGGTCTTGCTCTCTGAAGGGGCTGGTCTCGCGGTTGGTTCGGGTAGTGCGGGATTTGAGGTCAGCTTCGAGCTTTTGGAGTTTTCCTTCCAGCTCTTGGCACCTTCTTGTTTCCCTTCGGAGATCTCGTTCGGCCTCCCATTGGCACTCGGCCTCTCGCTCGAGCTGTTTTAGGCAGTCTTGTTGTTCATGGAGGGTGTCCAATATCTCCGTGTTTGGGGGGTGTTTGTCCCCTTTGGAGTGGTGTGTCTCCTTGGGTGATGGTAGAGGGACCACAAAGTCTGGGTTTTTTGTCGGTGTTCCATCCTCCAGTCCAGATGTATGGTCGTTGTTACGTGGGTTACTTGCCATGATTGTGGGATGACTTCCAGGGTCCCCGGCAATGGTGCCAATGTTTCGGGAGTTACCTGAAACGTGGAGTTCAGACTGAACGTGAGATCCGAGCCGTCTCCGAGCGTCGGCTTCCGACCTTTAGATGTTGAGGTACTGCCTTATCTGAGCTCCTCATGTGGTTGGGTGGTGGTACCTGCAAGAGACTCTGATGCTTAAGTTAGCATGGGCTTTAGGCAGGTTTTTAATAGAATTGGAATATGAGTTATACCTGGGGGCTCCAATGTATTTATAGTGATTTTTGGTGATCTTCTTTGGGAGAGAAAATCCTTATCTTATCTTTCTTGTGGGTAAGATCATTTCTTTTGGCAACCGACTTCTAGTAGGTGGTGGCTTTGCTGGTTTGGGCCTCTTTGGGCCTTTTGGTGGTCCTCCGAGCTCTTTGAGAAGAGGTTGGTGGAGGTCTGAGACCCTTCTTCGAGGTCGGTCCCTCTATCCTTTGTCGACCCGGCCTTAAAGCTCGGGTTAGGGTATGAACACTAAGGGTGGAGGTTTAAACCTTCAGGCAGAGAGATGGTGAGACACTCTATGAAGCTTAGGAGAGGTACAAGCTGCTGACCAGGCAATGTCCCCCTGACATGTTTTTTAAATGGACCTAGCTGGAGATCTTTTATGAAGGCCTCTGTGAAATGCCCAAAATGTGTTTAGATAATTCTGCAAGTGGTTCATTGCACATGAAGAAAACGCCTGAAGAGACTACTGAACTTATTGAGTTGGTTGCTAACAACCAATATCTTTACTCCTCTAACAGGAATCTTGTGAACTCTGGGACTCCTCAGAAGATTGGCATTCTGGAAGTAGAGATCTTGGATGCTATTCTTGCTCAAAACAAGGTATTGTCTCAACAGATGAATATGCTTACTCAACACTTGAGTGGGATGCAGGTTTCAGCTGTTAATGCTCAAAGAGCCCCTCAAGAAACTCCTTATGACATGACTGGTAACTTCATGCAAGGTGAGAATTATGATTATGCTCAATTTCCTTCTGAACAGGTCAACTATATGGGGAATACTCCTAGAAACCCCAATAATGATCCATATGCCAAGACCTATAATCAGGGGTGGAGAAATCACCCAAATTTAGGGTGGAGAAAGCAACCTCAGAGGCCACAGAATTTTAATAATAATTCTCAAGGCGATTTTCAATAGAATAATTTTAATAACCACCAGTTTCAGTCGTCTCAACAACAACCACCTCAGCAAGCAAATTCTCAACCACAAAAGAACACTGATTTAGAAGCACTACTGGCAAGTTTTATGCAGGAGACTAGAGCTTCACTCAGAAACTTGGAAGTACAAGTAGGCCAGTTGAGCAAGCAAGTACCTAGGAGGGCTCTTAATACCCTTCCTGGTGATATACAGTGGTAAATTCAAGAGAAGACTGCAAGGCTATTCAATTGAGAGGTGGTAAAGTGGCTGGTTCTGAGACCAAGGTCAATGAGGAGTTAGTTGAAAAAAAAGCTCCAGAGGAGAAGAAAGAGGAGGTGGAACATGCCCCTCCTAGGCATGCAGATAACCCATTCCCAGTCTCACCTGACACTCATCCTACATTGCCTAAGGCTCCTGAGTACAAGCCTAAAATTCCATACACTCAGAGGCTCCAGAAGGCCTCCAAAGACAAGTAATTTTCTAGATTTTTAGAAGTCTTCAAAAAGCTTCAAATCAATATTCCTTTTGTTGAGGCTCTTGAGAAAATGCCTCTCTATGCTAAATTCATGAAAGAACTATTGACTAACAATAGGAATTGGAAGGAAAGTGAGATAGTGGTGTTGACAAAGGAATGAATTGCTATTATTCAACATAACCTCCCTGAGACGATGCAGGACCCGGGAAGCTTTATAATTCCTTGCACCATTAGAGATGTCACTATTCAGAGAGCTTTGTGTGATTTTGGAGCTAGCATTAACCTCATGCCACTTTCAGTGATGAAAAGCTCCAAATTAAGGAGGTAAAACTCACTCGTATTTCTCGTCAACTTGCTGATCTTTCTATTAAAATTCCTATGGGTGTTGTTGAGGATTTACTTGTGAAAGTGGGCCCATTTATTTTTTCTACTGATTTTGTAATATTGGATATGGAAGAGGATAAAAAGTCCTCTATTATTCTTGGAAGACCCTTTTTAGCTATAGGTAGAGCTCTGATTGATGTGCAAAAGGGTGAATTAACCCTGAGGGTCAATGAAGAACAGGTGGCCCTTAATGTGTTTAAAGCTATTAAACTCCCTAATGATTCTAAAGGATGTATGAGAGTTGATGTTGTTGAACCACTTGTTCAAGAGGTACTAGAAGCTGAGGTACTTGATGATATTCTAGATCCTCTCTCTAAGGATAATTTACTTGAAATTGATGATTCACCACCTCAGAAGGACCTGTCAAGCATGTCTAACACAGAGGGAGAAGTCCCTAAGCTTGAGCTCAAGCCCTTGCCTCCTTCTTTGAAATATGTGTTCCTAGGTGAAAATGATTCATATCCAGTGATTATTAGCTCTTCCTTGAAGCATGAGGAGGAAGAGGCGCTAATTACAATGCTCAAGAGTCATAAAACAGCTCTTGGGTGGACCATTGGTGATTTAAAGGGGATTAGTCCAACCAAGTGTATGCACAAGATCCTTCTTGAAGATGATGCTAAACCAGTTGTGCAATCACAAAGGAGATTAAATCCAACTATCACTACAACAAACAAGGCTTTTCGCAACGGTCAAAAACCGTTGCCGTAGATTGAAAAACCGTTCCTAAAACTTTAGGCAACGCTTTGGCAATAGTTTTTGACCTATGGTATATGCGGCCGTTACCAATGCTCAAAGGCAACGGTTTTTTACCTAAGGCAACGGTAACAGAAAAACCGTTGCCACAATTAGTGGCATAGACAACAGTTTTGAGGGAAAATTTTAAACAACGGTTTTGATCCGTTACTCGATAAGCAACGGTTTAGAACCGTTCCTATTAACGATCCAACGGTTTAATATCGTAACTGAATAGGCAACGGTTTTAAATTGTTATAGTTTTATTATTTACATAGCCAACGGTTTTAAACCGTTACCATTGGTGCCAGGTCTCGGCAACGGTTTTAAAACCATTAACAGTTTATAGTCATCTAGGACAACGGTTTTAAAGCGTTACCGTTGATGTCATTTTTCGGTAACGGTTTTAATACCATTGCCATTTTATAGTCATCTAAGGCAACGGTTTTAAAGCGTTACCGTTGGAGTCGTGTTTTGGCAACAGTTTTATTCTGTAGTCATCTTTGACAACGGTTTTAACACCATTGTCTTTTGTAACTATTGACAACAATTTTTTTGTAATATATAATTTTTTATTTACAATAGTTTTTTCGTGAATGAAATTAATTTCAGCTTTTTTTAATTATTTAGTGTCAATAAATAATCTAAACTATTTGAATCAAGTCACTAAAGAAAAATAATTGAATATTTTCTATCAAATTTAACTTATAAAAATTGTTGTAAGATCCACAATATCATCTAAGTTTGCAAAAAATATAATAACAAAAGAGAGTTGAAATAGCTAAGTAGCAAATAGTCATCATGTCCACAAGTTCATGACTTTTGCTTTGTAATATTTGCTTTTAAAAATTTGACCTTAATCAAGTTCGATTTCCCCTTCAACATAGTTTTCCTAAAAAAAAGAAAAAAAATCAAATATAAACTACACATCTTTAATACTAATAATGTTAAATAAAAATGTTTGAGAGAGAGGACAAACATATATATCATAACATTCTTCTATTTAGATACACAAAACAATTGAATCAACATCATCATAATCAACTAGTATTTAAGATATGATAACATATAGAAACTTTAATAACAAATAATATCTCTTCATGCGCATCATTGTTCGGATTGCCTAAAGTGCTTCCTAATTGAGCAGGTTAGCCATTGCAAAATAGTTTTGAACTCGATTGTAACACATAGCAGCAATATGGTAATTCATTCCCTTAGAAAGTAATACGCAGTCCAAAAAGAATTATAAGAAGTTGTTTATCTATTTAGTGCATGTTTGGGCGCCATTATTTTGTTAAAAAAAAAATCTTTTTTCAATGAAAAAATATCTTTTTTTATTTTTTTATGTGTTTGGCAAATTTCTAGTAGTAAAAGTAAAAGCACTAGTAAAATAAAAAAAAAGATCTTTTTTGAGAAGCTGTAATTTACATCTTTTTTTAAAAGATCTTTTTTCCTTAAAAAAAAGATGTTTTTCATGTAATAAATAAACAAAAAAGTACTTTTATATTGTTATACCCAAACATAATTGATTGATAAAAAGACCTTTTTATATGAAATATCCAAACATAAAATTACTTTTACTTCTCTATAAGATCTTTTAAAAAAAGATAACTCGAAAAAAGATCTTTTCTTAGAAGTTCACCCAAACAAGCCCTTACACTAAATTATGCACATGCACATACAATAGGCCATGTCAATAATTGTTGAATGTAATGAATGGAAACAAAAATATTAAACTGGAATACCTTGTCCCAACCATAATCATTCCACACAAGAGTCAAGTTGTCTGTAATTTTGAAAGGGCCATTTATATAAAACAAAGCTATTTCACTAGCACATCCAGGTCCCCCAGTCAACCAAATCACAAAAGGATCCTCTTTGCTGTTGTTGCGTGATTCAAAGAAAAAGTAGAACATCCTGCCACATCCAACCTATGGTTAGAAAAGAATAACATAAATTACAAAAATAAGATTGTGAGACCCGAGTCTGGTATAAAATAATTTTATGAAACTATAACAGCTATACAATACTTCTCCAATAAAATGTTTATGTTGATATATAACACATAGAGTAACAAAATAGAGTAACTATCCTCAATTGACACAATGGTATAATCATAATAATCTACTAATGTTGAAGACATTATAATACAGTAATCAAAACTATCCGAACTGATTAAAGCAGCAATATGGTCCTCGAAATTTGAAATTATACTCCCCTTGCAATTTCATCTATGGGCTTAATTTGCATCAAGCAGTCCCTAAACTTTCAAAATTCATGTAACGCCATTCTTTTATCTCGCCTCCTAGAAGAACAAAGTTTATGTGAATACTCAATGCTACAAACTTAAGGACATGTAAATTAATTGAATTCGTCAGTTTCAAGTTTAGTACAATCTGACTGGCTAACTAAACTTAACACAAGAATGTTAGAATTGTGTGCTATTACGTAAGCGTCAAATTTACTATTTTTTTTAAGAAAAAGGATATAATTTATATGCAATGACAATGTAATATCAACCAATAGAAATTCATTAAAATACCAAAGAAAAAATAAACAATTGACAAACAGCGATATAGAAATTACTCTATAATCCTCAATAAAGAGTTATTGGGAATCCACCATAGAACACCTCATAGAAACCAGAGAAACAGAACCATAATGCCACCGAACACACTACTCGCAGATAATAAAAGTTTTGCTACCTTAAATAACAGACTAACCTAAGCCCCAGGTTCATTTTACAAGTATGCAGTCCAAATTCAAACCAGAATAGAAACTCAGTCAACATTCAACCCTCATCTTGCTCATGTTCACAAACATCACCACTTTCCACAGCCAACAAAAATACCCAACAGCCAATCAAGCCCTAACTAAGCAACAGAAAATCAGAGAAGAAGACCACTTACCATAGATGACAACCAACAAACGGCCAATGCAGCGA
This sequence comes from Arachis ipaensis, assembly GCF_059453495.1. Lineage (NCBI taxonomy): Eukaryota > Viridiplantae > Streptophyta > Magnoliopsida > Fabales > Fabaceae > Arachis > Arachis ipaensis. Next base: position 27,825,559 of record NC_142439.1, on the reverse strand, counting down.
AGCAGCAGCAGCAAAGCATGTAACAACCCAACTCCTAGTATGCCATGGTCATACAAGAAGCCAAGTGTTACCAACTTGTTCTTCCTAATTATTAACTATTACTTAATATATGAGCCTGTTCCTTGTTAGAACGTTGCCAATTTTACGGGTAACTTTTTTTTATTCACTGCGGATGATAATGTAAAACTAAACAAGCATACATTGAGAGTAATAAAAGCAACCATAGAGAAATATAGAAATATAGCAGATAATATACGTCATATACACTATAACAAAACATGTAGCTTTTACACAAGATCAAGTCAGTTTACATCCTCGTCAACCTATGTAGCTAATATATACACGACACTCCCAGGGCCTGGCCTATACAAAAAGCCGCTAAACTGGCGCCCAAGCTAGCCTAACCACTATATAGCTCCTAGCTCTCGGGTGTACTAACACAAGTGAGAGACTAACTATCAGATAATATCAGACTAGAGTGTCATCAAAAGAATGCCCCTTCTGCTGTCAAACTATCTCTACACGTGGCCGTTCGGAGAATCACCGTGAGGCTCGTCCATCTCCTCATCCTGCTCTATATCTATCTCAGGGTCCTCCTTTTCCTCATCATCCGCAGCTACAACTATACCCTCAAATCCACCAGAAACACTGCTGTCACTATGTACAAAACTATTCGCGAGCACAGGTCCGTTCGCGTAAATAGGAGCTACCCCATCGTCCAGTAGCGTTGGCTCAGCAGGCTGTGGAAAGTCAGGGATCGGCTCAGGGGGAAGTCCCACTCTTGTGGTATCACAGGTACGTAGTCACCAGCTAACTCGGACTCACAGGAATGATAGGCTCAGGTTCCATCACATTTAAAGGTTGAGCTGGTATAGGGTGTCCGGGACCATCGGGAAAAGGATGCCCAGGTGCGACAGGGTGTAACCAGGATAAGGGAAAGTCCTAAGGAGCATCGGGGTCAAAATGCGGGCTAGATAGAGGATGTTGGAAAGGACAGTTTTGTAACGTGTAACATCTCATACGAGGCTCCGCACTCAAAATGTAGTAACCATAGTACACTGGATCCTCGTAAATAGGTCTTCGACTTCATAGAATATCATGCCCGTTTCCATCTGATGGGGGAGGAGAGAGAAGGGGGTAAGAACTGGGGAGTTCTTAGTAGGGCCGGGGTTATTAGTTAAGTTCATTAATTTCGTGTTGTTTAGTAGATAAATAGCAGAATACCGAGAAGCAGTGAACAGAAGAAGCAGATAACTAGAGAAAACAGAGAAAATAGAAAGCAAAATACAAACAAAAGAATACAAGAAAACAAAACATAGACACAGTGAACAGAATACAAACAAAGAAAGCATACATTCAAACAACAACCATAACAGAGTAAATGCGCAACCAAGTATGATGCATGTCTAGCCCTAGTGCAGGTAATGAGGAGATGGAGGAGTCTCACGGTGATTCTCCGAACGGCCACGTGTAGAGATAGTTTGACAGCAGAAGGGGCATTCTTTTGATGACACTCTAGTCTGACATTATCTGATAGTTAGTCTCTCACTTGTGTTAGTACACCTGAGAGCTAGGAGCTATATAGTGGTTAGGCTAGCCTGGGCGCCAGTTTAGCGGCTTTTTGTATAGGCCAGGCCCTGGGAATGTCGTGTATATATTAGCTACATAGGTTGACGAGGATGTAAACTGACTTGATCTTGTGTAAAAGATACATGTTTTGTTATAGTGTATATGACGTATATTATCTGCTATATTTCTATATTTCTCTATGCTTGCTTTTATTGCTCTCAATGTATGCTTGTTTAGTTTTACATTATCATCCGCAGCGAATAAAAAAAAAGTTACCCGTAAAATTGGCAACGTTCTAACAAGGAACAGGCTCATATATTAAGTAATAGTTAATAATTAGGAAGAACAAGTTGGTAACACTTGGCTTCTTGTATGACCATGGCATACTAGGAGTTGGGTCGTTACAATTTGGTATTAGAGCTTTTCCCCTTACTGATCCTCCGGAGTTCTCCATACTTTCAGAAAAGATCTCGCGTACTCGAAAACCGGGGTTGTTACAAAGCACAATCCACAATCAGCCAAGACAGTGAAGCAGAAGCAGCAAGGTAGAAGCAACGAAGCAGAAGCAGAACAAGGGAGAAGCAAGGATGCCGTGGAGAAGCAGTGAAGCCTTGGAGAGGGGAGAAGCAGCGATGCCGCGGAGAGGAGAGACTCAGCGACGCTGGGAAGAAGGAGGCAGCGACGATTCGGGAAGAACGCAGCGACGATGATGGTGCAACGATGGTGAGTTGCGATTTGGAGCTTCCTGGTGACTTGCGATGATGGTGCAATTTACGGCTTTATGGAGAGCTGCGGTGCGATGACGTCTCTGATTCTGATGGCGTGGGTTAGGGTTCGGTATGGTGGAGGGAGGAAGAGCATTCTTCGCTCTTTGGTTTCGAAGAGAAGATGAGGGCTTTCTTAGTTTCATTTTGCTGTATTCCTTTATTAATTTGGGAAAAACTAATAATCAATAATAGATATATAATATTATTTTAAAATTATTTTAATTTTATTTCTTTATATTAATATATATTATTTATTATATATTTATAATAAAAATATATAATATTTATTATAAATTTATTTTAGCTTTATGTGTTCAAAATATAATATTTTTTATATATTTATAATAATATATAATATTTATAATAAATTTATTTCAATTTTATTTTTTTAAAATAATATTTGTTATTTATTTATAACAATAGTTTTTGAGTATTTTATAAATTCAATATTTATAGAAAAAATTATTTCAATTTATATAATTATCTGAAATTATTTTTATTAGTATTGTTTAATTTATATAATTATTTAAATAATATTAGAAAATGGTTGTTTCATAAATAATTGTTGTAATGGTTGTAAAACCATTCTTTAAAATAGTCAAAGAGAACGGTTTTATTTTGTTACTATAGCATAATAAAAAAATGAACTTCAACAGCAACACTGTAAAAACCGTTGTCTAAGACCATCTAATGGAACGGTTTTAAAGTGTAGCGTTTCGGCAACAGTTTTAATGCGTTTCTTTGTGCAATTCTTTAAACAACAATAAAAAACCGTTATTTAAAGCCAAATCATGGTAACGGTTATAAAACCGTTCTTTAAAATAGTCAAAGAGAACGGTTTTAATTTGTTGCTATAAATTGATGAAAAATTGAATTCAACGGTAACACTTTAAAAACCCATTGTCTAAACCTATCTAAGAGAACGGTTTTAAGGCATTGCAAAATTTGGCGTTGCTAAAGGCCATATTTGTTGTAGTGTATGAAAGAGGTGGTCCAAAAAGAGGTAATAAAAGTATGGAAAGCCGGCATTATATACCCTATTCTGACAGCCCTTGGGTGAGTCCTGTGCAGGTAGTTCCCAAGAAAAGAGGGATGACAGTGATCAAGAATAAAAAGAATTAGCTAATTCCTACAAGAACCATCACAGGATGGCGAATGTGCATAGATTACAGGAGGCTCAACACTGCTACAAAGAAGGATCACTTCCCCCTGCCTTTCATTGATTAGATGCTTGAGAGGTTAGTTGGTCATGATTTTTATTGTTTTCTAGATGGATATTCTAGATATAATCAAATTGCAGTGGACCCTCAAGATCAAGAGAAGACAACATTCACATGTCCTTTTGGAGTATTTGCTTACCGGAGAATGCCGTTTGGACTCTATAATGCCACAACAACTTTTTAGAGGTGTATACTTTCAATTTTTTCTGATATGGTTGAAAAGTTTATTGAGGTATTTATGGATGATTTTTCTGTTTTTGATAATTCTTTTGAATCCTGCCTTAAGCATTTATCTCTGGTCTTGAAATGATGTCAAGAATCAAACCTTATTTTAAATTGGGAGAAATGTCATTTTATGGTTACAGAAGGTATTGTTCTTGGACACCAGATTTCAAGCAAGGGAATTGAGGTTGATAGAGCAAAGGTGGAGGTGATTGAAAAATTGCCACCACTAACCAATGTTAAGGCAGTCCGGAGTTTCTTGGGTTCATGCAGGACTTTACAGAAGATTTATAAAGGATTTTTCTAAAATTGCTAAACCATTGAGCAACCTGTTGGCTGTTGATGTTCCTTTTATATTTGATGCTGACTGTCTGCATGCCTTTGAAACTCTGAAAGCAAACCTTACCTTTGCTCCCATCATAGCTCCTCCTGACTGAGATTTATCATTTGAATTAATGTGTGATGCTAGTGAATATGCTATAGGAGCTATTTTAGGACAGAGGCAAGGCAAGCTGGTGCACGAAATTGACTCCGCAATATTCACACAGATAGACCGGTAAGTGCACCGGGTCGTCTAAGTAATACCTCAGGTGAGTGACGGTCGATCCCACAGAGATTGTTGGTTTGAACAAGAAATGGCTATCTTGTTGATAAACCACTATTTTATGGTTTATCTTGTGCTCAATTGAGTGGATTTTATCAATCTTTACCCACTTATTCATACTATTTGCATGTTTTATATTTTCCTTCCTAATTTTGTGCTATGATTGAAAACATGCTTTTTTGGCGTTATATTTGCTAATATTAACCCTCTCCCATTACCATTAGATGTCTTGATATGTGTGTTAAGTGTTTTCAGAGGTTACAGGGCAAGGAATGGCTCAGAGGATGGAAAGGAAGCATGCAAAAGTGGAAGGAATACAAGAAGTTGAAGAAGTTGCTAAGCTGTCCAGCCTGACCTCTTCGCATTCAAACAGTCATAACTTGAGCTATAGAGGTCCAAATGATGCGGTTCCAGTTGCGTTGGAAAGCTAACGTCTGGGGCTTCGATTTGATATATAATTTGCCATAGCTGCTCCAACGTCAGATGATGCGAACGCGTGAATCACGCGGATGTGTGACCTGGCAAAAATACAATCCACGTAAACGCGTGGACGACGCCTCCGCGTCACTTTGCCGCGACCTGAACGTAACAAAAATCGCTGGGGGCAATTTCTGGGTTATTTTTGACCCAGTTTTTGGTCCAGAAAGCACAGATTAGAGGCTATAAAGTGGGAGAATGCATCCATTCATTAGGAGGCCTTCAATTATTCACTTTTCATGATTTAGATGTAGTTTTTAGAGAGAGGTTCTCTCCTCTCTCTTAGGTTTTAGGATTAGGATTCCTCTTAAAGGATTTAGAATTTCAACTCTTCATCAGGTTCAATATTTCTTTTACTTTATATTTCTCTTTTACTTTTAGATACTTTAATGCTATCCTTTAATTACTTATGTTGCAGATTGGCTTATGAACTCTTTATGTTTAGATTGATTTTCTCTTATTAATGCAATTGAGGTATTTCAGATCTAAGATTCTTATTTAGCTTTTTATATTATTGGCTTTAATTGATTAACTGGAAGCTCTTGAGTTATCAACTATCCGTGATTGGTTGTTAATGTCGGCTAAATTGACTGGTATTCCACTAACTCTAGTCTTTCCTTAGGAGTTGGCTAGGACTTGGGAATCTAACTAATTAGTTCACTTGACTTTCCCTTGCTTTCATAAAGGTTAACTAAGTGGGATTAACTTCCATTCTCATAGGAGTAACTAGGATAGGACTTCCGAATTTTCATACCTTGCCAAGAGTTTATTTTACAGTTACTTATTTATTTTATTTGTCATTTAAATTACTTGTCCCTTACTTTCAAAACCCCCAATTTACAAAACTCATAACCATTAATAAGAACATACCTCCCTGCAGTTCCTTGAGAAGACGACTCGATGTTAAATACTTCGGTTATCAATTTCAAGGGGGTTTGTTACTTGTGACAACCAAAACGTTTGTAAGAAAGGATGATTGCTTGGTTTAGAAACTATACTTGCAATGGGAATTTATTCTGAATTCTAAACCATCAATCATTCGTTCTTCACTTGTAGATCTTAGTCAGGCGGATAGAAAATATAGTTATTATGGAAAAATGCATAAAAGCAGAATAAATAAAGTATTACTGGATATATGTGAAATCAATTGATAAGAGAACGGTTGAGGCTTCGGAGATGCTTCCTCCTTCTGGATCAACTCTTCTTACTGTCTACTTCAACTTCGGATGATTCATTCTATGGCAGGCTGTAAGTGATTAACGCTAGGTCAGTGATCATTAATCTCCTCTGCTTCAGATCAAACACCAGGTCAGCGGTTATCCAATCTGAACGGGGGTGAAGCTCTTGCAATCCATTCCCTTGGTGATCCTACTCAAAGGGCCACAAACAAGGTCAGATCTTTTGGATCAGAGAATGCTACTCCATTGATTCTAGCCTATACCACAAAGGCCCTAATCGCCCCGTACCTCGGCTGAACTGATATCTCCAAGTCCCCAACAAAGTCGTGGATTAGCCGTCTAAGAGATGTATAATCAAGCTTGTGGTTTAGTACTATCCCATCAAGAACTCACAAGAACCCATGTAGAATAGGGATGGCGATCAAGTTACACTCTCAATTCATTAGGATAAAGAACGAAGATACATCCTAGAATGGAATCAAGCATAGATTGAAATAGAACAATGATATTATTAATCCATAAGAACTAGCAGAGCTCCTAACCTTAACTTAGGAGGTTAGTGACTCATAACTTACAGAAAGTAGTAATGTATTCGAAAATATGGCATAATCATTCTGAACAAGGGTGATCCTTGTTCTATATATACTAATCTAATAATTAAGAAGTACAAAAATATGATAGAATAGACTAGAGGTGCGAAATCCATCCTTGGGCCCACTTTGGTTCAGTACTTGGGTTGAGCTTGGGGTGAAGCCAAGAGTTGGTACTCCCTCTGGGGCATGAGACCCCAGCTTTGGGCTCCTTTTTGGGCGTTGGGCGCCAGCTGCTCCCTTTTAGGCGTCCATCACCAGGAATGGGGTTAGTGCTGGTGTTGAATGCCAGTTTTGGGCCTTCATTTCCAGAGCAAAGTATAAACTATTATATATTACTGAAAAGCTCTAGATGTTAACTTTTCATAGCCATTAAGAGTGCGCCATTTGGGCTTTTGTAACTCCAAAAATGTTTCTTCGAGTGCATGAAGGTCAGAATTTGACAGCATCTGCAGTTCTTTCTCTGTCTCTGAATTAGAATTTTCCAAAGCTTCTCAATTTCAGCCAGAATTTATCTAAAATGATCATAAAACACAAAAACTCAAAGTAGAATAAAAAAAATGTGAATTTTGCACTAAAACCTATGAAAATATAATAAAACTTAAACAAAACATAATAAAAACAGTATCAAAATGATGCCAAAAAGCATATAAAATATCCGCTCATCACAAGCTTATGCATGTCATTTACTATGCTAGTCGCGTATTAAATGATGCTCAAAAGAATTACACAACTACAGAAAAAGAACTATTAGCTGTTGTGTATGCTGTTGATAAGTTTAGGTCCTATTTAATTGGTTCTAAGGTTATTGTTTATTGATCATGCTGCTTTGAAGTACCTTCTAACCAAATAGGATTCTAAACCAAGATTAATCAGATGAGTGCTGCTCCTTTAGGAGTTTGATATTGAGATCAAGGACAGAAAGGGGTTAGAAAATCAAGTGGCTAACCACCTTTCCAGAATCGAACCTGAAGAAGGAATGCAACCACCCACAGCTATGACTGAGACATTCTCGGATGAGCAACTTTTTGTCATTCATCAGGCTCCATGGTTTGTAGACATTACAAATTACAAAGCCATGAGGTTCATCCCCAAGGAGTATAGTAAACAACAAGTTAAGAAGCTACTGACTGATGCAAAGTACTACTTTTGGGAGGAACCTTACCTTTTGAAAAGATGCTTAGATGGTATAATCCGGAGGTGTGTCTCAGATGAGGAAACACAGCAAATTCTTTGGCATTGTATGGCTCTGATTATGGAGGCCACTTTAGTGGTGAAAAGACAGCTACAAAGGTTCTTCAGAGCGGTTTTTACTGGCCGACTTTTGGTGCACGAATTGTGAATCACACTTTTCACAACTCGTACCACTGACCAGCAAGTGCACTGGGTCGTCCAAGTAATACCTCACGTGAGTAAGGGTCGAATCCCACAGAGATTGTTGGTTTGAAGCAATCTATGGTTATCTTGTAAATCTTAGTCAGGAAGTTAATTATGTTTATCAGTTGAATTGCGAATAACCAAGAGAGCATAAGTTAAAGGTTACTTGTTGTGCAGTAATGGAGAATATGTTGGAGTTTTGGAGATGCTTTGTCTTCTAAATCTCTGCTTTCCTCTGTCTTCTTGTTCACGCACGCACGTCCTCCTCTGGCAAGCTGTGTATTGGTGGATCACCGTTGTCAATGGCTACCTTCCATCCTTCCAGTGAAAACTATGCTCACGCGCTCTGTCACAGCACGGCTAATCACCGGTTGGTTCTCGATCCGGTTGGAATAGGATTTACTATCCTTTTGTGTCTGTCACTAACACCCAGCCTTCAGGAGTTTGAAGCTCGTCACAGTCGTTCAATCCTTGAATCCTACTCGGAATACCACAGACAAGGTTTAGACTTTCTGGATTCTCATGAATGCCGCCATCAGTTCTAGCTTATACCACGGAGATTCTGATTAAGAGATCTCAGAGATACTCATTCAATTGGATATAGAACGGAGGTGGTTGTCAGTCACACGTTCGTGGTTTGAGGAAGGTGATGAATGTCACGGATCATCACCTCCATCACAGTTAAGCGCGAATGAACATCTTAGATAGGAACAAGCGTGTTTGAATGGAAAACAGAAATACTTGCATTAATTCATCGAGACACAGCAGAGCTCCTCACCCCCAACAATGGGGTTTAGAGACTCATGCCGTCAGAGAATACAAAGTTTAGATCTAAAATGTCATGAGGTACAAAATAAGTCTCTAAAAGTTGTTTAAATACTAAACTAGTAGCCTAGGTTTACAAAAAGTGAGTGGGCTATGATGGATGATGCAGAGATCTACTTCTGGGGCCCACTTGGTGTGTGCTGGGGCTGAGATTTAAGCAATTCACGTGCAGAGGCCATTTGTGGAGTTGAACGCCAGTTTTTGTGCCAGTTTGGGCGTTCAACTCCAGCTTTTGATCCTTTTCTGGCGCTGGACGCCAGAATTGGGCAGAGAACTGGCGTTGAACGCCAGTTTACGTCATCTATTCTTGTGCAAAGTATGGACTATTATATATTTCTGGAAAGCCCTGGATGTCTACTTTCCAACGCAATTAGAAGCATGCCATTTCGAGTTCTGTAGCTCTAGAAAATCCCCTTTGAGTGCAGGGAGGTCAGAATCCAACAGCATCAGCAGTCCTTTTTCAGCCTGAATCAGATTTTTGCTCAGCTCCTTCAATTTCAGCCATAAAAATACCTGAAATTACAGAAAAACACACAACTCATAGTAAAGTCCAGAAATATGAATTTTTCCTAAAAAATAATGAAAATAGACTAAAAACTAACTAGAACATACTCAAAACTATATGAAATTAACCCCAAAAAGCGTATAAAATATCCGCTCATCACAACACCAAACTTAAACTATTGCTTGTCCTCAAGCAACTAGACAAATAAAATAGAAGACTAATAGGTTGAGAAGCAATAATATCTCAGAGTTTTTTTTTTTTTTGCATGAAGCTCAGATTCTAATTAGATGAGCGGGGCTAGTAGCTTTTTGCTTCCGAACAGTTTTGGCATCTCACTTTATCCATTGAAGCTCAGAGTGATTGGCATCTATAGGAACTCAGAATTCAGATAGTGCTATTGATTCTCCTAGTTCAGTATGTTGATTCTTGAACACAACTACTTTATGAGTATTGGCCGTGGCCCTAAGCACTTTGTTTTCCAGTATTACCACTGGATACATAAATGCCACTGACACATAATTGGGTGAACCTTTTTAGATTGTGACTCAGCTTTGCTAAAGTCCCCAATTAGAGGTGTCCAGAGTTCTTAAGCACACTCTTCTTTTTTTCTTTGGACCTTGACTTTAACCGCTCAGTCTCAAGTTTTCACTTGACACCTTCACGCCACAAGCACATGGTTAGGGACAGCTTGGTTTAGCCGCTTAGGCCAGGATTTTATTCCCTTAGGCCCTCCTATCCACTGATGCTCAAAGCCTTGGGATCCTTTTTATTACCCTTGCCTTTTGGTTTTAAGGGCTATTGGCTTTTTGCTCTTGCCTTTTGGTTTTAAGAGCTTTGGCTTTTTCTGCTTGCTTTCTCTTTTTTTTTTTTTTTTTTCTGCAAGCTTTGTTCTTTGCTGCTTTTTCTTGCTTCAAGAATCATTTTTATGATTTTTCAGATTATCAATAACATGTCTCATGTTCATCATTCTTTCAAGAGCCAACATATTTAACAGTCTTAAGCAACAAATTCAAAAGACATATGCACTGTTCAAGCATTCATTCAGAAGACAGAAAGCATTGCCACCACATGTTACTAATTAGAATTTTTCTTATTAAAAACTCGAAATTTTATTGCCTCTTATTCAAAAGATCTACTATTTTATTCATGTTTGCTGATGATGAGAAAAATAGACTATAACTTAATTGGGGATAAAATCAAACTAGACACTAATTACTACTAATGATCATGTAATGAAGACACAAACATAGATAAGCACTTAACATAGAGAAAACGAAAAACAGAGAAAGTAAGAACAAGGAACGAGTCCACCTTAGTGATGATGGCATTTCCTTCTTGAGGCACCAATGATGTTCTTGAGCTCTTTTATGTCTCTTCCTTGCCTTTGTGGCTTGATTCCTAGTGATTTTTGGTATTTCTATCCTCAGTTGCTTCCAATAATTATGTGGAGGGAAGTGCATCCCCTGAGGTATCTCTTGATTTGCAGCCACATGTTCTACCACTGAGCTATAGATCCTTCACATAATTGTTTTACCACACCAAACTTAGAATGTTGCTCGCCCTCGAGCAAAAGAAGAGGGAATAGATGAAGAAGAAGATGTGGAAAGAAAAAAACTAGGATTATGAGGAGGGAAGGTGGGGATCCTGTGGGGTCCACAGATCTTGAAATGATCCTGTGAGGTCCACAGATCTTGAGGTGTCAAGGCATTTACATCCCTGCACCAATTTAGGCATGCAAAATGCCCTTGCACACAACTCTGGGCGTTCAGCGCCAGGTTGGTGCCCATTTTGGGCGTTCAACGCCCATTTACTAGCCATTTCTGGCGTTGAACGCCAGAACCATGCTTGTTCTGGGCGTTCAGCGCCAGGATGTTGCCCATTTTGGGCGTTCAGCACCAGAACCATGCTCTGTTCTGGCGTTGAACGCCAGACAGGTGCTTCCTCCAGGGTGTGATTTTTCTTCTGCTGTTTTTGATTCCGTTTTCAATTTTTAATATTTATTTTGTGACTCCACATGATCATGAACCTAATAAAACATGAAAAACCATGAAAGTAAATAAAAATTGGGTTGCCTCCCAACAAGCGCTTCTTTAATGTCCTTAGCTGGACCTTGCTGAGCTTTTCATCTAGCTTCAGCCTTGAGCATTCTTGCTCAATGTTGCCTTCTAGATAATGCTTGATTCTTTGTCCATTGACAATGAACTTCTTATCAGAATCAATATCTTGAAGCTCCACATAACCATATGGTGATACACTTGTAATCACGTATGGTCCCCTCCACCAGGATTTCTGTTTTCCGGGGAATAGCCTGAGTCTAGAGTTAAACAACAGAACCTTCTGTCCTGGTTCAAAGATTCTAGATGATAGCTTTCTGTCATGCCACTTTTTTTATTTTTCTTTATATAGCTTGGCATTTTTGAAAGCTGTGAATCTGAACTCCTCTAGCTTATTTAGCTGGAGCAATCTTTTTTCTCCTGCTAATTTGGCATCAAAGTTTAGGAATCTGGTTGCCCAGTAGGCCTTATGTTCTAGTTCTACGGGCAGGTGACATGCCTTACCATACACCAGTTGGTATGGAGAGGTCCCTATAGGGGTCTTGAATGCTGTTCTGTAAGCCCACAGAGCATCATCCAAGCTCCTTGCCCAATCCTTTCTACGGGTATTTACTGTCCGTTCCAGGATTCTCTTTAATTCTCTATTAGAGACTTCAGCTTGCCCATTGGTTTGTGGATGATATGGAGTGGCCACCTTGTGGCGAATTCCATACCGAACCATGGCGGAGTAAAGCTGTTTATTGCAAAAGTGAGTGCCCCCATCACTGATTAGTACTCTAGGGACACCAAACCTGCTAAAGATATGTTTCTGGAGGAACTTCAGCACTGTTTTAGTATCATTGGTGGGTGTGGCAATAGCCTCAACCCATTTTGATACATAGTCAACTGCCACCAGAATGTAAGTGTTTGAGTATGATGGTGGGAAAGGTCCCATGAAGTCAATTCCCCATACGTCAAACAACTCAATTTCCAAGATTCCTTGTTGAGGCATGGCATAACCATGAGGCAGATTACCAGCTCTTTGGCAACTGTCACAATTACGTACAAACTCTCGGGAATCTTTATAGAGTGTGGGCCAATAAAAGCCACATTGGAGGACCTTGGTGGCTGTTCGCTCACCTCCGAAATGGCCTCCATATTGAGATCCGTGGCAATGCCACAGGATCCTCTGTGCTTCTTCTCTAGGCACACACCTACGGATAATTCCGTCTGCACATCTCTTAAAGAGATAAGGTTCATCCCACAAGTAGTACTTTGCATCGGTAATTAATTTCTTCTTTTGTATCCTGTTGTACTCCTTGGGTATGAACCTTGCAGCTTTATAGTTTGCAATATCGGCAAACCAGGGTGCTTCCTGAATGGCGAATAAATGCTCATCAGGAAACGTCTCAGAGATCTCAAGAAAGGGGAGGGACGTCCCTTCCACTGGCTCTATCCGGGACAGATGGTCAGCCACTTGGTTCTCTGTCCCTTTTCTGTCTCTTATTTCTATATCAAACTCTTGCAGAAGCAATACCCATCTGATGAGCCTGGGTTTTGAATCCTGCTTTGTGAGTAGATATTTAAGAGCAGCATGGTCAGTATACACAATCACTTTTGATCTTACTAAGTATGATCTGAACTTGTCAATGGCGTAAACCACTGCAAGTAATTCTTTTTCTGTGGTTGTGTAATTTTTCTGGGCATCATTTAGAACGCGACTGGCATAATAAATGACATGCAGAAGCTTGTCATGCCTCTGTCCCAATACTGCACCAACGGCATGATCACTGGCATCACACATTAGCTCAAATGGCAACGTCCAGTCTGGTGCAGAAATGACTGGTGCTGTGACCAGCTTAGCTTTCAGCGTTTCAAACGCCTGTAGGCACTCTGTGTCAAACACAAATGGCGTGTCAGCAGCTAGCAGATTGCTTAGAGGTTTTGCGATTTTTGAAAAATCCTTTATAAACCTCCTATAGAATCCTGCATGCCCCAGAAAGCTTCTGATTGCCTTAACATTGGCAGGTGGTGGTAATTTTTCAATTACCTCTATTTTTGCTTGATCCGCCTCTATTCCCTTGTTTGAGATTTTATGCCCAAGAACAATTCCTTCAGTCACCATGAAGTGACACTTTTCCCAGTTTAAAACTAGGTTGGTTTCTTGGCATCTTTTCAAAACAGGTTTCAGGTGATCAAGACAGGAGCTGAATGAGTCTCCGTATACTGAGAAGTCATCCATGAAGACTTTCAGAAATTTTTCCACCATGTCAGAGAAAATAGAGAGCATGCATCTCTGGAAGGTTGCAGGCGCATTACATAGCCCAAATGGCATCCTTCTATAAGCAAACACTCCGGATGGACATGTGAATGCTGTTTTCTCTTGATCCTGGGGATCTACTGCAATCTGGTTATAGCCTGAGTAGCCATCCAAAAAGCAGTAATAATCATGACCTGCTAGTCTTTCTAGCATCTGGTCTATGAATGGTAAAGGAAAATGATCCTTTCTGGTGGCTGTATTGAGCCTTCTGTAGTCAATACACATGCGCCACCCTGTAACTGTTCTTGTAGGAACCAGTTCATTTTTTTCATTATGAATCACTGTCATGCCTCCCTTTTTTGGGACGACTTGAACAGGGCTCACCCAGGGGCTATCAGAAATAGGATAAATAATCCCAGCCTCTAGTAATTTGGTGACCTCTTTCTGCACCACTTCCTTCATGGCTGGATTTTACCGCCTCTGTGGTTGAACCACTGGTTTGACATTATCTTCCAATAGGATTTTGTGCATGCATCTAGCTGGGCTTATGCCCTTAAGGTCTCCTATGGACCACCCAAGAGCTGTCTTGTGTGTCCTTAGCACTTGAATAAGTGCTTCCTCTTCCTGTGAATTTAAAGCAGAGCTTATGATCACTGGAAAAGTGTCACCTTCTCCCAGAAATGCATATTTCAAGGATGGTGGTAGTGGCTTGAGCTCGGGTTTAGGAGGTTTTTCCTCTTTCAGAAGAAAGTTCAGAGGCTCTTTCATGTCCTCTGAATCCTCCAAATCAGGCTGGACATCTTTAAAGATGTCTTCCAACTCTGATTCGAGACTCTCAGCCATGTTGATCTCTTCTACCAAAGAGTCAATGAGATCAACTTTCATGCAGTCTGTTGATGTGTCTGGATGCTGCATGGCTTTGACAGCGTTCAACTTAAACTCATCATCATTGACTCTCAGGGTTATTTCCCCCTGTTGGACGTTAATGAGGGATCGTCCAGTTGCTAGGAAGGGTCTTCCTAGAATGAGAGTAGCACTCTTGTGCTCCTCCATTTCCAGCACAACAAAGTCAGTGGGAAAGGCGAATGGCCTAACTCTGACAATCATGTCTTCAATCACGCCTGATGGGTATTTAGTGGAACCATCAGCAAGTTGGAGACATATCCGGGTTGGTTTAACTTCTTCAGTTAAGCCAAGCTTCCTGATAGTGGATGCAGGTATTAGGTTGATGCTTGCCCCAAGATCGCATAAAGCTGTCTTGGTGCAATCACCTTCTAATATGCATGGTATCAGAAAACTCCCAGGGTCTTTAAGCTTTTCAGGAAAGCTTTTCAGGATGACTGCACTGCATTCTTCAGTGAGGAGAACTCTTTCTGTTTCTCTCCACTCCTTTTTATGACTCAAGATCTCTTTCATGAACTTGGCATAAGAAGGTATTTGCTCAAGTGCCTCTGCAAATGGAATCTTTATTTCAAGAGTCCTTAGATAATCTGCAAAGCGAGCAAATTGCTTATCCTGCTCTTCTTTCCGGAGTTTTTGAGGATAAGGTATCTTGGCTTTATATTCCTCAACCTTAGTGGTTAAAGAAGCCTTTTTAGAGGGGTTGTTATCAGCACTTGTGTGTGTCTGATCCCTCACTGGCAATTGAGTGCCAGAGTCAGAAGCTGGAGTGACGTTAGACGCCAGCTTACTGTCTGTTCCTGGCGCCTGAACGCCAGAAATGTGCCCATTTTGGGCGTTCAACGCTGGATTCTGCCCCATTTGGGCATTCAACGCCAGATTCTTGCCCATTTCTGGCGTTGAACGCCAATTCTGCCTTGTTTCTGGCGTTGAACACCAGTTTTGGGCATGGTCTGGGCGTTCAGCGCCAGCCTTCCACCCATTTTCTGGCGTTTTAGCGCCAGAATTATTTTTCCCTGGGCTCTTACTGTCCTCAGGTGAATCTTTGGTGGGTTGCTCATTTCTTGAATTTTTGATGCCTTGAGGTGGGGTATTTAATGTTTTCCCACTCCTTAATTGAACTGCTTGGCATTCTTCTGCTATTTGCCTTGATAGCTGCTGCTTTGTTTGCTTAAACTGTTCGTCCATATGTATATTAGCTATCCTTGTCTCCTGTAGCCTGTCCTTGAATTCAGCTAGCTGCTTTGTTAGAAAATCCAATTGCTGATTGAATTCAGCAGCTTGTTTTACAGTACTGAATTCAGCAGTTACTGTTTTAACCTCTTCATTCATGGAAGGGTTGCTGCTTAGGTACAGATGCTGATTCCTGGCAACTGTATCAATGAGCTCTTGAGCCTCTTCAATTGTCTTTCTCATATGGATAGATCCACCAGCTGAGTAATCTAGAGACATCTGGGCTCCTTCTGCAAGCCCATAGTAGAAGATGTCTAACTGAACCCACTCTGAAAACATTTCAGAGGGGTATTTTCGTAGCATCTCTCTGTATCTCTCCCAGGCATCATAAAGAGATTCATTATCTCCTTGTTTAAAGCCTTGGATGTCCAGCCTTAGCTGTGTCATCCTTTTTGGAGGAAAATACTGATTCAGGAATTTTTCTGTCAGCTGTTTCCATGTTCTTATGCTGGCCTTAGGTTGGTTATTTAACCACCTCTTAGCTTGATCTTTTACAGCAAATGGAAACAGTAATAGTCTGTAGACATCCTGATCTATTTCCTTATCATGCACTGTGTCAGCAATTTGTAAAAATTGTGCCAGAAACTCTGTAGGTTCTTCCTGTGGAAGACCGGAATACTGACAACTTTGCTGCACCATGATAATGAGCTGAGGATTCAACTCAAAGCTACTAACTCCAATGGAGGGTATGCAGATGCTACTCCCATATGAAGCAGTAGAGGGGTTAGAATATGACCCCAGAGTCCTCCTGGACTGTTCATTTCCACTTATGTCCATGATGGATAAAGGGATATAACTTGGATTGATTTACCTTTTTATTTATTTTATTTTATTTATTTAAATTTTTTTTTTCGAAAATAAAATAAAAATAAAAATAAATAAAATTGGGTGAAGATTTTCGAAAAATTGAGGAGAGAGGAAATGGTTAGGAAGTTTTGAAAAAGATATGATATTTTTTTTTAAAAATGATTTTCGAAAAAGATGCTTTAAAAATAGAGGGAAAAGATATTTTTGGATGTTTAAGGGAAAAGGGAGAAACAAAAAGATAGCGCAGGATTTAAAATTTTTAGATCTAATGCTCCTTATTTTTCGAAAATTTTTGGAGGGAAAACACCAAGGAACACCAAACTTAAAAATTTTAAGATCAAGACACAAGAAAGACTCAAGAACACTAGGGAAGAACACCAAACTTAAAATTTTTTAGAAAACCAAAAGAAATTTTCGAAATTTTTTTTTTTGAAAAATCAACAAGAAAACACCAAACTTAAAGTTTGGCATAGGATTTAATAAAAAAATATTTTTGAAAAAGATTTTAAAAATATGATAGCCAATTACCATGAACATAAACACCACGTTCTAACTAATTGAGCTATAAATTTAAAGTGTTTTAACAAGGGATAAATAATAAAAGACTCTAAACTAAAAAGAAAAATTTTTCCTAATCTAAGCAACAAAATAAACCGTTAGTTGTCCAAACACGAACAATCCCCGGCAACGGCGCCAAAAACTTGGTGCACGAATTGTGAATCACACTTTTCACAACTCGTACCACTGACCAGCAAGTGCACTGGGTCGTCCAAGTAATACCTCACGTGAGTAAGGGTCGAATCCCACAGAGATTGTTGGTTTGAAGCAATCTATGGTTATCTTGTAAATCTTAGTCAGGAAGTTAATTATGTTTATCAGTTGAATTGCGAATAACCAAGAGAGCATAAGTTAAAGGTTACTTGTTGTGCAGTAATGGAGAATATGTTGGAGTTTTGGAGATTCTTTGTCTTCTAAATCTCTGCTTTCCTCTGTCTTCTTGTTCACGCACGCACGTCCTCCTCTGGCAAGCTGTGTATTGGTAGATCACCGTTGTCAATGGCTACCTTCCATCCTTCCAGTGAAAACTATGCTCACGCGCTCTGTCACAGCACGGCTAATCACCGGTTGGTTCTCGATCCGGTTGGAATAGGATTTACTATCCTTTTGTGTCTGTCACTAACGCCCAGCCTTCAGGAGTTTGAAGCTCGTCACAGTCGTTCAATCCTTGAATCCTACTCGGAATACCACAGACAAGGTTTAGACTTTCTGGATTCTCATGAATGCCGCCATCAGTTCTAGCTTATACCACGGAGATTCTGATTAAGAGATCTCAGAGATACTCATTCAATCGGATATAGAACGGAGGTGGTTGTCAGTCACACGTTCGTGGTTTGAGGAAGGTGATGAATGTCACGGATCATCACCTCCATCACAGTTAAGCGCGAATGAACATCTTAGATAGGAACAAGCGTGTTTGAATGGAAAACAGAAATACTTGCATTAATTCATCGAGACACAGCAGAGCTCCTCACCCCCAACAATGGGGTTTAGAGACTCATGCCGTCAGAGAATACAAAGTTTAGATCTAAAATGTCATGAGGTACAAAATAAGTCTCTAAAAGTTGTTTAAATACTAAACTAGTAGCCTAGGTTTACAAAAAGTGAGTGGGCTATGATGGATGATGCAGAGATCCACTTCTGGGGCCCACTTGGTGTGTGCTGGGGCTGAGATTTAAGCAAGTCACGTGCAGAGGCCATTTGTGGAGTTGAACGCCAGTTTTTGTGCCAGTTTGGGCATTCAACTCCAGCTTTTGATCCTTTTCTGGCGCTGGACGCCAGAATTGGGCAGAGAACTGGCGTTGAACGCCAGTTTACGTCGTCTATTCTTGTGCAAAGTATGGACTATTATATATTTCTGGAAAGCCCTGGATGTCTACTTTCCAACGCAATTAAAAGCATGCCATTTCGAGTTCTGTAGCTCCAGAAAATCCACTTTGAGTGCAGGGAGGTCAGAATCCAACAGCATCAGCAGTCCTTTTTCAGCCTGAATCAGATTTTTGCTCAGCTCCTTCAATTTCAGCCAGAAAAATACCTGAAATTACAGAAAAACACACAACTCATAGTAAAGTCCAGAAATATGAATTTTTCCTAAAAACTAATGAAAATAGACTAAAAACTAACTAGAACATACTCAAAACTATATGAAATTAACCCCAAAAAGCGTATAAAATATCCGCTCATCAACTTTCTTCCAGGACTCAAGAGCATTTATAAAGAACTGTGACAGATGTGAGAGAGATAAGAATCTTCCTGCAAACTATGAGATGCCACAACAGGGGATTCTTAAAATTGAGTTGTTTAATGTGTGGGGTATTGACATCATGGGACCTTTTTCACCCTCATACTCTGATACTTATATCCTAGTGGCAGTTGATAATGTGTCCAAGTGGGTGGAAGCTATGGCTTTTCCCACCAATGATGCCAAAGTGGTGATGAGCTTTCTCTAGAGATATATTTTCAGTCGGTTTGGTGTCCCAAGGACACTCATTAGTGATGGAGGAAGTCACTTCTGCAACAGACAGCTGGACTCACTTCTGCAGAGATATGGAGTCCGTCATAAAGTGGCAACCCCTTATCACCCTCAGACAAGTGGACAGGTTGAGGTCTCTAACAGAGAACTCAAGAGGATTTTGGAGAAGACCGTCAGTATCTCAAGAAAAGATTGGTCTAGGAAGCTTGATGACGCTCTCTGGGCATACCGGACAGCATACAAGACTCCTATTGGCATGTCCCCTTATCAGTTGGTCTATGGTAAAGCCTGTCACTTGCCACTTGAGCTGGAGCATAGAGCATACTGGGCGATCAAGTTTCTGAGCTTTGATGTACAAGCTGCAGGGATAAAGCGGATGCTTTAACTGAATGAGCTTGATAAATTCAGAGATTCTGCCTATGAGAATGCCAAGCTTTATAAGGAGAGAACCAAGATAAGGCATGACAAGAAGATTGCCATCAGAGTCTTTGAGCCAGGTCAGAGAGTGCTTTTGTTCAAATCAAGACTCAAGCTCTTTTCCGGGAAGCTGAAATCCTGGTGGTCAGGACCGTTTGTGGTAACTAGAGCATCACCGTATGGTCATGTGAAAATTCAGGAAGAGAATTCTAACAGAAGGTTTATAGTTAATGGCCAGAGGTTGAAGCACTATATTGGAGGCAAGATTGATCGCCAAAGGTCCACTGATTTGCTAACTTAGCAGAACTGACCATCAAGCTAGTGACGGTAAAGAAGCGCTTGTTGGGAGGCAACCCGATGTTTTCGTATCCTTAAGTTGAATTTTATCTTGAATTTTTTATTATTTTTTTATTAGTTTTATTTGAGTTTTTATTGTTTTTCCTTTGTTTTACATGTCTTTTGATCATGTAGAATATTAAGAACAGGAACCAATACACTTAGAAAGAATTTTAACCACCCTGGAGACGTATATTTCGGATTGTGGTACCAAACTTGGAATTTCCAAGTTTGGCGCCGGATACGACGTCAAATTAGGTGAACAGGATCTGGAAGGGTGGCGCCAAACTTGGGATTTCCAATTTTGGCACCACATGATGCGCATACATTAGAAAATTTTCTGGAGGAGTGGTGCCAAACTTGAGAAATTCTAAGCTTGGCGCCACATTTGGCATAACTTTAAAGAAATTAGAGAAGGGGGTGGCGCCAAACTTGGCCCCCATGAAGGGTGGTGCCACCATCAAGCGTGCAAGGATCAATCTCTCTGCCAAGGGGCACCAAACTTGGCCCCTCTGAAGTTTGACTTCACAATTTCAAAAAAAAAAAGGGGCAAGGGTGGCGCCAAACTTAGGCTATGCCAAGTTTGGCGCTAGGAGGAGGCATTCTTTTCGGGGTCCACGGTGCCAAACTCCAACCTTTCTAAGTTTGGCACCAGCTTATTTACTTTGGCCAATACCAAATGAAATCCCCCAAGATCCAAACCAAATCACATGGAATTGGTCCCCACCCCCTGATCGGATTCACTTTTCCATTAGCCAACCCCTACATCTCTTTTTCCTTTCCTATCTCTTTGATCCCATGATCCCATCCCTTTTTACCTTTTCTATATATTCCATAACCTTACCCCTTCACCCGTGACCCCCCCATTCCCATCCACAACCCTTTATTTTCCTTCCCCAATTATTCTTCCCCCATTACCAATACCCACCTGTGACCCCTCCCTTAGCAAATCCCACCCGTGAACCCCACCCCTTCCCCTATATATACTACCCCTATCCCTCTCATAACCTACAACAAGTTACATACATTCACCCCACCCCTTTACATATCTATCACTTCCTTCCAAACGTCCCCCTCTGTCTCCATATCACTTTATACCTCTTAAACACAACACCCATTCCCAAATTCACTAGGCCACCCCCGAACCCCTTCCTTTATCTTATTCCTATTAATTTTTCTTTTTCTTTAATTACTGCATCTTCTTATATTACTTCTATTCTAGTTCCCTTAACCTTCTTCTCTCCAGTACCTATTCTCCAACCCTTCCACCCTCCTTCCTCTTGGTGTTTTTTTTCTTTTACTCGGGGACGAACAAAAATTTTAAGTTTGGTGTTGTCGCTCTGCTGGTTTTCTTCTCTTTATCTTAATGGCACCAAAGACCATTGAGTCCTCAAGAAAGAGGAAAGGAAATGAACCAGCCACGGTTCTCATGACTCATGGAGATTCCCTCCAAATTACATGAGGAGCACTTTTTTTTATGTTACTGATAAACTACTATTTTTTGGTTTATCTTATGCTCAATTGAGTGGTTTTTATCAAGTCTTTGCACACTTATTCATACAAATAGCATGATTTTACAATTCCTTCCCAATTTTGTTTTATGGTTGAAAACTTACTTTCTAAGCTTTTAAATTGTGTATTTTAATTCTCCTTTTTACCATTCGATGTCGTGATTTGTGCGTTAAGTGTTTTCATGCTATATAGGGCAGGAATGGCTCAGAGGATGGAAAAGAAGCTTGCAAAAATGGAAGGAGCACAAGAAATAAAGGAGACAACTAGCGAGGAGCGACGCGCACGCATGGCTTACGCGCGCGCGTGAATTGGATATTTGCACAGCGACGCGTGTGCGTACCTGACGCGTACGCGTGACTGACGCGTACGCGTGACATGCGCCACGTGTAGAAAACGCAGAAACCGCTGGTGGCGATTTTGGGCTGAATTTGGACCCAGTTTTCGGCCCAGAAACACAGACTAGAGCCAGGAGACAAGCAGAGACTCAACACACATTGACACATTCTCATTCCCATAGTTTTAATTTTTAGTTTTTGAATCTTAGAGAAAAATACTACTTCTTCTAGGGTTCTTCACATTCATAGTTTTAGAGTTTTATGCTTTTGATTTGGATATTGAGAAGAGTCACTACCTCCGTTGAAGTTTCCATTATTCTAGTTTGTTTCCTTATTCCTTTACTCTTTTAATCGCCCATTAACCCTGTTCAGATACGTATATTTATGATTTTGGGATTTATTAATGCAAAGAACTGTTTTTACCTTTAATTAATTTTCAGTTATTATTTTAATTAATTTATCATGTTTTCTTTTTACTCCCTTTATATGCCTGTGAAAGTTGTATTAATGTCAATGGAGTAGACTCCCAACTTGACTTGGGAGTTGATTAAAAGGAAACCCTTGAGTTGGAATACTCAAGTCTTAATTTTGATTGGAAGTTGTTGGCTGGCTCTCTAGTCTCCGACTCTAATCCTTTCTTGGGAGAGGATTAGGACTTGGGATTCAGAGTTGGTTAGTTAGTTGCTTGACTTTCCTTTATTCAGTAAAGGATAAGTAAGTAGAGCAACAACCTCTTATTATTACACTTGGAAAAATCCAACAAGGATAGAACTTCCAATTAATCTTCCCTCAGTCAAGGCTTTTTATTCTGATTATATAAAACCTTTCGTTGATTTTCATTGCTTTAATTTACAATCATTTATTTTTCCTGTTCTCCAACTCTTAAAATTTCTCGGAAAATTCCTGACTAATAAAATAGCTATCTTTTGTCAACTCGTTGGGAGGCGACCTGGGATTTCTACTCCCAGTATATTATTATTAATCGTGACAACCCCTTTTAAATTGATAAGTGGAATTTTCGTCGGTTAAGAACTATACTTGCAACGCTGTTCTTATTATAAATTCTTAATCGGCAATTTTCTGCCACGTCAATTTTTGGCGCCGTTGCCGGGGAGTTGCAATAGTGTGCTAAATTATTGGTTGGTGTAAATATTTTTAATTTTACGTATTCGCATTTTTTATTTTATTTTATTACCATGAGCTGTCTGTTTCTTTCATTGAATGACGCGTTCACTGCCTGATCCGAGCTTAGCTACGTTAGATCCTGAAATTGAAAGAACTATTTCCCGTATTAGGCGAGCTCGGCGTCGGTTAGCCTCTGAGGGTGGTGAAGTGGTTACTACCAATTCACCAGTCTTATCTGAGGGCGAATCTGAAATGCCATTTCAGGAAGAAACAAGTTCTATTTTTACCGATTCTGTTGATTTACGTGCAGGTAATATGGCGGAGTCTAGAAGGATTACTCTCCAGAAAGTAGGAGCTCCAGACTTTACACTGCAACTGTATCAAGCGTGTCACCCAAATCTGGCTGCAGATTTTGAACTGTAGACTGCGCTAATCAACTTACTGCCCAAGTTTCATGGCTTACCTACTCAAGAGCCTATCAAGCACCTTAGGAATTTTCAGACAGCTTGCTCAACTACTAGGCATCATGGTGCAGATGAGACTACTATTTGGTTGCATGCCTTCCCGTTTTCTCTTGAGGGAAAGGCAAGGGAGTGGTTCTACACTCAACCTGAAGCAGTCGTTACCAATTGGGATCTGCTCAGGAGAGAATTCCTAGAAAAATACTTTCCAGCTGAAGTTACAGACTGACTGAGGAAAGAAATTTTTTGCATTATCCAAGGCGAGTCAGAGACTCTATATGAATATTGGGAGCACTTCAGGAATCTCATGGACTCATGTCCCCACCACAAGATTGACCAGTTGGTGTTGATCAGCTACTTCACACAAGGCATGAAGCCTTAGGATAAGACCACATTAGATGCTGCAAGTAATGGTTCTCTGAAGAAGTACTAGACGGCGACAGAAGCTTGGCAACTGATCACCGATCTAAAGTCTACCTGGAATGTCAGGCATAGGAACAACCATCCCAAGGCTATTACGGAGGTTTCCTCTAGTAGTGAGATTGCTGCCCTCACACAGACTCTAGGAGAGATGACCAACATACTGAAGCAGCTACAGCTGAATCAACAACAACCTCAACCTCCCCTACAACAGCAATGTCAACAACTGGTTCCTCAGAGAGTGTGCAGAATATGTGCCTGTTATATTCATTACACTGATGAGTGTCCGCAGCTCTAACAAGAAGACAACACCTTGGCAGCTACTCATAACTTCTATGACCGCCCGAATCAAGGATACTATCAACAAAGCGAAAATTATAACCAAGGTGGAAGCTACAATCAAGGTTGGCAAGATAACTCCAACAAAGGTTGGATAGACAGTTCCAACCAAGGGTGGAGAGATAATTCCAACCAGGGATGGGGGACAACTACAACCGAGGAGGCAGAGACAATAGTGGGAATCAGAGGTGGAACAACAATAACAGATAGCAGGACCAAAATCAGCCTTACAGAGCACCTCACCAAAGGCAGTCCCAAGCGCCTCAGAATAACCAACAGCAGGCCCCTCAAATCACTTACCCCCTTCTTCTTCTAATGACGAGATGCTTCGCTCTCTTGCACAAGGACAACAAGACATTCAGAATACACTTACCTCTACCATAAACGGTCTGAATGCTACTTTACAAGCTCTCGTCTCCCAGATAGAATCATTATCTACCCCCAACAATCAACCTTCAAGCTCCAGTGCAATTCCTTCTCAACCTTTACCCAACCCCAAAGGTGGCATCAATGCCATCACTTTGAGGTTTGGAACCACACTGCAAGAGAGGAGTCATGAGGAGCCAAGCCCAAAGGAGGACATTCAAGTTGAAGATATTGTTGAGGTAGAGGATGTTGAAGAGGAGGATGAAGTACAAGACATGGTTGAAGAAGAAGCAGCTCAACCAGAGAATAGTGCACCAATGGAAGCTGAAGCTACAAGAGACACCATCCCTATCCCCTTTTCACACCTTGCTAGGAAGTCCAGAAAGCAGATGGAGCTTGACCCAAAGATGGTGGAGATCTTCAAAAAGGTTGAGGTAACCATTCCCCTTTTTGATGCTATTAGCCAGGTACTTAAATATGCAAAGTTTCTAAAAGATTTATGCATGCATAAGAATAGAATACAGGATTTAGAAACTATTCCCTTAGGTAGCTCTATATCTGCTTTAATGGGTGCCATACCAAAAAAGTGTGGGGATCCAGGGCCATGCATGGTTACATGTACCATTGGGGTGTACATTTTTTTGACTGCATATGTGATTTAGGCACATGTGTTAGCATTATGCCATTATCTGTATATGATGCTTTGAGGCTCCCTCCCTTAAAAAGGTTGGCAGCACATTTTGTTTTGGCAGATAAAAGCATAATCTCGGTGGTAGGAATTGCTGAAGACGTGCTAGTGAGCATAAAGGGGATCACATTTCTCATTGACTTCTATATTTTGGAGATGCCCCCTAATGACTCAGGAAGACCATCATCCATCCTACTGGGAAGGCCATTTCTGAAAACTTCAAAGTTCAAATTAGATGCCTTCTCAGGAACTTACTCTTTTGAGATAGATGGCAGAGCAGTGAGCTTCAACTTGGATGAAGCTATGAAGCACCCTCTGGAAAATCATTCTATCTTCCAGTGCGACATCATTGATGAGACTGTAACTGCAGTTAACTAAGAGAAAGTAGAAGTGATGCACATGGAGCAAGGTCTAAGTGTGGGGAATCCCCCTGAACAAGATGCAGACACCTTGCCATCATCACTAGCTCCAGATGATCCAGTGCCTATCCATGAGTAGAAAATGGAGCTGAAACCCCTTTCACCCCACCTCAAGTATGCTTACCTTGAGGATAATCAGAAGCTCCCAGTTATTATTGCAAGGGAACTCACATCCCAATAGGAAGAGCAGCTGCTTAGTGTGCTAAGAAGACACAAGAAGGCTATTGGGTGGAGCTTGGCGGATATAGTAGGCATCAGCCCTCAAGTTTGTAAGCATAGGATATTTTTAGAAGAGGGAGCAAGGCCTGTTCATCAACCCCAAAGGCGGCTGAATCCCACCATCTTAGAAGTTGTCAAGAAGGAAGTGACCAGATTGCTTGAAGCTGACATCATCTACCCCATCTCAGATAGCGAATGGGTCAGCCCAGTACAAGTGGTGCCCAAGAAGTCTGGACTCACAACAGTGAAGAATGAGCATGGAGAGCTCCTGACAACTAGAGTACAGAATGCCTGGAGGGTTTGCATTGATTACAGGCACCTCAACCAGGCTACTCGTAAGGATCACTACCCCCTGCCATTCATTGATCAGATGCTTGATCGCTTGTCAGGTAAATCACACTACTGCTTTTTAGATGGTTACACAGGCTATTTTCAAATTCATATAGCTCCTGAGGATCAGGAGAAAACTACTTTTACATGTCCCTTTGGAACGTATGCATACAAGAGGATGCCTTTTGGCTTATGTAATGCACTAGCTACTTTTCAAAGGTGCATGATGAGTATTTTCTCAGATCTTATTAAGAGCTGTATGGAAGTTTTCATGGATGACTTTAGTGTGTATGGTGATTCTTTCAACCTTTGCTTGGATAGTTTATCTAGAGTATTAGACAGGTGTGTTAGTTCAAACCTTGTATTAAATTTTGAAAAATGTCATTTTATGGTAAAACAAGGTATTGTTCTAGGACATGTTGTCTCTAATACTGGTATTTCTGTAGATCCAACAAAGGTAGATGTCATTTCTAGTTTACCTTACCCCTCCTCCGTGAGGGAAGTCCGTTCGTTCCTTGGTCATGCAGGTTTCTACCGGAGATTCATCAAGGACTTCAGTAAAGTAGCATTGCCTTTATCCAGACTGCTGTAGAAAGATGTTGACTTCGAGTTGAGTAAGGACTGCATGAATGCGCTTAATAAGCTGAAGATCGCCTTGACTCAAGCTCCGATTGTGAGAGGACAAGACTGGCGCCAGCCATTTGAGATTATATGTGATGCCTCCAACCATGCAGTAGGAGCGACGCTGGCTCAGCGCGAAGGTAAGGATCCTTTTATAATTGCTTATGCTTCTAGGACTTTAGACGCTGCTCAGTCTAACTATACTACCACTGAAAAAGAGCTTCTGACTATTGTTTTTGCTCTGGATAAATTTCGAGCCTACTTACTTGGTACTAAGGTGGTAGTATACTCAGTTCATGCAACTCTAAAATATTTATTAGCTAAAAAAGAGTCCAAACCAAGGTTAATACGTTGGATATTGTTGCTGCAAGAATTTGATTTAGAAATCAAAGATAAGAGTGGTTCCCAGAATTTAGTGGCAGACCACTTGAGTCGTCTAGAGCACAATAAGAGTGACTCCACTCCTATCAATGATGCTTTTCCATTTGATAGCTTGCACGCAATATCTGAAGTAGTTCCTTGGTATGCACCTATAGCTAATTATCTAGTTAGTCATACCTTCCCTCCCAATTTTACTAAGCATCAAAAGAACAAGCTGAAAAGCGAGTCCAAATATTATATATGGGATGATCCATATTTATGGAGGTATGGTGCTGACCAGATAATTAGAAAGTGTGTGTCTCAATTAGAATTCTAGTCCATTTTAGAGGCCTGCCACTCCTCTAAGAGTGGTGGACATTTTGGTCCTCAAAGGACAGCTAGAAAAATTTTAGACTGTGAATTCTGGTGGCCCACTCTTTTTAAGGATGCTACTACCTTCTGTAAATCTTGTCCGCTACCAAAGGTTTGGGAATATATCCAAGAGGGATAAGATGCCTCAACAACTTATGCTATTCTGTAAAATTTTTTATGTTTGGGGCATTGACTTCATGGGTCCATTTCCAAACTCTAGTGGTTTCTTATACATATTGTTAACTGTAGATTATGTTTCCAAATGGGTGGAAACAATTTCTACCCGTACTGATGATGCTAACACTGTTGTCTCTTTTGTTAGAAATCATATCATCTGTCGCTTTGGATCTCCACGAGCAATCGTGAGTGATCAAGGCACTCATTTTTGTAACAGGAGATTAACAGGATTACTGAAGAAGCATGGCATTATGCACAAAAGTGGCAACAGCTTACCATCCTCAGACCAATGGGCAAGCAGAAGTGTCTAACAGAGAGATAAAGCGCATTCTAGAGAAGATAGTCAAGCCTCATAGGAAGGACTGGAGCACCAGACTTGTAGATGCGCTATGGGCTTATCGGACAGCATACAAGACACCCATAGGAATGAGTCCCTTCCGCCTGGTATACGGAAAAGGCTTGTCACCTCCCAGTGGAGGTGGAACACAAGGCTTTCTGGGCTGTACGGGAATGCAACATGGGATTTGAGAAGGCTGGTGCAGAAAGGAAGTTGCAACTAGCAGAACTGGAGACCCTTCGACTCGAAGCATATGACAACTCCAGATTATACAAAGAGAAGGTGAAAGCTGTGCATGACAAGCATATTAAGAGAAGAGAGTTCAGACCTGGGGAGCTAGTTCTCCTTTACAACGCAAGATTGAGGCTCATGTTAGGCAAGATGCATTCAAGATGGGAAGGCCCCTATAGAGTCGAGAAGGTAGAGCCATACGGAGTCTTTCACCTGAGTCATCCTTCAAGTTCTAAATTCATCAAGGTCAACGGATATCGCTTAAAGCTGTATCATGGTGAGAAGATGAAGAACAACAAGGAGCTAGAGATCTTCCTCTTGGAAGATCCACCAACAGTAGAAGACTGAGCTTGTGGACCGTCCAACTTAAGGACGTAAAAGCAAAGTGCTGGGTGGGAGACAACCCACCATGGTATGATCATCCCTTTTTATTCTTAGTTATATTTTATTTTATTTTTCACAGTACTCTTCATAATTTTTACATAATCATCTACATTCTGCATAAAAAAATGGGCTCGACGCGCAAGCATCGATGACGTGTACGCGTCATGTGTGAGTTCGCACCGCCAAAGGATTGACCCGAGAGTTGGGCTGGAGTGGTGCTGGAAGTGTGCCTTGCGCACAAGCAAGCCCACGCGTACGCATCTCTCACGCATGCGCGTTGCTTGCGTTTTCGCCATCCCACGCGTACACGTCCCTCACTAGAAATCGGCGTAAATGAGTGTATGACCCGAGAGTTGTGCTGGTTTGGGGCTGGAACTGTGCTAGTAGCACAAACACCATCACGCGTACGCGTCCCTAACGCGTACGCGTCATCTTCACAAAATGGCCGCTCACGCATGCGCGTGCCTGACGCGCACGCGTCGTATGCAATGTTGGCCCTCATGCGTAACAACCCGAGAGTTGTGCGTGCACGAGGATGCCTTCGCACGATTTGCACAATCCAAAGCACGCGTGCGCGCGCCTAACGCTTACGCGTCACTATCAAACTTGCACAATCCACGCGTACGCGTGCCGTTCACGTACGCGTCGCATGCGACGCACAATTACACCACCACGCCGCCTGATTTCCAATCTTCCCTCCCCCAATCCTAATTATCTTTCCATCATAACTCTTTCTTCTTTCTTCTTCCTTCTTTCTTCTTTATTCCTTATTACTATCTATCACTTTCTTCCTTTCTTTTTCCTCTTCTATCTCAGGTTCTTTTCTTCTCCCCCTCTACTCTTTTCTTCTTCTTTTAAATTATTGCATTTATTTTATTTTCTTTTCTTTCAACTTTTCTTTTAGCTTAAGTTATTCATGGTTTCTTTTTTTTCTTTTTCTCATGCATTTTTATGTTGGTATTGGAGTTTTATTTGGGTAGTGCCTTATTATCATTAAGCTTATGGATCTTATGAGGAGTGATTTGACAATTGGAATTTGACTTTGGCTCCCATATACATTTGGATATATTATTTTCATTCCTATTTTAACTTGCACACCAAGTGTTTGTGAAAAAGCTTTTATGGCATTTTGAATCCTATTTTCTTTTACTCTTTTACTTGAATGCCCCCTTTGCACAACACTTGTGTTCCACATATATTTGGGATTATCATTCACAATTGTTCTCATTACAAATAATCTTTTATTTGGCACATTTATTACTTAATACTTGAGTTACACTTCTCATGCCTGTTTCTGCATGCCATAAACACTCCTGCATCTACTTATTATGAATTGCCTTTTCGCTCTTAATTGATGTCTTACCTACATGTTGTAGCTACCATGTATTTAAGCTACTCTTTTCTCTTTGGCAATTATTATCACTTGAAATTTCCACCTTCTGGTTTTAGTTATCTATATTTGACTTCATCCCTCTTTCCTTCTTCCTTAGGCATGGGTACCAAGAAAGAAAAAGAGAAGGCTACTGACAAGACACCAGCAAGGCGAGGAACCAAGAGAGCACCAGCTAAGGCACCACCATCTACCAGTATTAAGCCACCGACAAAGCGGGTAAAGAGGATCATTAAAGTTAATGCTGCAGAGACAGCCTTTCCTGCACGGGACTCCACACGGTTCCCTAACCATTATTGCGAACAGATGTTCCCCATCCTAGTTGAGAGGAACTACAACAACGAGCATCTGCCCATTGTCCCAACACAGTTTGTTGATTTTGTGGAGCCCCGCATAGAGAGGAGACAGTGGAGATTTTTGAGGAGGCAGCCGCGGGAGGCCAACCTATCATGGGTAGTTGAATTCTACTCCAACTTCTACTCGCCTACCCTGCAGACTGTCTATGTTCGTCAACACCAAGTCCCTGTCTCTAAGAGTTCCATACAAAGCGTACTAGACCTTCCACCTAGTCCAGAGGGATTGGATGCTTATCAAGAAGCCTCTTTTAAGTGCCAGATGTATCAGTTCGACTGGGCCAGTGTCCTTGGAGTTATAGCCCAACCTGGCAGTACCTGGATCTATGGGCCGCATTGGTCAAAACCCAAGAGCATCTCAGCCCAGTCACTTACCTTGGAGGCTCGTGTGTGGGCACAGATTATGTCCCACTATCTCTTTCCGAGCACGAATCCACCTTCACAGCGGACATGGCTGTCCTCATCTGGTGCATCCTAACAAAGCAACCCCTCAACCTACCCTGCCACATCCGGCAAGCCATGGGACACGTACAGATAGCGGGTAACTTGCCTTTTTCCGCCTTAGTTTCAGATTTAGTCTCTGCAGCAGGTGTATCCTATCAGGCGGGAGACACGAATGTCATGATCCCTAGAGCCGACCAGTATGTCCCACATGGGAAGTACATCAGGCCACCAGTTCCCTCTGCGAGCCGGCTTGCAGGCCCCTCTTTGGATACTCCTCCTTCTTCTACTCCACTTTCATCCACACCACAAGCACAATCCACCCATCAGATGTTCCTTCAGATCCTTGAGAGGTTCGATCGGCAAGACCGACGGATGGAGCAAATGGAGCGCCGTAACAAGCGCCGATACAACTACCTGAAGGAACTCATTGTTGGTACTCACCCACCTCCAGAACAGAAGGACACCCCGGACTCTCCTTCATCCAGTAGCACAGGAAGCCAAGACGACCCAGACAGCGGAGGCGATGCTTCTAGCCCTACCTTGCTCCTTACTGATGGCACAGAGGACCGTGCCAAGCCTTAAGTGTGGGGAGGTCAGTCCTTGACTTCCGAAGGTAATCTCTCTCTCCTAGCACCAACATTTTAGTTTTTTTTTGTTAGATAGGATAGATTGCATGATAATAGTTGCTTGCATGTTGTTCTGCTTGGTTGAAGTAATAAATTTCTTTTCAAGACCTTATTTTATAGCATTTTACTAATTCAAATTGAAAATTTTTTGTCAAATTTGTTTGAGGATTGTAATTTGGAACATGGTTTTTGATCTAAGAACACACACCCTGTGAGATTTTGAGCTTAATTACATGGTTACATTATTTAACCATAATATTTTATTCTTGTGTGTTTTCTTATCTATGATTGCAATCTTTGCTTTGTTCCATTCTATATGTCCATTGTTTAGTGTATTTATATGCATACATATGATTGAGGCCATCATTTGTTATTAGCTCACTTATCCCAAATAGCCTACCATTTCAATTGTCTTTGTTTGTCACTTTGAGCCTTTTAATCCCCATTTGTTCTATATTTTACCACATCACTAGCCTTAAGCGGAAAAATAATTAATTACCTGATTTGAATCTTTGGTTAGCTTAAGATAGTGTGTTAATTAAGTGTGGAGAATTGTGGGAAACCTGGGTTAATAGGGAATGTGTTATGTTTCTACTTTATTTAAATATTGGGAATTTGGGTGCCTACTCATGTGAGATCAGAAAAACCATATGCATTGAAATGTTATGTTTGCTTTCATGTTCATAAAAAAAAATTTCAATCTTACAGCATAAATAAATAAATGAATAAAGAGGGGACAAAATTACCCCAATGTTAAGTTTAATAAAAGATCAATGCATATATGGTGAAATTAAAGAAAAGTTTGATACATGAGTATGTGATACAAAAGTGGGAATTATGGGTAGCTAGGCATGATTTTAGAGTTATATAGAGTGTGTGTATGTTGGGTGAGAGCTTAGGATAGTCAAAGATTCATATTATAGCTCACTTGGCCATACATATGTCCTCACCCTTACCTTAGCCCCATTACAACCTTGAAAAGACCTCATGATATTTGCATTGGTATGTTAAATATTTGTTGATTGGTTAGATGAAGAACAAAGTTTTAGAAAGCATGACTAGATAAGAGTAGAGTGATCAACCCTAGACACTTGAGAGATTAGAGTGCATATACATTACCAGTGAGGGTTCAATGCTTGATTCTATGTTCCCTGCTTTCATGAGCTATCTTCTTACAAGTTTACTTGTCTTTACTGTATGATTTGAATTAGTGAAATTTGATTTATGTTTGTCTTGGAGAACTTGTTTACTTTTAACCAAGTAGATAGAAACACCTTGGCATATAGTTGCATTCATATATAGGTTGCATCTCATGAGTCTTACTTACCTTCATTCATTCCTTTTGTCTCCTTGAGCTTAGCATGAGGACATGCTAATGTTTAAGTGTGGGGAGATTGATAAACCACTATTTTATGGTTTAACTTGTGCTCAATTGAGTGGTTTTATGAAGTCTTTGTACACTTATTCATACAAATTGCATGATTTTACAATTCCTTCCCAATTTTGTTTTATGGTTGAAAACTTGCTTCCTAAGCTTTTAAATTGTGTATTTTAATTCCCCCTTTTACCATTCGAGGCCGTGATCTGTGCGTTAAGTGTTTTCAGGCTATATAGGGCAGGAATGGCTCAGAGGATGAAAAGGAAGCTTGCAAAAATGGAAGGAGCACAAGAAATAAAGGAGACAACCAGTGAGGAGCGACGCGCACGCATGGCTTATGCATGCGCGTGAACTGGATATTTGCACAGCGACGCGTGCGCATACCTGACGCGTACGCGTGACACGGAAAGATGACCATCGACGCATACGCGTGACTGACGCGTACGCGTGACATGTGCCACATGTAGAAAATGCAGAAACCACTGGGGGCGATTTTGGGCTGAGTTTGGACCCAGTTTTCGGCCCAGAAACACAAACTAGAGCCAGAGGACAAGCAGAGACTCAACACACACTGACACATTCTCATTCGCATAGTTTTAGTTTTTAGTTTTTGAATTTTAGAGAAAAATACTACTTCCTCTAGGGTTCTTCACATTCATAGTTTTAGAGTTTTATGCTTTTGATTTGGATATTGAGAAGAGTCACTACCTCCGTTGAAGTTTCCATTATTCTAGTTTGTTTCCGTATTCCTTTACTCTTTTAATCGCCCATTAACCCTGTTCAGATACGTATGTTTATGATTTTGGGATTTATTAATGCAAAGAACTATTTTTACCTTTAATTAATTTTCAGTTATTATTTTAATTAATTTATCATGTCTTCTTTTTACTCCCTTTATATGCCTGTGAAAGTTGTATTCATGTCAATGGAGTAGACTCCCAACTTGACTTGGGAGTTGATTAAAAGGAAACCCTTGAGTTAGAATACTCAAGTCTTAATTTTGATTGGAAGTTGTTGGCTGGCTCTCTAGTCTCTGACTCTAATCCTTCCTTGGGAGAGGATTAGGACTTGTGATTCAGAGTTGGTTAGTTAGTTGCTTGACTTTCCTTTATTCAGTAAAGGATAACTAAGTAGAACAACAATCTCTTATTATTACACTTGGAAAAATCCAACAAGGATAGAACTTCCAATTAATCTTCCCCCAGTTAAGGCTTTTTATTCTGATTATATAAAACCTTTCGTTGATTTTCATTGCTTTAATTTACAATTGTTTATTTTTCCTGTTCTTCAACTCTTAAAATTTCTCATAAAATTCCTGACTAATAAAATAGCTCTCTTTTTTCAACTCGTTGGGAAATGACTTGGGATTTCTACTCCCAGTATTTTATTATTAATCTGTGACAACCCCTTTTAAATTGGTAAGTAGAATTTTCGTCAGTTAAGAACTGTACTTTCAACGCTGTTCTTATTATAAATTCTTAATCGACAATTTTCCGCCATGTCAGTTACTTACAAGAGACATGTACTTCTAGAAGTGAAATTTGCACTTCAACCGGATGAATATCCGAAAATTCAGTTCCAGATTCAGAGACGAGGGTGGCAGTTCTTGTGTAATCTGCATACTGAGGTCGGAAATTAATGGTTTAGGAATTGTATGGGAACCTTTGGATCACATACAAGGATGTCATTGGAGTTAATGAAAAGAACCACATATATTTTGTGAGAGGAAGAATCATTGATTTTAGCCTAGAGAATATCTGCCAAACCCTCTACCACTCACTGATCATACAGTGGAGGAATACTACAGTGAGAGGGTAAAGAGAGATCAGCAATTGGAGCAAGTGCTCGCTGATTTATGCATTCCAGGGGCCCAATAGAGATTGGATGCAGAAAGGAAGCCGTGCAATCTTAAGAGCAGTGACTTGACACCTTTGGTTAGGGGATGGCTAGACTTCATCCGGAGGTCTATCATGCCTACTAACAACCGGTCCGAATGCACTGTGGACCAGGCCATTATGATTCACTGCATCATAAAGGGAGAGATAGTGGAAGTAGAGGACATTATTGCTCAGAAAATCTACAATATTGCCGCTAGCATGTTAAGAATGCCAGATTGGGCTTTCCACATCTCATTTACCGTCTTTGTGAGGCCGCTAAGGTAAAGGTGGATAATGACTTCCCTATTTCAGTTGAGAGACCTATCACGAAGAAGACTATGGAACATGTCAGGAAATACCAGAGGATCCCCAGAGCAGAACAAGCTGAAGAAGAAGTGCAATAGGACCATCCTTCTTTACCCCAGGGATACTACTTTCCACCTCAGGAGTACTGGTAGTAGCTCACTTCCTCTATTAAACAGATGAGGATTACACAAGACAGCCACTGGCAGCAGATCATGTCCTCCATGGAACAGATGAGGATGACGCAGGATAGCCGCTGGGAGCAGCTTACTTCCACCCTTGATCAGATGAGGGCAGTACAGGATACGTAGCGCTATGAGCTTTTCCAGCTGAGGCATGACTATGGGCATCTGAGAGGACCATATGGACCACAACATGAGGAGAGAGACCCTCACCATGGTGACTGAGGTGGTCTAGTCCCTTTTTCACTTCTTCATTTCCTTCCGTCACTATTATATTATGTTCCTGTTTTTTGCAAGTTTGTTTGATTTTCTGCATGATCTTTAGTTATTTCAATTTCTAGGTTCTAGTTTGATTTTTCTATTTTTAATTCTTTTGTTTGCCTTTAGTTTTTAAAAATTGTGTCTCATGTACCGCTCACTGAGCTTGGAAAATCAAAAATAAAAAGAAGTGATATATTGCATGAGAAATTGAGTTATGTTTAAGAGTAGTCTTATTTGCTTAAATGTGGTGGTATTACCTGTTATTCTGGATGCATGATATGAACATTGCATATTTAAATTTGAATAAAAGGATGTTGATGTATGAGGAACAAGAATATAGAGAACTATTATGAATTCTCTGAAGTAAACAAAAGCTTAATTCTTGAAGCAAAAGGAACAGCAAAAAAAAAAAAATAAATGCAAGGTCTAAGGCTCTGAGCATCAATGACTAGGGAGGTCAGACATGATTAAAAGCTCAAAGAGTTGTTTCCCTAGTTATATGCTTGTGGTGTAAATGTGTCAAGTAATCCTTGAGACAGAGCACTAAGAGTCGAGATCAAGTGCATTTAACAAAGTATGCCAAAGGCTTTGAGCACCACTGTCTGGAAATAACTAAAAGAAAAATCAGAACCAAAAGAGAGTTCCACAATCAAGTGCTTGTGGTGTTTTTGTGTCAACTGCAACTTGAGACAAGGCATTTAAAGTCACGACTAGAGAATTCATAATATTATCTGGACTCTAATTCCAAATTACAGTGACATTCCTCTAATTCAAAGGATAGTGAGATGTCAAAACTATTCAGGATTGTTGATGAGCGGATATTTTATACTCTTTTTGGCATCATTTTCATATAGTTTTTGTTATGCTTTATTTTAAGTTTTATTATGTTTTCATAGGTTTTAGTGCAAAATATACTTTTTTGGATTCTACTGAGTTTTTGAGTTTTATGATGATTTCAGGTATTTTCTGACTAGAATTAAGGAGTTTTGGCAAAGTTTGATTCAGAGACAGAGAAAGGACTGCAAATTCTATCAGATTTTGACCTCCATACACTCGAAGGAGCATTTCTGGAGCTATATAAGTCCAAATGGTATGCTCTCAATGGCTATGAAAAGCTAACATCCAAGGCTTTCCAGAAATATATAATAGTTATACTTTGCTCTGAAAATGAGGGTCTAAAACTGGCATTCAACGCCAACACTTCACTCTGTTACTGGCGTCCAAGGCCCAAAAAGGAGTCCAAAGCTGGCGTTCAACACCCAAGAAGTGTACTAGCTCGTGGAGTCACCTTAGCTCAACCCAAACACTCACCAAGTGGGCCCGAAAAGTGGATTTTCGCACTACAAGACTAGTTTATCCTATTTCTATAATCCTTAGTTATTAGATTAGTATATATAGGAGAAGATCACCCATGTTTAGGATCTTCTACCACATCTTTGCCCATTCGAACCTTTCACTATTGGTGTACGGAAATTAACTCCGCACAACTAAACCAGCAAGTGCACGGGGTCGTCCAAGTAATACCTGAGGTGAGTCAGGGTCGATCCCACAGAGATTGTTATTTTAAATCAAGTTAATTTGAGTGAAACCAGTGATAAGAGAATGGTTGAGGCTTCAGAGATGCTTCATTCTTCTGGATTAACCTTTCCTACTGTCTTTCTCAAACTGTGAGTGATTCCTTCTATGGCAGGCTGTAAGTGATCAACGCCGTACGGTCACGGCCGCTGAATCTTCCTCCGTTAGGCCGAACGCCAGGTTTAGTGTGCACCCAATCTGAAAGTAGTTGAAGCTCCTGCAGTTCATCCCCTTGATGATCCTCCTCAAAATACCACAGACAAGGTCGAATCTTTCGGATCAGAGAATGTTGCACCTTTGGTTCTAGCCTCTACCACGAAGACCCTAATCTCTGCATACCTTGGCTGAACTGGTGTCTCGAAAAGTCCCCAATGAAGTCGTAGATTACCCATCTATGAGATGTATAATCAAGCTGGTGGTTCAGTGATCTCTGGTTAGGAATCACCCTGAACCCATGTAGAACGAAGATGATTGTCACGGATCATCCCATTCATAAGGTTGAAGAACGAAGATACATCTTAGAATAGAGTCGCACATGAAAATAGAACAGTAGTAC
This sequence comes from Arachis ipaensis, assembly GCF_059453495.1. Lineage (NCBI taxonomy): Eukaryota > Viridiplantae > Streptophyta > Magnoliopsida > Fabales > Fabaceae > Arachis > Arachis ipaensis. The sequence goes on along the minus strand of NC_142439.1, from coordinate 27,788,068 downwards.
TTTTATTAATCCATGAAAATCAGCAGAGCTCGTGACCTTAACCTAGGAGGCTTAGTGACTCCTACTGTACATAATAGTGTTCGAAAATATGATATGCTGGAGAGAAATCGTGTAGAAGTTTTCAAACAAGGTTGATATTCTCCTATATATACTAGTCTAGTAATTAAGGATTACAGAAATATGATAAACTAGTCTATTAGTGTGAAAATTTACTTCTGGGGCCCACTTGGTGAGTGTTTGGGCTGAGCTTGAGTGTCTCCCGCGTGCTAGTGTCCCTTTAGGGGCATTGAATGCTGGTTAGGGACCCCCTTTTGGGCGTTGAACTCCAGTTGCTCCCTTGTAGGCATTGGACGCTAGGACTGGGGCTGGTGGTTGGCGTTGAATGCCAATTTTGGGCCTTTATTTCCGAAACAAAGTATGAACTATTATATATTTCTGGAAAGCCCTAGATGTTAGCTTTCCATAATCGTTGAGAGCATGCCATTTGAACTTTTTTAGCTCTAGAAAAGCTCTTTTGAGTGCATGAAGGTCAGATCTTGACAACATCTGCAGTCTTTTCTCTGCTTCTGAATCAGACTTTTGCTCCAGCTCCTCAATTTCAGCCAGAAAATATCTGAAATCACCATAAAACACACAAACTCAAAGTAGAATCCAAAAATGTGAATTTTGCACTAAAACCTATGAAAACTTAATAAAACTTAAATAAAACATACTAAAAACTATATGAAAACAATGTCAAAAAGCATATAAAATATCTGCTCATCAACTATCATTTTCTGTACAGTATGAGTCACTAACCTCGTAGGTTAAGGTTAGGAGCTCTGCTGATTCTTATGGATTAATAATATCATTGTTCTATTTCAATCTATGCTTCATTCTATTCTAAGATGTATCTTCGTTCCTCATCCTAATAAATTGGAAGTGTAACTTGACCGTCATCCCTCTTCAACATGGGTTCGTGCGAGTCCTTGACGGGATAGCATTGAACCATAAGCTTGATTATACATCTCTTGGACAGCTTATCCACGAGTTCGTTGGGTACTTGGAGACATCAGTGCAGCCGAGGTAGGGTGCAATTAGGGCATTTATGGTATAGGATAGAATCACGAAGTAGCATTCTCTGATCTGGAAGATTCGACCTTGTCTGTGGCATTTTGAGTAGGATTACCAAGGGAATGGACTGTAGGAGCTTCATCCTCGTTCAGATTGGATGACCGCTGACCTGGCATTTGATCTGAAGCAGAGGAGATTAATGACCGCTGACTCGGCGTTAATCATTTACAGCCTGCCATGGAATGAATCAATCAGAAGTTGGAGTAGACAGTGAGAAAAGTTGATCCAGAAGGAGGGAGCATCTCTGAATCCTCAACTGTTCTATCATCACTGATTTCACACTTATCCAGTAACTTTATTTTTTCTGTTTATTCATTTTTCACAATAACTATATTTTCTATCCGCCTGACTAAGATCTACAAAGTAGCCACTGCTTGTTCAAACCAGTAATCTCTGTGGGATCGGCCTTCACTCACTTGAGGTATTACTTGGACGACTCAGTGCACTTGCCGGTCTATCTGTGCAAATATTGCGGAGTCAATTTCGTGCACCAAGTTTTTGGCACCGTTGCCGGGGATTGTTCGAGTTTGACAAACTACCGGATTATCTTGTTACTTAGATTAGGTAATTTTTACTATTTTGTTTCGTGTCTTTTGTTTTATTTTTCAAAAAAAAACTTTTTCAAAATCCATCTTTTCTTTGTCTTTTGTGTGCGTCTCGTGTCAGTTCTTAAGTTTGGTGTCCTTTGTGTGTTCTTTATTTTCTTTAAATTTTTTAATTTGTTCTTGAGTTTTCTTCTTGGTATTCAAGTTGTTCTTGTTTCTTTTCTTGTTTTGATCTTAAATTTTTAAGTTTGGTGTCTTTTGGTTGTTTTTCTTTAAAATTTCAAAAAAGCTAGTGTCTTTGATCTAAAAATTTTAAGTTTGGTGTCTTTTGGTTGTTTTTCTCTTTCTTCATTAATTCGAAAAATCAAAAAGAAAAAAATATCTTTTCCATCTTTATTCAATTTTCGAAAATCTTATTCCCTTTTTCTTATCTTTATTTAAAAATTTTAAGTTTAGTATTTTCTTGTTAAGTAAAGTTTGAATTTTAAATTTTGAATCTTATCTTTTCAAATCTTCACGATATCTTATCTTTTCAACTTATTTTCAAATCTTTATCTTATCTTGTTTCAATTTCAAAATTCAAAATCAAATCTTTTTCAAAGCTTTTCAATTCTTATCTTATCTTGTTGACTTTTCCTTTCCAATTTTAAATTTTAAAATTTTTAAAATAAAATCTTTTTCAAACCTCCTATCTTATCTTATTTTCAAATCTTTCTTAATTAGTTACTTGTTTATCTTATTTTAATTTTAAAAGTTTGGTATCTCTTTAATACTTTTCTTTCTCCTTCCTCTTTTCCAAAACTTCCTAACTAATTCCTCTCTCTTCTATTTTCGAAAACTTCTTACCTCTGTCTCTTTCTTCTTTTTCGAAAATCACACTGAATTTTCAAAATTTTTTAATTTAATTAATAAATAAAATAAAAACAAAAATATTTTAATTCTAGTTTCCCTTTTTTACTTCTTAATATTCGAATTCTCCTACCTTTCTTCACCATGAACCCAAATGGGAACAAACAGTTAAGAAGAACTTTGGGGTCCTATACGACCCCCACTCCTGACTTCTATGGAAGAAGTACCAGTATACCTCCCCCATTAGAGTAAGTAATTTTGAGCTAAACCTTCAGCTCATTACTCTGGTGTAGCAAAATTGGCAGTACTCTGGACTTCCACAGGAAGAGCCTACTGAGTTCTTGGAAAATTTCTTACAAATTGCTGACACAATACACAATGAGGGAGTGAATTAGGATGTCTACAGACTGCTGGTCTTTCTCTTTGCTGTAAGAAACCAAGAAAAGAGGTGCTTAGATAACCAACCCAAAGCCAACTTGAAAACATAGAAGCAGCTAGTAGACAAGTTTCTGAATCAATACTTCCCCCCAAGGAGGTTAACTTAGTTAAGGCTGGACATCTAAAGCTTCAAATAAGAGAGTAATGAATCTCTTCATGATGCCTGGGGGAGGTATAGAAGAATGCTACAGAAATGTCCTACTGAAAAGTTTTCAGAGTGGGTGCAATTAGACATCTTTTATTACGGCCTCATAGACATGGCTAGGATGTCTCTAGACCTCTCTGTTGGTGGTTCTATACATATGAAGAAAACCATTGAAGAGGCTCACGAACTTATTGAGACAGTCGCCACAAACCAGCATCTGTACTCGATTGATGAGACTTCCATAAAATGAGAGGTTAAAGCAGTATCTACTGAATCTAACCCTCCAGAACAAAATCGCCCATTGACTCAGTAGCTACACGCCCTTGGCCAGCAATTGCTAGAATTGAAAGAAGCTTTGCGGGAGACTCAAACTTCCAACAGGAATATAGAAACTCAGCTGAGTCAAACTAGGCAGCAATTATCTAAGCTGATAAAAGAAGAGTGTCAGGCTATTCAACTGAGGAGTGGGAAAATATTAAACACCTCACCTCAGAACAACAGGAGACCAGGGGAGGAAAAGCTTACAGAAGGTAACCAGACTACAGTCCAAGACACCTCTGAGGGCATTGAACACCCAGGGAGGAATGTCATTGGCGTTCAACGCCAAGAAGGGGGTAGTACCCCTGGCATTAAACACCCAAAAGAGGATAGTGTTCCTGGTGTTGAACGCCAGGAAAGGGATAACAAGGACGTTGAACGCCCAAACAAGGATGGTCAGACACATGCAAGTGCTGATAAGACCCCTCCTAAGCAAGCTACTAACCCCCCTTCCATTTCTGTAGGCATTCAACCTACATCAACTAAGGTTGATGAGTACAAGGCCAAGATGCCATTTTCTCAGAAACTCCATCAAGCAAAAAAGGATAAACAGCGCCCGCTTTGCGGATTATCTCAAGATACTTGAGATCAAGATCTCGTTTGCAGAGGCTCTTGGGCAGATACCTTTTTATGCTAAGTTCATGAAAGACATCTTAAGTCATAAGAAGGATTGGAGAGAGGCAAAAATAGTCCGCCTCACTGAAGAATGCAATGCAGTAATCCAAAAGATCTTACCAGAGAAACTTAAAGACCCTAAGAGCTTTACAATACCATGCACCCTAGGGGATGCCTGCACAAGGACAACCCTATGTGATCTTGGAGCAAGTATTAACTTAATACCTGCATCATTAATAAAGAAGCTCTGTTTAACTCACGAAGTTAAACCGACCCGCATATGTTTCAACTTGCTGATGGCTCTGTTAAGCTTCCATCAGGCGTGATTGAGGACATGATTGTTAGGGTTGGACCCTTTGCTTTCCCCACGGATTGTGGTACTAAAATGGACGAGCACAAGAGTGCATCCCTTATCCTAGGAAGACCCTTCCTAGCTACAGGATGGACCCTCATTGACGTTTAGAAAGGGGAACTAACCCTGAGAGTCAATGAGGATGAGTTCATGCTGAATGCTGTCAAAGCTATGCAGCATCCAGACACCCCAGAGGAGTGCATGAGTATTGATATCATTGATTCCCTGGTGGAAAAAGTGAACATGGTTGAGAAACTCGAAGAAGAGCTAAATGACATCTTTTATGATGCCCAGCCTGATTTAGAGGAGTCAAAAGAAATAAAGGAGCCCCTAAAAAATCCTAAGGAAGAGGATAAGCCTCCTAAACTCGAGCTCAAGCCATTACCATCATCCTTGAAATATGCATTTCTAGAAGATGGGGATACTTATCTTGTGATTATAAGATTTGCCTTAGAACCACAGGAAGAAAAAGCACTAATCCAAGTGCTAAAGACACACAAGACAGCTCTTGGGTGGACAATAAGGGACCTTAAGGGCATTAGCCCTACTTGATGCATGCACAAGATCCTGCTGTAGGATGACGCCAAACCAGTGGTGCAACCACAAAGGCGATTGAATCTAGCCATGAAGGAAGTGGTGCAGAAGGAGGTCACAAAATTATGCGAGGCTGGGATTATTTATCCCATTTCTGACAGCCCTTGTGATGAGCGGATATTTTATACGCTTTTTGACATCACTTTCATATACTCTTTAGTAGTTTTTGTTTAGTTTTATTGAGTTTTTATAGGTTTTAGTGTTAAATTCATATTTTTGGATTCTACTATGAGTTTTTGTATTTTTGGGCAATTTCAGGTATTTTCTGGCTGAAATTAAGGAGCTAGAGCAGAAGTCTGATTCAGAGATAGAGAAAGCACTGCAAATGCTGTCCGGATCTGACCTGCCTGCATTTGGAAGAGCTTTTCTGGAGCTATAGAAATCCAAATGGAGCGTTCTCAAAGGCTATGGTAATCTGACTTCCAGAGCTTTCCAGCAATATATAATAGTTCATACTTTGCTTCAGATTAGAAGGCCCAAAACTGGTGTCCAACACCAGCTACCTGCCCCTTTCTAGGCATCTAGCGCCCAAAGAGCACAGCCCAATGTTCAAAGGCCCAGAGAGGACCCCCTAGCAGGTGTTCCACGCCCCAGAGACCTCATGGCACGTGGATCTCATAAAAGCTTAGCCGGAACACTCACCAAGTGGGCCTTAGAAGTGGATTTTAGCACTAAATAGACTATTTTACCCTTACTAGTCATTTGTTTAATATTTAAGGGATTATATTCATGTTATTTGAACACTTCTTTCATATCTCATTCAGCATACACGTTTTTACTTTGTATTTTCCTTTTAGTATGAGTTTTCAAACCTCCTAGGTTGAGGGGAGGAGCCTTGCTGAGTCCTATGAATTAATAAAAGTATTATTGTTTCTCTTCGATCCGTGTTTTATCAATTCAAAGATGTTTACTCGTTCTTCATCAATATGAATGCGTTGAACTAGCATAAGGTTATCACACTCTACATTGGTTCAGAGTGCATCTTTCATCGGACAACGATGAACCACCAGCTTGAATACACGTCTCTCAGACGGCTAATCCACGACTTCATTGGGGACTTCTCGAGACATCAGTTCAGCCAATTTCCGGGGAGATTAGGGTCTTTGTGGTAGAGGTTAGAACCAGTACGAGCTTCACCCTCAATCAGAATGGATCCGCACTAAACCTAGGGTTCAGATCTGGAAGAGTATTGGTAGCTGCTCAAACCAGTGTCAATCACATACAGCCTGCCATTGAAGAAATCACTCACAAGCAAAGAGAGCAGTAATACCAGAGTTAATTCAGAAAGGCAAAGCAACTCCAATCCTTCAACATATCTCTATTGCTGATTCCAAAATTCCTAATACAATTCCATATCCAGCAACACCTTCTACCCTTTTCTCATATTCCTATTCATGATTTTAAGGTATAAATTACTCTTACAACTTCAAACAACCTTCTGATCTGCCTGACTAAGACCTACAAGATAACCATAGCTTGCTTCAAACCACAATCCTCATGGGATCGATCCTGACTCGCTCAGGTATTACTTGGACAACCCAGTGCACTTGCTGGGTAAGTTGTACGAAGCGTGGGGATTCGTGCTACCAAGTTTTTGGTGTTGTTGCCGGGGATTGTTGAGTTTGGACAAACTGCCGGATTGTTTTGCTCCTTAGATCAAGTAAGTTTATTTTACATTATTTTAACTGAGTCTTTAATTTTTGTTTTCTTCTTCTTCAATTTTTTCGAAAAAAATTTTAAAATCTTTTTCAAAATTATTTTTCTTTTCTTTATTTAATTTTTGTTCTTCGTGTTGAGTCTTTAATGTTCTTGTTTCCTATTTCAATTCCAAAATTTTAAAACTTTTTCCTACTCTTTGTTAAGCTATTTGTCTTTTCTCTGTTTGAGAGTCTTTGAGAGTGTTCTTATTGAGTCTTTAATTTTATTTTCTTCTTCAAAATTTTTGAAAACCATAAAAGCTTTTTCAAAAATATTTTTATTTTTCTTGTTTAATCTTTGTTCTTAGTTTGAGTCTTTTTGTTTTGTTCTTGTGAAATTTTCGTCCCTTTTTTAAGTTTTTCTTTGTTTGATCTTGTGTCAAGTCTTTAATTTTGGTGTTTTCTTGTTTATTTTCTTGCAATTTTCGAAAATTTTATTTTAGTTTTCTAAAAATTTTAAGTTTGGTGTTCTTTTCATGTTCTTGTGTTCTTTGAGTCTTTAAATTTTGTTCTTCGTGTTGTTGTGAGTCTTCAAGGTGTTCTTGAGTCTTGTATGTGTTTTGATCTTAAAATTTTTAAGTTTGGTGTCCCTTGGTGTTTTCCCTTCAAAAATATTCGAAAAACAAGGGTGCTAGATCTAAAAATTTTAAGTCTTGTGTCTTTTATGTGTTTTTCTGTTTCATCAATAAATTTAAAAATAAAAAATATCTTTTCTAACTAATTTCCAACCATAATTTTTGAAAATTACTTATAAAATTCAGATTTTGATTTTAAAATTTTTATCTTATCTTATGTTAGTTTTCAAGTTTTCAAAAATAAAATTTTTCAAAATTAAAAAATATATCTTTTTCAAAAATCTTATGTTTTTCAAAACTTATCATATCTTTTTTTCAAAATTTAAAAATTTTATCTTATCTTTTTCAAACTTCAAATTTTAAAATCATATCTTTTTTAAAATCAAATTTCAAAATTTTATCTTTTTCTAATTTCAAATTTTAATTTCAAAATCTTTTCTTATCTTACTTCTTACCTTATTTTAGATTTAAATCTTTTCTTATCTTATCTTTTATTTTTATTTTTATTTTTATCTTTTCTTAATTAATATCTTATCTTCTCTCTCTTATTTTCCAAAACCTCCTAACTAACTCTTCTCTTCCTTAATTTTTGAAAATAATATCTCTTTCTTCTCATTCTTCTTTTTCAAAACCTCCTAACTAACTCTCCTCTTTCTTAAATTTTGAAAATCATCTCTCTCCTTCTCTCTCTTCTTTTTCAAAACTACCTAACTAACTCTTATCTCTCAATTTTCGAAAACTTCTTCCTCTTCTCTTTCCTCTATTTTTCAAAATTTAACATTTAAAATTTAAATTCTTTTTAAATTAATTAACTTATTTTTTTGAAAATTAAGTTAATAAATAAAATAAAATAAAAAATATTTTAATTCTTATTTACTTTTTCTATTTATACTTCTCTTCTTCTCAAATCTATTTATTCAAATTACTCCTCCTCTCTCTTTTTCCATCTTCAATTTTTTATCTTCTTTCCTTTCTTGATCACATCTCACAGGGAGTCCTCTATTCTTTGACATAGAGCTCCCATTTTTCTTCTCTCTTGTTTTCTTTTTTCTGTTTATGTATGTAGGAACACTAAAGTCACTATGGATCTAAAAGAGAATATCCAAATTAGGAGACCTCAAGGCTCGTATTTATTTAACATTTCTATTGACCTAGATGACTTTGAGGTCATCATAAACCAGATCATGCTATTACGGCAAAAGTGCCAATTTCATGGACACCCACAGGAAGACCCCAGTAAGTTTATCTCCGACTTCCTACAGTTCTGTGACACTATAGAGGTCAATAGAGTGAATTCTGAAGCCCCCAGATTGAAACTCTTCCCATTTGCTCTGAATGCTCAAGCAAATGAATGGTGGCATAAGGAACTCAGAAGAAATGTGAACACCTGGGATGAGGTTATTAACAATTTCTTGAACAAGTTCTCTCCCTCACAGAGACTAGCAATGCTAGTGATAGATGTCCAGACCTTCAGGCAGAAGGAGCGTGAGTCTCTCCGTGATGCCTAGGAGAGGTACAAGCTGATGTTTAGAAATTGCCCCCCCATGTATTGTCTAGATGGGGCAAGATGATCATCTTCTATGAAGCTATCTCTGAGATGGCCAGAGAGACAATAGATCACTTTGCAGGTGTTTCTCTGGACCTAATAGAGACACATGAAAAGGCAGATGAGCTCATTGAGATAGCTGCCAATAACTAGCACTTATACTCCTGTGAGGAGACCCCAGCTAGGACAGAAGTTCTAGACATGAAAACCTTAAAATAAGGTGAGCCAGTAGTCTTCACCAGGGAGGGCAAATCTCAGGAGCATGCTACTGAGGGACTTAAGGCAAGCAAGGACCAAGAGGTTCCTGAGACTGCCATTGAGCACGCCCCTAATGAAGAGAAGAAACCTCAAGTTGATTCATTTTAGGGCGTACAAGAGGAGTTTGTGATGATCACAAAGCTCCCTCTTGCGGAGATGAAAGAATCGCAAGAGCCACATTTCCTTGGCGTGCAGAAAGGATTGGCAGATGAGTAGTTAGCTTATTACCCAGCAGCCCTTAAGGAACTGTAAATTAATATCTCCTTTACAGAGGTAATTGAAAAGATGGACCTAAGGGGAGATAAAATAGAGATACTTACTAAGAAGTACAGTATCCTAATTCAGCCTGAGCTGCCAAGAAAGATGCCAGATCCATGAAGCTTTCAGATCCTATGGACTACTGGAAAGATCATTTTTGACAAAGCCATGTATGATCTTGGCTTAAGTTTAAAACTGATACCTTCCTCTGAGGTTGAATATGGAAAAATTGGGAAGGCATTGAACGCTAGTGAAGAAGACTTCACTGGGTATTCAACGCCCAACCTGGCAGCAAGCCTGGCGCTGAACGCCAGCGAGGAAGCCCTCATTGGGCGTTCAACACCCACATACCCAGGGAAGCTAGCGTTGAATGCCAGCAAGGACATCCCTGCTGGGTGTTAAATGCCCAAAATGCTAGAGGGACTGGCGTTTAACGCCAGTCAGGGTAGACAGCAAGGGCGTTCAATGCCCAATAAGCTGACAGAGCTGGCATTGAACGCCAGTCAAAGCACACCCTTTGAGTGCTTATAGCCAACTCAAGAACCCTTTGGTTCAGTAAGAGCTACCTCAGAAGCTTCCAGACCCTGGACGCTTTCTGATTCTTTGCACCATAGGCACCATGACATTTGAGAAGGCTCTGTGTGACCTAGGGTCAAGTATAGTAATGGAGAAGTTGGGAATCCAAGAGGTTACCTTGCATAAGGACTGGATGGTATTCAAGGTCCTTGACCCTCCATTACCCCTTGACAAGGGAGGCACTTGCATAAAGGATTCAGCATCCAAGCCTCCTCCCTTTCTCTTGTTAATTTCCCTTTGTATGCCTCTTTTATGTTGATGCAATATTGTTGGATTTTGATTTCCTTTTAATGCAATTTAGGTTCTATGTTCCTTTGTTGTTGATTGAGTTGTTGTTATTGTTTCCTTGCAATTGGTAGTTGTTAGATTTTGTTCTTGTTATCATTTTATCTTGCTTTCCTTTTATGCCTTACAAGTGTTTGACAAAATATTTGAAAGGATGTTAGAATAGAGTTTTTGAGCATTCTTGGCTTGGAAAAGGAATTAGGTAATCTTGAGTCATATACGCTTTTTGACATCACTTTCATATACTTTCATATACTTTTTAGTAGTTTTTGTTTAGTTTTTATTGAGTTTTTATAGGTTTTAGTGTTAAATTCACATTTTTAGATTCTACTATGAGTTTTTGTATTTTTGGGCAATTTCAGGTATTTTTTGGCTGAAATTGAGGAGCTAGAGCAGAAGTCTGATTCAGAGACAGAGAAAGCACTGCAGATGCTATTCGGATCTGACCTGCCTGCAATTGGAAGAGCTTTTCTGGAGCTACAGAAGTTCAAATGGAGCGCTCTCAACGGCTATGAAAATCTGACTTCCAGAGCTTTCCAGCAATATATAATAGTCCATACTTTGCTTCGGATTAGAAGGCCCAAAACTGGCATCCAACACTAGCTACCTGCCTCCCTCCAGGCGTCCAGCCCAAAGAACAGAGCCCAACGTCCAAAGGCCCAGAGAGAACCCCATAGCTGGTGTTCCAGCCCCAGAGACCTCATGGCACGTGGATCTCATTAAAGCTTAGCCCCAACACTCACCAAGTGGCCCCAGAAGTGAATTTTAGTACTAAATAGACTATTTTACTCTTATTAGTCATTTGTTTAGTATTTAAGGGATTAGATTCATGCTATTCAAACACTTCTTTCATATCTCATTCAGCATACACGTTTTTACTTTGTATTTTCCTTTCAGTATGAGTTTCTAAACCTCCTAGGTTGAGGGGAGGAGCCCTGCTGACTCCTATGAATTAATAAAAGTATTACCGTTTTTCTTCGATCCGTGTTTGATCAATTCAAAAATGTTTATTCGTTCTTCATCAATATGAATGTGTTGAACTGGCATAAGGTTATCACATTCTACATGGGTTCAGAGTGCGTCTTTCATCGGACAATGATGAACCACCAACTTAAATACACGTCTCTCAGACGGCTAATCCACAACTTCGTTGGGGACTTTTCGAGACATCAGTTCAGCTGATTTCCGAGGAGATTAGGGTCTCTGTGGAAGAGGCTAGAACACTCCATTTGTTTACCAAGAGTGCCTGCATGCCTTTGAAACTCTGAAGGCTAAGCTTATCATTGTACCTGTCATTTCTATACCCAACTAAGACTTACCATTCAAACTAATATGTGGTGCCAGTGACCATTCCATTGGCACCGTTCTGGGATAGAGACATGACAAGCTTCTGGATGTCATTTATTATGTCAGTCGCGTTCTAAATAACGTACAAAAGAACTATACTACCACAGAGAAGGAATTCCTTGCAGTGGTTTATGCCATTGACAAGTTCAGATCTTATTTAATAGGATCTAAGGTCATTATCTACACTGACCAAGTTGCTCTTAAATATCTACTCACCAAGCAGGATTATAAACCCAGGCTGATAAGATGGGTACTACTCTTGCAAGAGTTTGATATAGAAATCAGAGACAGAAAAGGGTCGGAAAATCAAGTGGCTGACAACTTGTCTCGGATTTAACCAGTAGAAGGGACATCTCCTCCCTCTACTGAGGTGTCTGAAACCTTCCTGGATGAGCAACTCTTTGCCATTTGGATAACACCTTGGTTTGCAGATATTGCAAATTACAAGGCTATAAAGTTCATCTCCAAGGAATACAGTAGGCAACAAGCTCAAAAACTCATTCATGATGCAAGATACTACTTGTGGGATGAACCATATCTCTTTAAGAGATGCTCGGGCGGGATAATTTATTGCTGTGTGTCTAAAGAAGAAGCACAGAAAATCCTATGGTATTGCCATGGCTCAGATTATAGAGGATACTTTGGAGGTGAGCGAACAGCCACAAAGGTTCTCTAAAGTTGTTTCTACTGACCCACACTCTTTAAAGATTCCCGAGAGTTTGTCCGTTGCTGTGACAGTTGCTGAAGGGCTGGCAATCTCCCTCATGGTCACGACATGCCTCAGCAAGGAATCCTAGAGATTGAGCTGTTTGATGTATGGGGTATTGATGAGCGGATAATTTATACCCTTTTGGCATTGTTTTTACATAGTTTTTAGTATGTTTTAGTTACTTTTTTTATATTTTTATTAGTTTTTATTCAAAAATTACATTTCTGGACTTTACTATGAGTTTGTGTGTTTTTCTATAATTTCAGGTATTTTCTGGCTGAAATTGAAGGACCTGAGCAAAAATCTGATTCAGAGGCTGAAAAAGGACTACAGATGCTGTTGGATTCTGACCCTCCTGCACTCGAAGTGGATTTTCTGGAGCTACAGAAACCCAATTTGCGCACTCTTAATTGTGTTGAAAGGTAGACATCTTGGGCTTTCTAGAAATATATAATAGTCTATACTTTGCCTGAGATTTGATGCCCCAAACTGGCGTCCAAATCCAGCCTAAAACATCTTGGCGTAAAACGCCTAAACTGGCACCAGAATTGGAGTTAAACGTCCAAACTGGCACCAAAGCTGGCGTTTAACTCCAGGAACAGCCTATGCACGTGTAAAGCTCAATGCTCAGCCCAAGCACACACCAAGTGGGCCCCATAAGTGAATTTCTGCAATATCTATACTTAGTTACTCATTTTCTGTAAACCTAGGTTACCAGTTTAGTATAAAAACTACTTTTAGAGATTTATTTTACATCTTTGATCACTTTTGATCTTTGATCAGTTTTATGCTATTATAGACCATTGTTCATGTTTGGATGCTGGCCTCACGGCCATGCCTAGACCTTTTTCACTTATGTATTTTCTACGGTGGAGTTTCTACACCCCATCGATTAAGGTGTGGAGCTCTGCTATTCTTCATGAATTAATGCAATTACTACTATTTTCTATTCAATTCACGCCTACTTCTTCTCCAAGATATACTCCCGTACTTAATTCAGTTAAGTCAGAATGAAGGGGTGACACGTGACAATCACCCAATCTTCGTTACTCGCTTAGCCAAGATCGCGTGCCTGACAACTACAAAGCGGTCTACATGATGTTCAACGTAGTCATTGGATGACAGCTGGAGTATATTCTCTTGGATATCTAATACACGGACCGAGTCCGTGAGATTAGTATCTTTGTGGTATATGCTAGAACAAAATGGGCAGCCATTCCTGGGATCCGGAAAGTCTAAACCTTGTCTGTGGTATTCCGAGTAGGATCCAGGAAGGAATGACTGTGACGACCTTCAAACCTGCGAATGTTGGGCGCAAGTGACAGTGCACAAAAGGATCAATGGATTCTATTCTGACGTTAGCGGGAACCGACAGATGATTAGCCATGCGGTAGCTGTACCTGGTATTTTTCATCGGAGACGAGAAATCCGACAGTTGATTACCGTAGAGGACCATTTTCACTGAGAGGATCTTACAGCTTGCCATGGAAGGAAGTAACGCATGGTTGGAAGAAGGCCATAGGAAAGCATAGGTTCAGAAGCAACAAAGCATCTCCAGACGCTTATCTGAAATTTCCACCAGTGAATTACATAAGTAACTTTATTTTACTTTATGTTTTATTTATATTTTAATATCAAAACCTCATAACCATTTGAATCCGCCTGACTGAGATTTACAAGATGACCATAGCTTGATTCAAGCCGACAATCTCCGTGGGATCGACCCTTACTCACGTAAGATTTATTACTTGGACGACCCAGTGCACTTGCTGGTTATTTGTGCGAAGATGTGAAAAGTGTGGATCACAATTTCGTGCACCAAGTTTTTGGCGCCGTTGCTGGGGATTGTTCGAGTTTGGACAACTGACGATTCTTCTTGTTGCTTAGATTAGGTAATTTTATTTTATGTTTAATCTTTTTATTTTTAATTTCAAAAAATTTTTTTCCAAAAAATAAAAATTTGTTCTTCAGAATTTTTAAGATTGAATTCTAGAGTATCATGAGATATGTTGAAGCCTGGCTGGCTGTGAAACCATGTCTAATCTTTTGGACTGAGGCTTCCACTTCTCATTGACATGCTTGTATGTTTTATGCTAAAGCTTGGCTTTGGCCATGTCTAATCTTTTGGACCGAAGCTTTCACTTAAAGCTTGGCTGGCCATTGGCCTTGTCTAATCTTTTGGACTGGAGCTTTAGACTAATATTGCATGATTCCTGGGATTCTTATTAAAAATTTTGTATCCCTTTATTTTCTTTTTTTCCAAAGTAATTTTCGAAAAATACAAAAAAAAAATTAATAAATCATAAAAAAAACCAAAAATATTTTGTGTTTCTTGTTTGAGTATTGTGTCAAATTTTAAGTTTGGTGTCAATTGCATCTTTTTAATTTTTCTTTAAATTTTCGAAAATTCATGCATGTGTTCTTTCTTGATCTTCAAGTTGTTCTTGATGATTTTCCTTGTTTGATCTTTAAATTTTCTTGTTTTGTGTCTTTTCTTTTTTTCTTGTGCATTTTCGAATTCACAGTGTCTAAACAATAAAAATTTTTAAGTTTGGTGTCTTGCATGTGTTTCTTTTCTTAAAAATTTTCAAAAATATGTTCTTGATGTTCATCATGATCTTCAAAGTGTTCTTGGTGTTCATCTTGATATTCAAAGTGTTCTTGCTTGCATTATTAGTTTTGATCTTAATTTCTTATGTCTTGTGTCTTTTTGTGGTTTTTCCCTTTCTTCATTAATTCAAAAAAATCAAAAATAATATCTTTCCCTTATTCTTCTAATAAATTTCGAAATTTTGAGTTGATTTGGTCAAAAATTTTCAAAATTTAGTTGTTTCTTGTTAGTCAAGTCAAAATTTCAATTTAAAAATTTTATCTTTTCAAATATTTTTCAAAATAAAATCTTTTTCATTTTCCTTCTAAATATTTTAAAAAATTTTAAAATTGATTTTCAAAATCTTTTTCTTAGTTTTATTTCATATTTTCAAAATTAATACTAACAATCAATGTTTTGAGTAAAAAATTTTCAAGTTGTTACTTGCCTATTAAGAAAGAATCAATCTTTAAATTCTAGAATCATATCTTTTAGTTTCTTGTTAGTCAAGTAATCAACTTTAATTTCAAAAATAAAATCTTTTTAATTTCCTTTAAAATCTTTTTCAAAATGATTTTCAATCATATCTTTTTCAAAATTTAATTTCAAAATCTTTTTCTAACTTCTTATCTTTTCAAAAATTGATTTTCAAATCTTTTTAAATTAACAACTTGACTTTTTGTTTGATTTTAAAAGTTTTCTATTTCAATCATATCTTTTTTTAAAACTGCCTAACTACTTTTCTCTCTCCAATTTTCGAAAATAACTAACCCCTTTTTCAAAATTCTCTTTTTTTAACTAATTGTTTTAAATTCTAATTTTATTTTATTTTCCTTCTTAAATTCGAATTCTAACTTATAATTAAAATAAAAACAAAAATATTTTTCTTTTTAAAATTTGAATCTCTTCTCTCTCTCATCTCTTTCTATTTATTTATTTATTTATTTATTTATTTACTAACACTTCTCCTCTTCTTAAAAATTCGAACCCTCTCCCTCTCTCTGTGTTCGAATTCTTCTTCTTCCTTCTTCATTCTATTCTTCTATTCTTCTACTCACATAAAGAAATCTCTATACTGTGACATAAAGGATTCCTTTTCTTTTCTGTTCTCTTCTTTTATATATGAGCAGGAACAAGGATAAGAACATTCTTGTTGAAGTTGATCCTGAACCTGAAAGGACTCTGAAGAGGAAGCTAAGAGAAGCTAAAGCACAAAACTCTGGAGAGGACCAAACAAAAATTTTCGAAAAAGAAATAGTTATGGCAGCCGAAAATAACAATGGTGGAGATGCAAGGAAGATGCTTGGTGACTTTACTGCACCCACTTCTGACTTCTATGGAAGAAGCATCTCAATTCCTGCAATTGGAGCAAACAACTTTGAGCTTAAGCCTCAATTAGTTTCTCTAATGCTGCAGAATCGCAAGTTTCATGGACTTCCATTGGAAGATCCTCATCAGTTTTAGCTGAATTCTTGCAAATCTGTGACACTGTTAAGACCAATGGGGTTAATCCTGAGGTCTACAGACTTATGCTTTTCCCATTTGCTGTAAGAGACAGAGCTAGGACATGGTTGGACTCACAACCTAAAGAAAGCCTGAACTCTTGGGAAAAGCTGGTCAATGCTTTCTTGGCCAAATTCTTTCCACCTCAAAAGTTGAGCAAGCTTAGAGTGGAAGTCCAAACCTTCAGACAGAAGGAAGGTGAATCCCTTTATGAAGCTTGGGAAAGATACAAGCAATTGATCAGAAGGTGTCCTTCTGACATGCTTTCAGAATGGAGCATCCTATGTATATTCTATGATGGTCTGTCTGAATTATCCAAGATGTCATTGGACCACTCTGCTGGTGGATCTCTTCATCTAAAGAAGACACTTGCAGAAGCCCAGGAACTCATTGAAATGGTTGTAAATAACCAGTTCATGTATACTTCTGAAAGAAATCCTGTGAATAATGGGGTGACTCAGAAGAAAGGAGTTCTTGAGATTGATACTCTGAATGCAATATTGGCTCAGAATAAAATATTAACTCAGCAAATCAATATGATTTCTTAGAGTCTGACCGGAATGCAAGCTGCATCCATCAGTACTAAGGAAGCTTCCTCTGAAGAAGAAGCTTATGACCCTGAGAATCCTGCAATGGAAGAGGTAAATTACATGGGAGAATCCTATGGAAACACCTATAATCCTTCATGGAGAAATCATCCAAATTTCTCATGGAAGGATCAACAGAAGCCTAATCAAGGCTTCAATAATAATAATGGTGGAAGAAGTAGGTTTGGCAATAGTAAGCCTTTTCCATCATCTTCTGAGCAACAGACAGAGAATTCGAAGCAGAGCCTCTCTGACTTAGCAACCATAATCTCTGATCTAAGTAAAACCACTCACAGTTTCATGACTGAAACAAGGTCCTCCATTAGAAATTTGGAGGCACAAGTGGGTTAGCTGAGTAAAAGATTTATTGAAATCCCTCCTAGTACTCTCCTAAGCAATACAGAAGAGAATTCAAAAAGAGAGTGCAAGACCATAAACACGTCCAACATGGCCGAACCTGTAGAAGAGGGAAAGGCAGTGATTTCCACTGAAGAAGACCTCAATGGACGTCTACTGACCCCTAAGGAGTTCCCTATTGAGGAACAAAAGTAATCTGAGGCTCATATAGAGACCATAGAGATTCCACTAAACTTTCTGTTGCCATTCATGAGCTCTGATGAGTATTCTTCCTCTGAAGAAGATGAAGATATTGTTGAAGAGCAAGTTGCTCAGTATCTAGGAGCAATCATGAAGCTGAATGCCAAGATATTTGGTAATGAGACTTGGGAGGATGAACCTCCATTGCTCATCAATGAACTAAATACCTTGGTTCAACAGAAACTTACCTCAGAAGAAACCGGATCCCAGAAAGTTCTTAATACCTTGCATCATAGGCACCATGACCTTTAAGAAGGCTCTGTGTGACCTTGGTTCAAGTATAGACCTCGTGCCACTCTCTGTAATGGAGAAACTAGGGATCTTTGAGGTACAAGCTGCAAGAATATCACTAGAGATGGCAGACAAATCAATGAAATAGGCTTATAGACTTGTAGAGGATGTCCTAGTGAAGGTTGAAGGCTTTTACATCCCTGCTGACTTCATAATCCTAGACACTGGGAAGGATGAGGATGAATCCATCATTCTTGGAAGACCCTTCTTAGCCACAACAAGAGCTGTGATTGATGTGGACAAAGGAGAGTTAGTCCTTCAAATAAATGAGGACTACCTTGTGTTCAAGGCTCAAGGATCTTCTTCTGTAACCATGGAGAGGAAGCATGAAAAGCTTCTCTCAATACAGAGTCAAACAGAGCCCCCACACTCAACTTCTAAGTTTGGTGTTGGGAGGTCATCATCAAACTCTGAGTCTCTGTGAAGCTCTCTAAGAGCTCACTGTCAAGCTATTGACATTAAAGAAGCGCTTATTGGGAGGCAACCCAATGTTATTTAATTATATTTATTTATTTTCCATTATTATTTTATGTTTTCTTTAGGTTGATGATAATGTGAAGTCATAAAAATAGCTGCAGAATTAAAGCAAAATGAAAAACAGTATCAAAAATAGCACACCCTGGAAGACAGACTTACTGGCGTTTAAACGCCAGTAAGGATAGCAGAATGGGCGTTTAACGCCCAGCCTGGCAGCATTCTGGGCGTTAAACGCCAGAATGGGTAGCATTCTGGGCGTTTAATGCCAGAATGAGGTGTCTAGCATCTGGCTGGCGTTAAACGCTAGAAATGGGCAGCAGACTAGCGTTTAACGCCAGGAAAGATAGCAGAGCTGGTGTTTAACGCCAAGAAAGGTAGCAGAGCTGGCGTTTAACGCCAGAATTGGCACATAGAGGGCATTTGAATGCCAGAATGGTGCAGGGAGCAGAATTTCTTGACACCTCAAGATCTGTGGACCCCACAGGATCCCAACCTACCCCACCACTTCTTCTCTCCTCTTCACAACTTTCCATAACACTCTTTCCCAAATACCCTTCACCTATCAAATCCTACCCTCTTTCCTATATCCTCTTCACTACTCACATCCATCCATCATAAACCCCACCTACCTCACCATTCAAATTCAAACCATTATCCTCCCAAACCCACCCTTTCTCACACGGATTCCCTCTCTCTCCTACCTTATAAATACCCCTCCTCACTACCTCCACTTTCACACATCACAAATACTTCTTCCCCCCTTGGCCGAACCACTCACCTACCTCCATCTCTTCCATTTTTTCTTCTTCTACTCCTTTCTTTCTTCTTTTGCTCGAGGATGAGCAAAACCTTTTAAGTTTGGTGTGGAAAAAGTCCTGCTTTTTTTTTTTTGTTTTTCCATAACCATCAATGGCACCTAAGGCCGGAAAAATCTCTAGAAAGAGGAAAGGAAAGGCAATTGCTTCCACCTCCGAGTCATGGGAGATGGAAAGATTTATCTCAAAAGCCCATCACTAAAAAGAGGATGGAGCAAACAAGAGAGCCCACTCATGAACCTCAACAAGAGCATGAGGAAATTCCTCATTAAGAAATCCCTGAGATACCTCAAGGAATGCACTTTCCTCCACAAAACTAATGGGAGCAACTCAACACCTCCTTAGGAGAATTGAGTTCCAACATGGGGTAACTAAGGATGGAGCACCAAGAGCACTCCATTATCCTCAATGAAATCAGAGAGGACCAAAGAGCCATGAGGGAGGAGCAACAAAGGCAAGAAAGAGACATAGAGGAGCTCAAGCACTCCATCAGATCTTCAAGAGGAAGAACTAGCCGCCATCACTAAGGTGGACCCGTTCTTTAATTTCCTTGTTCTTATTTTTCTATTTTTTGAATTATATGCTTTATGTTTTGTCTATGTTTTTGTCTTTACTACATGATCATTAGTGTCTAGTGTCTATGTCTTAAAGCTATGAATGTCCTATGAATCCTTCACCTTTCTTAAATGAAAAATGTTTTTAATTACAAAAGAACAAGAAGTGCATGGTTTCGAATTCTATCTTGAAATTAGTTTAATTATTTTGATGTGGTGGCAATACTTTGTGTTTTCTGAATGAATGCTTGAACAGTGTGATGCGGGCAGAAATTGGTGAATTAAAAATTGTTAATTTATATGCGTTGCAAGTATAGTTTTTAACTCACCAGAAATCTGCCTATCAATTTAAAAAGGTGTCACAGAAAATTGAAATTAAAATACTGGGAGTATGAATCCCAGGTCGTCTCCCAACGAGTTGTAGAAAAGTGTGCTATTTTATTAATCAGATGTTTTCAAAAAGGTTTGAGTTGAGTGAACAGGGAATTAAATTGGAGAATTTGAATAATGTAAATAAAAGCCTTGATTGGGAGTTGATTAGTTGGAATTCCTATTATTGTTGGAATACTCTCAAGATTAATTGACAATTAAAGGTTGTCCTATTTATTTATCCTTTACTAGGTAAGGGAAAGTCAAATAAGTTGGAATGCTACGTCTGTTCACAAGTTGCAATCCACTTAATTAAAAGAGATTGGTGTTAGTGACTAGAAGGCAATCCAACCATAAACCCAATTACAATTTTTCTTTCAAGCTTTCCAACTCAAGGGTTCCTTTCAATCAATTCCTCGTCAAGTTAGGGAACTACTCGCTCATTGTGAATGTAAAATTCATAGCATATGAAAAGGAATTAAAGAAAGACATTGTAAATAAAAATCAAAATAGTCAATTAAAAATAAAAGTGATCCTTGTATTAAATAATCCTAAAAATATTTCAACGGTAAAATTAAACAAAGAAAATGACATGGAAGAGTAAAGCCAAGTAAAGAAAACGAACTAGAATGACGAAGACTTGATGAGGTAATAGCTCTTCTCAATATCCCAATGCAAAAGCAAGAGAAAATTAAAATCCTAAGAACTATGAATGTGTAGAGAGAAAACCTAGGGGAGGAGTAAAAACTAGATCTGAAACTAAAAACTGTGTAGAATGAATGTTGTCTTTGGTTTCTGCATGTTCTCTGGCTCTAGTATGTTATTCTGGGCCGAAAACTGGGTCAAAATCACCCCCAGTGAATTTTGCAGATTATGCAGATCGCGCATGTCACGCGATCGCGTCATCCATGCGGACGCGTCATTCGCGTTTTTCCCTGCCACGCGTTCGCGTCGTCCATGCCTCCGCGTCACTTGTGCTTTTCCAATCCGCGCGGTCGCGTGAGCCATGCGGCCGCGTCACTGCGATTTCTCCTCTTCCGCGTGGTCGCGTGAACCATGCGGCCACGTCACTTCTCGCTGGTTATCTCCTCAATTTCTTGTGTTCCTTCCATTTTTGCTAGCTTCCTTTCCAATCTCCAACTCATTCATGCCCTATAAAGCCTGAAACGCTTAACACACTGATCACGGCATCGAATGGAATAAAGGAGAATTAAAATGCATAATTAAAAGTCCCCAGGAAGCAGTTTTCAATCATGTAATAATTTCAGGAAGGAAATATAAATGCATGCTAAATTAATGAATAAGTGGGTAAGGATCATGATAAAACCACACAATTAAACACAATATAAACCATAAAATAGTGGTTTATCAACCTCCCCACACTTAAACATTAGCATGTCCTCATGCTTAATTGAAGGAGATAAAATAAATAAGTATGAACATGTAGAAACTCCTGCAATGTAATGCAATCCTATATATATGAATGCAACTATATGATTCTTGCCCACTTGATCAAAAGCAAATAAGCTTTTCAAAATAATTACAAATCAAATTCCACCAATTCTATCATTATACAGTAAGACAGATAAAAGTGCAAGAAGATAGCTCATGAAAGCAGGGAACATGGAAATTCAAGCATTGAACCCTCACTGATGATGTATGTACGCTTTAATCTCTCTAGTGTATAGGGTAATCACTCTATCCTTCTTTAATCATGCTCTCTAACTTTTGTTCTTCTCCTAACCAATCAATAACAGTTAATATACCAATGCAAACATCATGAGGTCTTTTCAAGGTTGTAATGGGGCCAAGGTAGAGGTAGGGATACATTTATGGTTAAGTGGGCTTATAAATTGAATCTTTAATTAACCCAAGCTTTAACCCAACCTATATATATTTAGTATAGCCTTAGAATTCATACCTAGCTACCCAAAATTCCCTTTTACATTCCATACTCATGTATCAACTTTTTATTTTAATTTTATCATATGTGCATTGATCTTTGAATTCTTAATTCAGCATTGGGGTGATTTTGTCCCCTTGTTTATTTATTGATATTTTATATATATATATATATATATATATATATATATATATATATTTTATAGACATAAAAATAAACATAGCTTATCAATGCACATAGATTTTTAATTCTTATAGTTTCACATGAGTAGGTATCCAAATTTCCATTGTATTATCATGACACACTCCCTTAATAACTTTTGTTCCCACAATTTCTCATACTTAACTAGCACACACAATTCTATCTTAAGCTAACCAAAGATTCAATTTGGGATATACAATTGTTTTTCCGCTTAAGGCTAGTAATGTGGTGAAATATAGAACAAATGGGATTTAAAGGCTCAAAGTGGTTAACAAAGGTAATTGAAAAAGGGTAGGCTTAATTTGGATAAGTGAGTTTAAACAAATAACGGCCTCAATCATATGCAAGCATACAAATATAATAAATATTGGACATATAGGATGAAACAAAGTATAGATTACAATCATAGAGAAGTAAACACACAAGAATAAAATATTTATGGTTAAATAATGTAACCATGCATAAAGGCTCAAATCTTCACAGGTTGTGTGTTCTTTAGCTCAAAAATCATGTTCCAAATACAACTTCAAGCAGATTTATCATAAATTTTTTTTTTAAAAATAAGTGAAATTTTGTTCCAAAGATAGAGTCTTAGAAGAAACTTATTGTCTTTTCAATCAAGTAGAGCATGCATGCAACTAACCTATTACTATGCAATTTATCCTATTCTATAAAAGAAAGAAAATTTGACTAAGATATCCTAATTTATTGGTGCTAGGGAAGAGAAATTACCTCCAGAAGTTAGGTACTGACCGACCTCACCACACTTAAGGCTTTGCACCGTCCTCGGTGCCATCTGTCAGGAACAGGGGTGGGCTGGTAGCAGTATCTCCACAGTCGGGACCATCATGGCTCCCTGTGCTGGTAAAGAAAGTGGAGTCCGAGGTGTTTGAGTCATTGAAGTGTACCTTGAGTAGCTCCTTGAGGTGTTTAAATCGGCGCTCGTTGCGGCGCTCTCTTAACTTCGCTTTCTGTTCTTGCCGATCCAACCTTTCGATTATCTGCTGGAGCAGTTCGTCTGTTGTAGGTGCTTGTGGTGTTGAAGAAGAAATATCTTCAACCGGTGCAGTAGGAAGGCTTGTAGTGGCTGTTGGAGGTCTGAGGTATTTCCCATTAGGGACATACTGATCATCCCGTGGAAGCATGGCTTTGGTGTCCCCAGCTCTGTAGGAGACTCCGGCTACTGAGACAAGGTCTGAGATTAAGGCGGAAAAAGGTAAGTTGCCCGCGATTTGGACGTGTCCCATGGCATTCCGGATATGTCTTGGTAAATTCAGAGGCTGGTCTGTAAGGATGCACCATAGTAGAACGGCCATGTCCGCAGTGAAGGAGGACTCGTGAGTGCTCGGAAAGACGTAATGGGACATGATCTGTGCCCATACGCGAGCCTCCAAGGTAAGTGCTGAAGCTGATATTCCCTTAGGGCGGGTATGATGGTATCCGTAGATCCAACGGCTTCCAGGTAGTGTGATAACTCTGAGAACAGCTTTCTAGTCAAATTGGTACATCTGGCGCTTGAGTGCGGCTTCTTGAAAGGCGTCCAATCCATCTGGAATAGGGGGAAGACCTAAAGCTTTTCGAATGGCCTCCTCTGTAATGGGGACTTGCTTCTGACGGACAAAGACAGACTGCAGGGTAGGCAGGTGGAAGTTAGAGTAGAACTCGACTAACCAAGAAAGATTGACCTGCCTTGGTTGTCTCTGTAGGAAACCCCATTGTCTTCGTTCAATTTGCAGCTCAACAAAAGTAGCAATATTGGGCGGGAGGATAAGAAGGTGTTCGTTGTTGTAGCTCCTTTCAGCCAGGATGGGGAACATCAGCTCGCAGTAGCAATTGGAAAATCGCGCAGTGTCCTTTGCTTGAAAGGCTTTCTCCTTTTCATCAACCTTTATGATCCTCTTAACTCTTTTTGTTGAGGGCTTGATTGCAGTTGAAGAAGGCTCTGCCACTAGTGCTCTTTTAGTTCCTCTTCTTGCTGGGGGTTTGGGAGTAGCTTTCTCTTTTCCTTTCTTGGTGGCCATTCTGAAAAAGGGAAGAGAAAGTAAATTAAACTCAAAGAGATATATAGCAAGGAAGAGAACGGAAAAGGTGGTAATGGATGCACATTAGGAGGTAACTGACATTAACACACGCTCATGAGTACATGTAAAAAGTTATCAGTGGAAAATAGCTAGTGCATATAATGACAAGTGAATGCAAGGTGTTTATTGGCATGCTGGAAAAAGGCATGAGTAGCATAGATCAAGCATCACTTTGTAACAAACCATCACGTTTGTATTGGCAATTAAATTTAATTAATATAATAGTAGAGGGAGTTTATGAAAAGCAAGCATTGAATAGTAGAAAAGAATAATGTAGAGAAGTGCATAATGCCATATGGACTTTTTCACTAACACATAGCATGCATGGTGAATAAGGTATAGAAAGTATTAAAGTGAACATGCAAGCAACCCTTTAAAGAAAATAATATATAATTGCCAAACAATTTGCAACAATTCACAAGCATATAATGAAGAATAATGACTCAAATAAAATGCTAACACCATGTAAAAAGGGAAGAAGAATAAGGAAAATATGAATAATGAACAGAAAAAGAAAAGAAAAGAAAATAACATATAAAATAAGAAGAATGATAGAAAAGGAAAGAGGGAGGAAGAAAATAAAACCTTGTTAATGGAGGTGAGAGAGAGAGAGTGAAAGGGGAGATAGAAGGAAGAAGGGAGAAGGAAGAATTAAGGAGGGAAAAGAAAAATTAGGATTTGGAGAGGAAAAAGATAAGATATTTTGGCAATTAAGTTTGAGCTGTACGGCGCAAGCGACGCGGCCGCATGGGGCACGCGTTCGCGTGATTGCGCTTTAGTTCAGGTGACGCGGCCGCGTCAGTCACGCGGTCGCGTGACCCATGTTGTGCTTCTGCCGCGAGTGCAGCCTCGCGCCTGCACAACTCTCTGTTCGAAATTGATATATTTGCCAAATTTAGGGTGACGCGATCGCTTGGGGCATGCGATCGCGTGAGTGGGCTTCAGAAGGGAACAACGCGGATGCGTGGGCCATGCGTCCGCGTGCGTTCAGCACCAATCCAGCACCACTCTCGCACAATAATTTGTTGTGCACCCTTTTTACGTCGAAAATCAGGGCACGCGGCCGCGTGGGTCACGCGGTCGCGTGAGAGGCCGTTATTCCCATGAGACGCGGACGCGTCGGCGATGCGGTCACGTGGGACGATTTGTGCCACTGGCACACCTCCAGCCATGCTCCAGCGTGACTCTCTGTTCGTTTTTATTTTCTCCCCTCTCCTTGCGATGCGGACGCGTCGCTGATGCGGTCGCGTCACGCAGCGTTTTTCTTTAAATAAGAATATGCAAATGCAGATGCACAAAATGTACTGATAAAGAGAAGAGTTATTGAATAGAAAAACTAAAAATAAAGAAAAGAACGATCATACCATGGTGGGTTGTCTCCCACCTAGCACTTTGCTTTAACGTCCGTAAGTTGGACGCTCCACTAGCTCAATCTTCTGCTATGTGGAGATCTTCCAAGAGGATGATCTCAAGCTCCTTATTTTTCTGCATCTTCTCGCCATGGTATAGCTTCAGGCGTTGTCCATTAACTTTGATAGGTTCAGAACTTGAAGGATGACTTAGGTGATAAACTCCGTACGGTTTGGCCTTCTCTACTCTGTATGGACCTTCCCATCTTGATCTCAACTTACCCGGCATGAGCCTCAATCGAGATTTGTAAAGGAGGACTAAATCCCCAGGTTGGAACTCTTTTCTCTTGATGTGCTGATCATGTACAGCCTTCATCTTCTCCTTGTATATTCTTGAGTTCTCATAAGCTTCTAGGCGAAGGCTCTTCAGTTCTTGCAGTTGCAACTTCCTTTCAGCTCCGGCTTTCTCAATTCCCATGTTGCACTCCTTGACTGCCCAAAAGGCTTTGTGCTCTACTTCAACTGGGAGATGGCAAGCTTTTCCATAAACTAAGCGGAAAGGACTCATCCCAATGGGTGTTTTGTACGCTGTCCTATATGCCCAGAGTGCATCTTGTAGCCTGGAGCTCCAGTCTTTTCTATGAGGTTTGACTATCTTCTGCAAGATACGCTTTATTTCTCTATTTGACACCTCGGCTTGCCCATTGGTCTGAGGATGGTATGCTGTTGCAACCTTATGAATTATCCCATGCCTCTTCATTAATCCTGTTAGTCTCCTGTTACAAAAATGGGTGCCTTGATCGCTCATGATTGCTCGTGGTGATCCAAAGCGACAAATAATATGGTTTCTCACAAAGGAAACAACAGTGTTAGCATCGTCAGTGCGGGTAGGAATTGCTTCCACCCATTTGGAAATGTAATCCACAGCTAACAATATATAAAAATAACCATTAGAATTTGGAAATAGACCATGAAGTCAATGCCCCAAACATCAAAAATTTCACAGAAAAGCATAATTTGTTGAGGCATCTCATCCCTCCTGAATATATTATCAAATTTTTGGCATGGAAGACAAGATTTACAAAATTCAGCAGCGTCTCTAAAAAGAGTAGGCCACCAGAATCCACAGTCTAAGATATTTCTAGCTGTTCATTAGGGGCCAAAATGCCCTCCGCTCTCAGATGAGTGACAGGCCTCTAAAATGGACTGGAATTCTGATTGAGACACACAATGTCTAATTACCTGATCAGCGCCACATCTCCATAAATATGGGTCATCCCATATATAATATTTAGACTCGCTTTTCAGCTTGTCTCTTTGATGCTTAGAAAATTTTGGAGGAAATGTGCGGCTAACTAGATAATTAGCTACAGGTGCATACCAAGGAAATACCTCAGATACTGCTTGCAAGTTATCAAACGGAAAATTATCATCTATAAGAGTAGAATCATCTTTAATGTGTTCAAGGCAACTCAAGTGGTCTGCCACTAAATTCTGGTTACCACTCCTATCCTTTATTTCTAAATCAAATTCTTGTAATAGCAGTATCCAACGTATAAGCCTTGGTTTGGACTCCTTTTTAGCTAATAGATACTTTAAAGCTGCATGGTCCGAATACACCACTACTTTAGTACCAAGTAAATAAGCTCGGAATTTATCCAGAGCAAAAACAATAGCAAGAAGCTCTTTCTCAGTAGTAGTATAATTGGACTGGGCAGCGTCTAAAGTCTTAGACGCATAAGCTATAACAAAAGGATCCTTACCTTCACGCTGAGCTAGCGTTGCTCCTACTGCATGGTTGGAAGCATCGCACATGATTTCAAACGGCTGACTCCAGTCTGGTCCTCTCACAATTGGGGCTTGAGTCAGGGCGGATTTCAGTTTATCAAACGCTTGTTTGCAATCCTCACTGAACTCGAACTCAATATCCTTCTGCAGTAATCTGGATAAGGAAAGTGCTACCTTACTAAAGTCCTTAATAAATCTCCTGTAAAAACCTACATGGCCAAGGAACGAACGGACTTTCCTCATAGAGGAGGGGTAAGGTAAACTAGAAATAACATTCACCTTTGCTGGGTCTACAAAAATGCCATTATTAGATACCACATGTCCTAATACAATCCCTTGTTTTACCATAAAATGACATTTTTCAAAATTCAATACAAGGTTTGTATTAACACATCTATCTAATACTCTAGATAATCCATCTAAGAAAAGGCTAAAAGAATCACCATAAACGTTAAAATCATCCATAAAAACCTCCATACAGTCCTCAATAAGATCAGAGAAAAGACTCATCATACACCTTTGGAAAGTAGCTGGTGTATTGCACAAACCAAAGGGCATTCTCTTGTAAGCATAAGTCCCAAAAGGACATGTAAAAGTGGTCTTTTCCTGATCCTCAGGAGCTATATGAATCTGGAAATAACCTGTGTAACCATCTAAAAAATAATAATGTGATTTACCTGACAGGCGATCCAGCATTTGATCAATGAATGGAAGTGGGTAGTGATCCTTACTGGTGGCTTGGTTGAGACGCTTGTAATCAACGCAGACTCTCCAAGCATTCTGAACTCTAGTTGCTATGAGCTCTCCATGTTCATTCTTCACTGTAGTGATTCCAGACTTCTTGGGCACCACTTGTACTGGGCTAACCCATTCACTATCTGAAATAGGATAGATGATACCTGCTTCCAACAGTCTGGTCACTTCCTTTTTGACAACTTCCAAGATAGTGGAATTTAATCTTCTTTGGGGTTGACGGACTGGTCTTGCTCCCTCTTCTAAAAATATTCTGTGCTCACATACTTGAGGTTTGATGCCTACTATTTCTGCCAAACTCCACCCAATTGCCTTCTTATGCCTCCTCAGTACATCGAGTAACTGCTCTTCTTGTTGTGAAGTGAGTTTCCTTGCAATGATAACTGGAAACTTCTTCTCATTTTCAAGATAAGTATATTTGAGATGTGGAGGAAAAGGTTTTAATTCCAACTTCTGATTATGGGCAGGCTCTGGATTGTCTGGAGCTTGTGAAAATGCTGAGGTGCCCTCATTGTCAGTCAAGAGGGTCCCCACACTTGGACCTTGTCCAGTGTGCCTCTCTTCTAACTCTTCCTTGTGAACTTCAGCTACAGTTTCATCTATGACATCACACTGGAAGATAGAATGATCTTCTGGAGGGTTGTTTATGACTCCATTCAGATTGAAGATTACTATTCGGCCATCTATTTCAAAAGAGTATGTTCTTGAAAAAGCATCCAATTTGAATTTTGATGTCTTCAGGAATGGTCTTCCAAGTAGGATTGATGATGGCTTATCTGAGTCATTATGGGGAATCTCCAAGATATAAAAATCAGTGGGGAATGTAAGCCCTTTAATGTTCACTAAAACATCTTCAGCAACTCCAGCCACTGTAATAATGCTTTTATCTGCTAACACAAAATGAGCTGCCGACCTTTTTAAAGGAGGGAGCCTCAAAATATCATATATAGACAAAGGCATTATACTAACACATGCTCCTAAATCACACATGCAATCATAAATTACTACTCCACCAATAGTACAACTAACTATACAAGGACCTAGGTCGCTACACTTTTCAGGTAATCCTCCCATTAAAGCAGATATGGAACTACCTAAAGGAATAGTTTCTAATTCATTAATTTTGTCTTTATGAATACATAAATCTTTTAGAAACTTTGCATATTTAGGTACCTGTTGAATAACATCAAAAAGAGGAACAGTTACCTCAACTTTTTTGAATATTTCTACCATTTTGGGATCGAGCTCCAGCGGCTTCCTGGGCTTCCTTGCAATTTGTGGAAATGGAATGGGAGTGGTGTTTTTTACAGTGTCTGCGCCTTTTGGTGCTTCCTCCTGTGGTTGGGCTTCTTCTTTTTCAGTTATATCCTGTATGTCCTCTTTCTCTTCAACATCTTCTATTTCTACTACCTCTTCAGCTGAGGCGTGTTCTGGTGAGCTTAGCTCCTCCTGATTCCTCTCCTGTAGTGTGGTTCCGGACCTCAGGGTGATGGCATTAATACCTCCCTTTGGATTGGATAATGGTTGAGAGGGGATTCTAGTGGAGCTTGAGGGTTGGTTACTGGAATTTTTCATTGATCCAATCTGTGAGACAAGAGCTTGCAAAGTAGAGGTTAGACCATTCAGGCTGGCATTAATGTTATTCATAATGTTATTTTCCATGGTCTGTTGTCTCCGCTCAAAAGATTGTAATAACTCTTCATTAGAAGATGAAGAAGGATGAGTAAATTGAGAGGTCTGCTGTTGGGTATTCTGTGGTCCTTGGGATTGCCTCAAGTGAGGTATTCTGTAAGGTTGACTCTGCTGCCTATTGTTGTTATTATTCCACCTCTGATTTCCCTGATTATCTCTGCCTCCTCTGTTATTGTTGTCCCTCCAATTCTGGTTAGAATTATCCTGCCATCCATGGTTATGATTTCCACCTTGATTGTACCCTTGGTTGGGGCGGTCATAGAAGTTATGAGTGGACGCCACCATGTTGTCTTCCTGCTGGAGTTGCAGGCATTCATCAGTATAATGGCTATAATCAGCACAAATTCCGCAAACTCTCTGTGGGACTAACTGTTGGCCTTGCTGTGGTGGAGGATGCTGAGCTTGATGAACTTGTTGTTGATTCAATTGCATTTGCTTCAGCAAGTTGGTCATTTTACAGATACTCTGAGCTAGAGCAGCAGTCTCTCTGCTAGAGGATACTTCTGCAACGACTTTTGAACGGCCTTGTTTCTGCCTGTGGTTCCTAGTGGATTCAGCTAAGTCGCTGATTAATTGCCATGCCTCATCAGTGGTCTTGTACTTCTTCATAGACCCATTGCTAGCACTTTCCAATGTGGTCTTATCTTGGGGCCTCATGCCCTGTGTGATATAGCTGAGTAACACTATCTTGTCAATCCTGTGGTGGGGGCATGCTTCCAGAAGATTATTGAAGCACTCCCAGTATTCAAAGAGAGTCTCGTTGTCATCTTGAACAATCGTGGAAATGTCTTTCCTTAGTTTATCAGTAACTTCAGATGGAAAGAATTTTTCCAAAAATTCTTTTCTAAGTGTATCCCAGTTGGATACATTTGCTAGGGGTTGAGTGTAATACCACTCTCTTGCTTTTCCCTCAAGAGAAAACGGGAAAGCATTCAACAAAATTGAAGTTTCATCTACACCATCACGCCTGATAGTAGAACAGGTTGCTTGGAAATATCTCAGGTGCTTGATAGGCTCTTGAGCTGGTAAGCCATGAAACTTGGGCATCAAATTGAGCAGTGCAGTCTTTATTTCAAAATCTGTAGCCACCGCTGAGTGATGCGCTTGAAACGGTTGCATTGTAAAATCAGGGGCTCCTTCCTCCTGGATAGTAATTCTCCTAGGTTCTGCCATGTCGTCTGCACGTGAATCAACTGAATCAGTAGAACGGGGGCTGGTTTCTTCTTCAACTGACGTTTCAGATCCGCCCTCAGAGAGGACTAACCGACGCCGAGCTTGCCTTATTCGTGAAATAGTCCTTTCAATTTAAGGATCGAATATTGGCAAGCTTGGATCAGGAAGTGAACGCGTCATTTGACGAAAGAAACATGTAGCTCATAGTAGCAAAATAAAATAAAATGCAAATAAATAAATTCTAATTAATAACTTTAGCACTCTATTGCAACTCCCTGGCAACGGCGCCAAAAATTGATGCGGGCAGAAATTGGCGAATTAAAAATTGTTAATTTATATGCGTTGCAAGTATAGTTCT
Source organism: Arachis ipaensis (assembly GCF_059453495.1). Lineage (NCBI taxonomy): Eukaryota > Viridiplantae > Streptophyta > Magnoliopsida > Fabales > Fabaceae > Arachis > Arachis ipaensis. The sequence continues at coordinate 27,756,767 of NC_142439.1, read as the reverse complement.
TAACTCGCCAGAAATCTGCCTATCAATTTAAAAGGTGTCACAGAAAATTGAAATTAAAATACTGGGAGTATGAATCCCAGGTCTCTCCCAACGAGTTGCAGAAAAGTGTGCTATTTTATTAATCAAATATTTTCAAAAAGGTTTGAGTTGAGTGAATAGGGAATTAAATTGGAGAATTTGAATAATGTAAATAAAAGCCTTGACTGGGAGTTGATTAGTTGGAATCCCTATTATTGTTGGAATACTCTCAAGATTAATTGACAATTAAAGGTTTTCCTGTTTAGTTATCCTTTACTAGGTAAGGGAAAGTCAAACAAGTTGGAATGCTACGTCTATTCACAAGTTGCAATCCACTTAATTAAAAGAGATTGGTGTTAGTGACTAGAAGGCAATCCAACCATAAACCCAATTACAATTTTTCTTTCAAGCCTTCCAACTCAAGGGTTCCTTTCAATCAATTCCCCGTCAAGTTAGGGAACTACTCGCTCATTGTGAATGTAAAATTCATAGCATATGAAAAGGAATTAAAGAAAGACATTGTAAATAAAAATCAAAATAGTCAATTAAAAATAAAAGTGATCCTTGTATTAAATAATCCTAAAAATATTCCAATGGTAAAATTAAACAAAGCAAAGGACATGGAAGAGTAAAGCCAAGTAAAGAAAATGAACTAGAATGACGAAGTCTTGATGAGGTAATAGCTCTTCTCAATATCCCAATGCAAAAGCAAGAGAAAATTAAAATCCTAAGAACTATGAATGTGTAGAGAGAAAACCTAGGAGAGGAGTAAAAACTAGATCTGAAACTAAAAACTGTGTAGAATGAATGTTGTCTTTGGTTTTTGCATGTTCTCTGGCTCTAGTCTGCTGTTCTGGGCCGAAAACTGGGTCAAAATAGGGTCCAAAATCGCCCCTAGTGAATTCTGTAGATTATGCAGATCGCGCATGTCACGCGATCGCGTCATCCATGCGGACACGTCATTCGCGTTTTTCCCTGCCACGCATTCGCGTCGTCCATGCCTCTGCGTCACTTGTGCTTTTCCAATCCGCGCGGTCGCGTGAGCCATGCGACCGCGTCACTGCAATTTCTCCTCTTCTGCGCAGTCGCGTGAACCATGCGGCCGCGTCACTTCTCGCTGGTTATCTCCTCAATTTCTTGTGTTCCTTCCATTTTTGCTAGCTTCCTTTCCAATCTCCAACTCATTCATGCCCTATAAAGCATGAAACGCTTAACACACTGATCATGGCATCGAATGGAATAAAGGAGAATTAAAATGCATAATTAAAAGTCCCCAGGAAGCAGTTTTCAATCATGTAATAATTTCAGGAAGGAAATATAAATGCATGCTAAATTAATGAATAAGTGGGTAAGGATCATGATAAAACCACACAATTAAACACAATATAAACCATAAAATAGTGGTTTATCACAGTGCATATTTTTGAATTTGTTGTTTATAAATGTTAAAATTATTGGCTCTTGAAAGAATAATGAAAAAGGAGAAATGTTATTGATAATCTGAAAAATCATAAAATTGATTCTTGAAGTAAGAAAAAGTAGTGAAGAACACAAAGCTTGCGAAAAAAAGTGGCAAAAAGAGAGAGAGAGAGAGAGAGAGAGAGAGAGAGAGAGAGAGAGAGAGAAAGAAAGAAAAAGAAAAAGCAAACAGAAAAAGCCAATATCCCTTTAAACCAAAAGGCAAGGGTAAAAATGATCCAAGGCTTTGAGCATTAATGGATAGGAGGGCCCAAAGGAATAAAATCGTGGCCAAAGCGGCTAAATCAAGCTGTCCCTAACCATATGCTTGTGGCGTGAAGATGTCAAGTGAAAAGCTTGAGACTGAGCGGTTAAAGTCGTAGTCCAAAGAAAAAAGAGTGTGCTTAAGAGCTCTGGGCATCTCTAACTGGGGACTCTAGCAAAGCTAAGTCATAATCTGAAAAGGTTCACCCAGTTATGTGTCTGTGGCATTTATGTATCCGATGGTAATACTGGAAAACAAAATGCTTAAAGCTCATCACAACCCCAAACTTAAATTGTTGCTTGTTCCCAAGCAACTAAAAATAAAATAGGATAAAAAGAAGAGAAAATACAATAAATCTCAAACTTATCAATGAACTTAGTTCCAATTAGATGAGCGGGGCTTATAGCCTTTTTGCTTCTGAACAGTTTTGGCATCTCACTTTATCCATTGAGGTTCAGAATGATTGGCATTTATAGGAACTTAGAATTCAGATAGTGTTATTGATTCTCCTAGTTCAGTATGTTGATTCTTGAACACAGCTACTTTATGAGTCTTGGCTGTGGCCCTAAGCACTTTGTTTTCCAGTATTACCACCAGATACATAAATGCCACAGACACATAATTGGGTGAACCTTTTCAGATTGTGACTCAGCTTTGCTAAAGTCCCCAATTAGAGGTGTCCAGGGTTCTTAAGCACACTCTTTTTTTGCTTTGGACCTTGACTTTAACCGCTCAGTCTCAAGTTTTCACTTGACACCTTCACGCCACAAGCACATGCTAAGGGACAGCTTGGTTTAGCCGCTTAGGCCAGGATTTTATTCCTTTAGGCCCTCCTATCCACTGATGCTCAAAGCCTTGGATCCTTTTTATTACCCTTGCCTTTTGGTTTTAAGGGCTATTGGCTTTTTGCTCTTGCCTTTTGGTTTAAAGAGCTTTTGGCTTTTTCTGCTTGCTTTTTTTCTTTTTCTTTTTTCTTTTTTCGCCATTTTTTTCTGCAAGCTTTTGTATTCACTGCTTTTTCTTGCTTCAAGAATCATTTTTATGATTTTTCAGATTATCAAATAACATGTCTCATTTTTCCTTATTCTTCAAGAGCCAACATATTTAACATTCATAAACATCAACTTCAAAAGACATATGCACTATTCAAGCATTCATTCAGAAACAAAAAATATTGTCACCACATCAAAATAATTAAACTAGTTTCAAGGATGAATTCGAAACCATGTACTTCTTGTTCTTTTGTAATTAAAACAGTTTTCATTTAAGAGAGGTGATTGATTCATATTCATAACTTTAAGGCATAGACACTTAGACACTAATGATCATATAGTAGAGACACAAACATAATTAAACATGAAGCATGGAAACCGAAAAATAGGAAAATAACTAAACAAGGAAATTAAGGAATGAGTCCACCTTAGTGAGGGTGGCGTCTTCCTCTTCTTGAAGAACTAATGGTGCTCTTGAGCTCCTCTATGTCTCTTCCTTGTCTTTCTTGCTCCTCTCTCATAGCTCTTTGATCTTCTCTAATTTCATGGAGGATGATGGAGTGCTCTTGGTGCTCCACCCTTAGTTGCCCGATGTTGGAACTTAATTCTCTTAGAGAAGTGTTGATTTGTTCCCAATAATTCTGTGGAGGAAAGTGCATTCCCTGAGGCATCTCGGGGATTTCATGGTGAGGAATTTCCTCATGCTCATGTTGAGGTCCATGATCTCTTATTTGCTCCATCCTTTTCTTAGTGATGGGCTTGTCCTCTTCAATGAGGATGTCTCCCTCTATGTCAATTCCAGCTGAATTGCAGAGGTGGCATATGAGGTGAGGAAAGGCTAACCTTGCCCAAGTGGAGGAATTGTCAGCTACCTTGTAAAGTTCTTGAGGTATAATCTCATGAACTTTCACCTCCTCTCCAATCATGATAGTATGGATCATGATGGCCCGGTCTATAGTAACTTCAGACCGGTTACTAGTAGGAATGATTGAGCGTTGAATGAACTCTAGCCATCCCCTAGCCACTGGTTTGAGGTCATGCCTTCTTAATTGAACTGGCTTGCCTCTTGAGTCAATTTTCCATTGAGCTCCTTCCACACATATGTCCATTAGGACTTGGTCCAACCTTTGATCAAAGTTGACTCTTCTAGTGTAGGGGCGTGCGTTTTCTTCCATCATTGGCAAGTTGAACGTCAACCTTACATTTTCCGGACTGAAATCTAAGTAATTCCCCCGAACCATGGTGAGCCAATTCTTTGGATTCGGGTTCACACTTTGATCATGGTTCCTAGTGATCCATGCATTTGCATAGAACTCTTGAACCATTAGGATCCCAACTTGTTGAATGGGGTTGGTGAGAACTTCCCAACCTCTTCTTTGGATCTCAAGTCGGATCTCCGGATACTCATTCTTTTTGAGTTTGAAAGGAACCTCAGGGATCACTTTCTTCTTGGCCACAACTTCATAGAAGTGGTCTTGATGGACCTTAGAGATGAATCTCTCCATCTCCCATGACTCAGAGGTGGAAGCAATTGCCTTCCCTTTCCTTTTTCTAGAGGTTTTTCTGGCCTTAGGTGCCATAGATGGTTATGGAAAAACAAAAAGTAATGCTTTTTACCATACCAAACTTAAAATGTTTGCTCGTCCTCGAGCAAAAGAAGAAAGAAAGAAGTAGAAGAAGAAGAAAAATGGAAGAAAGAGAGAGATGGTTTCGGCCAAGGGGAAGAAGAGAGGATTTTGTTGTGTGAAAATGAATAGGGAATGAGGGGTTTATATAGGAGTGGGGAGGGGTTTAGGGTTCGGCCATTTAGGGTTGGGTTTGGGAGGGAAATTATTTTGAATCAAAGGTAGGTGGGGTTTTTGGGGAAGAGAGGATGGAGTTGATTGGTGAGGGGTATTTGGGGAAGAATGTTATGAAAAGGTGTGAAGAGGAGAGAAGAAGGGTAGGTGGGGATCTTGTGGGGTCCACAGATCCTGAGAGAATCCTGTGGGGTCCACGGATCCAGTGGGGCCAAGGACTTAACATCCCTGCTCCAATTAGGCATGTAAAACGCCCTCTGTAGGCAATCCTGGCGTTTAATGCCAGATTGCAGCATGTTTTTGGCATTAAACGCCACTTCCATGCTTGTTTTGGGCGTTCAACGCCAGTCTGATGCTTGTTTCTGGCGTTTAACGCCAGCTTTCCTCTGGGTGCAATCCTGGAATTTAAACGCCAGACTGCTGCTTGTTTCTGGCGTTTAACGCCTGTTTCATGCTCTATTCTGGCATTAAACGCCAGCCAGATGCTCCTTACTGGCGTTTATACGCCAGTAAGCCCTTCCTCCAGGGTGTGCTGTTTCCAACGCTGTTTTTCATTCTGTTTTCGATTTTTCAGTAGTTTTTGTGACTCCACATGATCATCAACCTAATAAAACATGAAATAACAAAGAGAAAATAAAATAAAAATGATTAAATAACATTGGGTTGCCTCCTAACAAGCGCTTCTTTAATGTCAATAGCTTGACAGTGAGCTCTCATGGAGCCTCACAGATAATCAGAGCAAGGTTGGGACCTTTCAACACCAAACTTAGAGTTTGGTTGTGGGGGTTCAACACCAAACTTTGAGTTTGGTTGTGGCTTCCCAACACCAAACTTAGAGTTTGACTATGGGGGCTTTGTTTGACTCTGCAGTGAGAGAAGCTTTTCATGCTTCCTCTCCATGGTTACAGAAGGAGATCCTTGAGTTTTAAACACAAGGTTGTCCTCATTCAGTTGAAGGACCAACTCTCCTCTGTCCACATCAATCACAGCTCTTGCTGTAGCTAGGAAGGGTCTTTCAAGGATGATGGATTCATCCTCATCCTTTCCAGTGTCTAGGATTATGAAATCAGCAGGGATGTAAAGGCCTTCAACCTTTACTACCACGTCCTCTACTAGTCCATAAGCCTGTTTTCTTGAGTTGTCTTCCATCTCTAATGAAATTCTGGCAGCTTGCACCTCAAAGATTCCCAGTTTCTCCATTACAGAGAGGGGCATGAGGTTTATCCCTGACCCAAGGTCACATAGAGCCTTCTCAAAGGTCATGGTGCCTATGGTACAAGGTATTAAGAACTTTCCAGGATCCTGTTTCTTCTGAGGCAATCTCAGTTGATCCTGATCACTCAGTTCATTGGTGAGTAAGGGAGGTTCATCTTTCCAAGTCTCATTACCAAATAATTTGGCATTCAGCTTCATGATTGCACCAAGGTACTTGGAAACTTGCTCTTCAGTAACATCTTCATTCTCTTCAGAAGAAGAATATTCATCAGAGCTCATGAATGGCATAAGGAGGTTTAATGGAATCTCTATGGTCTCCAGATGAGCCTCAGAGTCCTTTGGTTCCTCAGAGGGAAACTCCTTATTGATCTCTGGATGTCCCAGGAGGTCTTCCTCACTGGGATTCACGTCCTCTCCCTCCCTTGTAGGTTCGGCCATGATGATCAATTCAATGGCCTTGCACTCTCCTTTTGGATTTTCTTCTGTATTGTTTGGGAGAGTACTAGGAGGGGTTTCAGTGACCCTTTTACTCAGCTGGCCCACTTGTGCTTCCAAATTTCTAATGGAGGACCTTGTTTCATTCATGAAACTTAGAGTGGCCTTAGATAGATCAGAGACTATGTTTGCCAAGCTAGATGGGGTCTGCTTAGAACTCTCTGTCTTTTGCTGAGTGGATGATGGAAAAGGCTTGCTATTGCTAAACCTGTTTCTTCCACCATTTTTAAAGCCTTGTTGAGGCTTTTGTTGATCCTTCCATGAGAGATTTGGGTGATTTCTCCATGAGGGATTATAGGTGTTTCCATAGGGTTCACCCATGTAATTCACCTCTGCTATTGCAGGGTTCTCAGGATCATAAGCTTCTTCTTCAGAAGATGCCTCTTGAGTACTGTTGGATGCAGCTTGCATTCCATTCAGACTCTGAGAAATCATATTAACTTGCTGAGTCAATATTTTGTTCTGAGCCAGTATGGCATTCAGAGTATCAATTTCAAGAACTCCCTTCTTTCTGAGGCGTCCCATTACTTACAGGATTCCTCTCAGAAGTGTACATGAACTGGTTATTAGCAACCATGTCAATGAGTTCTTGAGCTTCTGCAGGCGTTTTCTTTAGGTGAATGGATCCACCTGCAAAATGGTCCAGTGACATCTTTGATAGCTCAGACAGACCATCATAGAATATATCCAGAATGGTCCATTCTGAAAGCATGTCAGAAGGACACTTCTTGGTCAGTTGCTTATATCTCTCCCAAGCTTCATAGAGGGATTCACCTTCTTTCTGTCTGAAGGTTTGAACATCCACTCTAAGCTTACTAAGCTTTTGAGGAGGAAAGAACTTGGTTAAGAAAGCCGTGACCAGCTTATCCCAAGAGTTTAGGCTATCTTTAGGTTGAGAGTCCAACCATACTCTAGCTCTGTCTCTTACAGCAAACGGGAAAAGCATAAGCCTGTAGACCTCGGGATCATCCCCATTGGTCTTAACAGTATCACAGATCTGCAAGAATTCAGTCAAGAACTGAAAAGGATCTTCAGATGGAAGTCTATGAAACTTGCAGTTCTGTTGCATCAGAGAAACTAATTGAGGTTTAAGCTCAAAATTGTTTGCTCCAATGGTAGGGATTGAGATGCTTCTTCCATGTAAATTGGAATTAGGTGCAGTAAAGTCACCAAGCATCCTCCTTGCATTGTTATTATTTTCGGCCATATCTTCTTCTTTTTCGAAAATTTCTGTCAGATTTTCTCCAGAGAGTTGTGCTTTAGCTTTCCTTAGCTTCCTCTTTAGAGTCCTTTTAGGTTCAGGATCATCTTCAACAAGAATGTTCTTATCCTTGTTCCTGCTCATATGAAAAAGAAGAAAAAGCAAAAAAGAAAATATGAAATCCTCTATGTCACAGTATAGAGATTCCTTTATGTTAGTAGAAGAAAGTAAGAATAGAAGGAGGAAGAGATGAGAATCTAAACACAAGGGTGAGGATAGAAGTGTTAATGGATGAATAAATAAATAGAGGGAGATTAGAGATGAGAGAAGAATTCAAAAATTTAATGAAATAAAATAAGAATATTTTAAAATTAAATTGAAAATTCAAAAATTGAAATTGAATTAAATTAAAGATTAAAACAATTAGTTAACTAAAATAAAATTTTGAAAAAGAGGGAAGGAATTTTCGAAAATTAAAGGTAGAGAGTTAGTTGGACAGTTTTGAAAAAGATATGATTGAAATAAAAAGATATGATTGATTGAAAAAGATTTGAAATTTGTTTTTGAAAAAGATATGATTTAAATTGAAAAAGATATGATTGAAACAAAAAGATAAGATTGATTGAAAAAGATTTGAAAGTCAATCAAAAAAGATATGATAAGGAATTGAAAAGATTTAAAATTTGTAAACTAAAGTTGATTACTTGACTAACAAGAAACAAAAAGATATGATTTTAAAATTTAAAGATTGAACCTTTCTTAATAGGCAAGTAACAACTTAATATTTTTGAATCAATCATATTAAATGTTGGTATTAAATTCGAAAATATGAAATAAGAATAAGAAAAAGATTTTTGAAAATTAATTTGAAATTTTCGAAAATTATGAAAGAAGAATGAAAAAGATTTGGATTTTTTTGAAAAAGATTTTTGAAAAACATAAGATTTTCAAATTGAAAATTTGACTTGACTCCTAAGAAACAATTGGATTTTAAAAAGTTTTAAAAAATTCAATCCAAATTTTCAAAATGTATGAGTGAAATAAGGGAAATATATTTTTTTGATTTTTGAATTTTTAATGATGAAAGAGAAAAACAATAAAAAGACTCAATGCATGAAAATTTTGGATCAAAACATGTGATGCATGCAAGAACACTATGAATGTCAAGATGAACACCAAGAACTTATTTTTGAAAAATTTTCAAGAAAAGAAAACATGCAAGACACAAAACTTAAAAATTTTTATTCTTTAGACATTAATGATTCAAGAATGCATATGAAAAATAAGTAAAGACACAAAACAAGAAAATATGAAGATCAAACAAGAAGACTGGCCAAGAACAACTTGAAGATCATGAAGAATGCAATGCATGAAATTTTCGAAAATAATTTTTTTAGAAAATTAAAAAGATGCAATTGACACCAAACTTAAAACTTGACTCTAGACTCAGACAAGAAACATAAAATATTTTTGATTTTATGAATTTAAATTTTTTTTATTTTTCGAAAATTAGAAATAAAAAGCTTAAAATTATAAAATTACCTAATCTGAGCAACAAGATGAACCGTCAGTTGTCCAAACTCGAACAATCCCCGGCAACGGCGCCAAAAACTCGGTGTGCGAAATCGTGATCATTCCTTCCTTAGTAACGGCGCTAAAAACTGTATACGCACGTTCATGTTTCTTAACTCTGTTTCACAACTTCGTACAACTAAGCAGCAAGTGCACTAGGTCGTCCAAGTAATAAACCTTACGCGAGTAAGGGTCGATCCCACGGAGATTGTCGGCTTGAAGCAAGCTATAGTCACCTTGTAAATCTCAGTCAGGCAGATTCAAATGTATTAAGAGATTATAGTGGAATAAAAGATAATTAAAATAGCATAGAGATACTTATGTAATTCATTGGTGAGAATTTCAGATAAGTGTATAGAGATGCTTTCGTTCCTCTGAACCTCTGCTTTCCTGCTGCCTTCATCCAACCATTCCTACTCCTTTCCATGGCAAGCTTTATGTAGGGCATCACTGTTGTCAATGGCTACATCCCATCCTCACTGTGAAAATGGTCTAATGTGCTGTCACTGCATGGCTAATCATCTGTCGGTTCTCGATCATACTGGAATAGGATTTACTATCCTTTTGCGTCTGTCACTACGCCCAGCACTCGCGAGTTTGAAGCTCGTCACAGCCATCCCTTCCCAGATCCTACTCGGAATACCACAGACAAGGTTTAGACTTTCCGGATCTCAAGAATGGTCATCCATGGGTTCTAACTTATACCACGAAGACTCTAATAGCTCGGACTCGGTCCCCTGTATTAGATATCTAAGAGATACTCATTCTAGCTTGTTTGCATGTAGAACGGGAGTGTTTGTCAGGCACGCGTTCATAGGTGAGAATGATGATGAGCGTCACATAATCATCACATTCATCATGTTCTTGGGTGCGAATGAATATCTTAGAGAAGGAATAAGCTTGAATTGAATAGAAAAACAGTAGTACTTTGTATTAATTCATGAGGAACAGCAGAGCTCCACACCTTAATCTATAGAGTGTAAAAACTCTACCGTTGAAAATACATAAGTGAAAGGTTCAGGCATGGCCGAATGGCCAGCCCCCATAAAGGTCTAAGATAGCCTAAAACTAATCAAAGAGAATCCCAAATACAATAGTAAAAAGTCCTATTTAAACTAAACTAGTTACTAGGGTTTACAGAAATGAGTAAATGATTCAGAAATCCACTTCCGGGGCCCACTTGGTGTGTGCTTGGGTTGAGCATTGAGTTTTACATGTGTAGAGGTCTTTCTTGGAGTTGAACGCCAGTTTGTAACCTGTTTCTGGCGTTTAACTCCACTTTGCAACCTGTTTCTGGCGTTTGACTCCAGAATGCAGCATGGAACTGGCGTTCAACGCCAGTTTATGTCATCTATCTTTAATCAAAGTATGGACTATTATATATTGCTGGAAATCCCTAGAAGTCTACTTTCCAACGCAATTGGGAGCGTGCTATTTAGAGTTCTATAGCTCCAGAAAATACACTTTGAGTGCAGGGAGGTCAGAATCCAACAGCATCAGCAGTCCTTCTTCAACCTCTGAATCTGATTTTTGCTCAAGTCCCTCAATTTCAGCCAGAAAATACCTGAAATCACAGAAAAACACACAAACTCATAGTAAAGTAAAAAAATGTGAATTTTAATTAAAAACTAATAAAAATATACTAAAAACTAACTAAATCATACTGAAAACTATGTAAAAATAATGCCAAAAAGCGTATATATTATCCGCTCATCACGGCCATGCCTAGACCTTTTTCACTTATGTATTTTCTACGGTGGAGTTTCTACACCCCATAGATTAAGGTGTGGAGCTCTGCTGTTCTTCATGAATTAATGCAATTACTACTGTTTTCTATTCAATTCACGCCTACTTCTTCTCCAAGATATACTCTCGTACTTAATTCAGTTAAGTCAGAATGAAGGGGTCACCCGTGACAATCACCCAATCTTCATTACTCGCTTAGCCAAGATCGCGTGCCTGACAACCACAAAGCGGTCTACATGATGTTCAACGTAGTCATTGGATGACAGCTGGAGTATATTCTCTTGGATATCTAATACACGGACCGAGTCCGTGAGATTAGTATCTTCGTGGTATAGGCTAGAACCAAATGGGCAGCCATTCATGGGATCCAAAAAGTCTAAACCTTGTCTGTGGTATTTCGAGTAGGATCCGGGAAGGAATGACCGTGACGAACTTCAAACCTGCGAATGTTGGGCGCAAGTGACAGTGCACAAAAGGATCAATGGATTCTATTCCGATGCTAGCGGGAACCGACAGATGATTAGCCATGCGGTAGCTGTACCTAGTATTTTTCATCTGAGATGAGAAATCTGACAGTTGATTACCGTAGAGGACCATTTTCACTGAGAGGATCTTACAGCTTGCCATGGAAGGAAGTAACGCATGGTTGGAAGAAGGCAATAGGAAAGCAGAGGTTTAGAAGCAACAAAGCATCTCCAGATGCTTATCTGAAATTCCCACCAGTGAATTACATAAGTAACTTTATTTTACTTTATGTTTTATTTATATTTTAATTATCAAAACCCCATAACCATTTGAATCCGCCTGACTGAGATTTACAAGATGACCATAGCTTGCTTCAAGCCGACAACTCCATGGGATCGACCCTTACTCACGTAAGGTTTATTACTTGGACGACCCAGTACACTTGCTGGTTAGTTGTGTGGAGATGTGAAAAGTGTGGATCACAATTTCGTGCACCAGGTATAAACTTCATGGGTCCTTTCCCACCTTCATACTCAAATATCTATATCCTCGTGGCAATAGATTATATGTCTAAATGGGTTGAGTCAGTCGAATCACCCACGAATGATACTAGAGTAGTGATGAAGTTCCTCTAGAAGAACATATTCAGTAGGTTTTGTGTCCCTCGGACACTGATCAGTGATGGAGGAACTCATTTCTACAATAAACAGCTTGACTCTGTTCTGAACCGATATGGAGTTCGTCATAAAGTGGCCACCCCATATCATCCACAGACAAATAGGCAAGCTGAGGTCTCAAATAGAGAACTGAAGAGAATCCTGGAAAGGACGGTGAACACCTCTAGAAAGGATTAGGCAAGAAAGCTTGATGATGCTCTCGGGGCATACAGAACAGCTTTCAAGATCCCTATAGGAACATCACCATATCAATTGGTGTATGGGAAGGCGTGCCACCTGCTAGTGGAGCTGGAACACAAGGCTTACTAGGCAACCAAACTCCTAAACCTTGATGCAAAGGCAACAGGAGAGAAAAGGTTGCTCCAGCTAAATGAGTTGGATGAATTTCGACTAGCTGCATTTGAAAATGCAAAAATTTATAAAGAAATGGCCAAGAAGTGGCATGACAGAAAGATATCTTCCAAAGTCTTTGAACCTAGACAGAGGGTTCTGCTCTTCAATTCTAGACTGAAGCTCTTCCTTAGAAAGCTCAAGTCACGTTGGATAGGACCTTTCTTGATCACTAATGTATCACCATACGGTCATATAGAACTCCAGAGTAATTACACAAATAAAAGATTTACTGTTAATGGCAAGAGTAATTACTCTGATAGGGGTATTCTGGGCGTTTAATGCCCAACAAAGGTTGGGGAGGTTTTTGACTTTTTCAAAACATATCTTTTCCAAATCTTATATTTTTAATCCTCTCTTTTAAACAAGATTTTTTCAACCATCATCTTTCAGTTTCAAATTCCTTTCAAAATTAAAATCTTTTCAAATCTTTCTCAATTTTTTTCAAATCTTTTTCAAAATTTCATATCTTTTGCAATTCTTTTTCAAATCTTTTATTAAACTTTAAAATCTTTTTCGTACCCCTCATACTTTCTATCTTATCTTTTGTATCTTTTTCATATCTTTGGTGATTAAACAAATTTTAAAACTTACCTTTTTCTATCTTTTACCAAAGTGTGAATCATATCTTCTTTATCTTTTATCTAATTAAAATTTGAAAACCCACCCACCCCTCCCTATATATATCATTCGCCCCACACACTCCCTCATCCATATCCCATTTGAATCCCTCTCCTCTTCTTCGTCTTCTTTATCTTCTCATTATTCGAGGACGAGCAAACCTTTTAAGTTTAGTGTGGAAAGAGCCTTGTCTTCTCACTCCATTCGAATTCCATGGCTCCAAAAAGTGGAAACCCACTTCAAGAAGCAAAGAAGACAACCCAACTACTGTTTTCAAACCTTTCAGATTCTATACCAAGCAGCATGAAGAACATTATTACAAAATAATGAGCAAAAGGATAGTGATCCCAGAAGTCAAATTTGAATTAAAAGAAGACGAGTACTTGGAGATCCAAGAGCAGATTTAAAAGAGAGGCTGGAAAACCCTGGCCGACCCTGTGACCAATGTTGGATTAACAATGGTCCATGAATTCTATGCAAATTTGTGGATGACAGATAAGCAAAAGAAAGATGGACAAGGGTTCCATACTTTTCGCATCATGGTTTGGGAAAAGACTCTCTATTTTCATCTTGACAAGGTGAGAGAGATCTTTAAATTACCTCCACAAATGGATGATCTAGAATCCTTTAATAGGAGGGTGGTGGCTAATCCCAAGCTGGATCAGATTCTAAAAGACATATGTCTACCTGGAACTCAGTGGATCAGTAACACAAAAGGTAAACCAAACCAACTGAGAAGATTGGATCTTAAACCAGTTGCTAGGGGTTGGTTGGATTTCATTGGGTGTTCCATACTCCCTACTAGCAACCACTCTGAAGTCACCATTAGAAGGGTTGTGATGATTCACTGCATCATGATGGGGAATGAGGTAGAAGTCCACCAATTAATCCCCATTGAGTTGTACAAGGTTGCGAACAGGATGTCAACTCAAGCCAAATTGGCCTACCCAAACCTTATCTTTCGCTTGTACAAAGAGACTAGAGTCCTGATTAACAGAGACTCATGGATCCCAACAGATGGCCCAATCACCAAGCAAGCAATGGAAAGCACCAGACTACCAGATGATCATCCCAAAAGGAAGACACTTGAGCCTCTTCAAACATAAGAGATCCCTCCAGCTGGAAGCATCTGTTGCACAATTGCAAACCACCTTGGATCAATTAAGAGAGGAGCAAAAAGACCAGACTAGCATGTTTTGCAAACTGGTCAAGGAACAAGAGAAGCAGGGGCATGAACTAGAAGAACTGAAGCGTCAGAAATTATCCCCTGAGGAGCATAACATCAACCATGACTAAGGTGGTTGAGTTCCACCTCCCTATTTTTGTGTCTATTTTTATTGCTGTTTCTTATGTTTAGAATTACATTATCACTAGTTGTATTTAAGTTTTTATTTAAGTTTCTATTTTTTAATTTAAGGATTGCATGAGTATTATTAGGATTTAAGTTTCTATTTTCCTTTTTCCAATAAGGTATAAAATGTTCCTCTTATCATCTCATTGAACTTGAATAAAATTTTGATTTTTTTTTAGAAGTAGTAAAGGTGCATAGATTTCGAGTTATATATTAAGAATAATTCCATTATTTGATGTGGTAGCATTGCTTTTATTTTATGAATGCATGAATGAACAGTGCATATTTGATGTTGGAGTTAAGAATGTTGGCTCTTGAAAGAATGATGATAAAAGTGAAGTATTATTGATAATCTGAAAAATCCAAAAAAAAATTGATTCTTGAAGCAAGAAAAAGCAGAAAAAAAGCAAAAAGCAATAAAATAAAAATATATATATGCGAAAAAAAGAGAGAGAAAAAGCCAATAGCTCTTTAAACAAAAATTCAAGAGCGAGGATCCAAGGCTTTGAGCATTCAATGGTTAGGAGGGCTTAAAAGAAACAAAATCTTAGCCTAAGAAGTTCAAATGAACTCCTCCCCTAACTATATGCTTGTGATGTGAAGGTGTCAAGTGAAAAGCTTGAGATTGAGCAGTTAAAGTCGTGATCCAAAGCAAAAGAGTGTGCTTAAGAACTCTGGACACCACTGGCTGGGGATTCTAGCAAAGCTGAATCACAATCCGGAAGGGTTTACCCAGTTAAGTGTCTGTGGCGTTTTTGTATCCAGTGGTAATACTGGAAAACAAAGCGCTTAGGGTCACGACCAAGACTCAAAAGAAGCTGTGTTTAGGAATCAAAAAGAACTAAACCAAGAGAATCAATAATATCATCTGGATTCTGAGTTCCTAAAGATGCCAATTATTCTGAGCTTCAAAGGAAAGTGAGATGCCAAAACTATTCAGAAATGAATAGCTACTAGTCCCGCTCATCTAATTGAAACTGGGCTTCATTGAAAACTCTGAGATTTATTGTTATCATTTTCTTCTTTTAATCCTACTTTGCTTTTTGTTGCTTGGGGATAAGCAACGGTTTAATTTTGGTGTTTTGATGAGCGGATATTTTATACGCTTTTTGGCATCATTTTCATATAGTTTTTGTTATGTTTTGTTTAAGTTTTATTATGTTTTCATAGGTTTTAGTGAAAAATTCACATTTTTAGATTTTACTTTGAGTTGTTGTGTTTTATGATGATTTCAGGTATTTTCGGGCTGGAATTAAGGAGTTTTGGCAAAGTATAATTCAGAGACAGAAAAAGGACTGCATATGTTGTCAAATTTTGACTTCCATACACTCGAAGGAGCATTTCTGGAGCTACAAAAGTCCAAATGGCGCGCTCTCAACGGTTATGGAAAGCTAACATCCAAGGATTTCTAGAAATATTTGATAGTCTATACTTTGCTCTAGAAATAAAGGTCTAAAACTGGCGTTCAACGCCAGTAATACCCTTTTCCTGGCATTGGACGCCCAAAAGGGCGCAGCTGGCGTCCAACGCCCGAAAAGGAGTCCCAAGCTGGTGTTCAACGCCCAAGAAGGGTACTAGCTTGTAGAGTCACCCTTAGCTCAGCCCAAACACTCACTAAGTGGGTCCGAAAAGTAGATTTTCGCACTACAAGACTAGTTTATCCTAGTTCTGTAGTCTTTAGTTTTTAGATTAGTATATATAGAAGAAGATCACCCATGTTTAGGATCTTCTACCTCAGCATTGCCCATTCGAACCTTTCACTATCATTTTCTGTACAGTATGAGTCACTAACCTCCTATGTTAAGGTTAGGAGCTCTGCTGACTCTTATGGATTAATAATATCATTGTTTTATTTCAATCTATGCTTGATTCTATTCTAAGATGTATCTTCGTTCTTCATCCTAATGAATTGGGAGTGTAACTTGACCGTTATCCCTATTCTACATGGGTTCGTGCGAGTCCTTGATGGGATAGTATTGAACCACATGCTTGATTATACATCTCTTAGACGGTTAATCCACGACTTCGTTGGGTACTTGGAGACATCAGTGCAGCCGAGGTACAGGGCGATTAGGGCCTTTGTGGTATAGGCTAGAATCACGAAGCAGCATTGATAAACCACTATTTTATGATTTATCTTGTGCTCAATTGAGTGGTTTTTATCAATTCTTCACTCACTTATTCATATAATTTGCATGGTTTTGCAATTCCTTCCTTATTTTGTGATATATGTGAAAACATGTTTCCTATGCCTTAAAAATTTTAATTTTAATTTTAATTATCCTTTATTACCATTCGATGCCGTGATCTGTGTGTTGAGTATTCTCAGGCTTTATATAACAGGAATGGCGTAGAGGACAGAAAGGAAACATGCAAAAGTGGAAGGAATGCGCAAAAATGAAGTATTTGAGAAACTGACAGTGACGCGCACGCATGGACGACGCGGATGCGTGACGGACGCCACGTGCAGAAAGTTGCAGAATTTGCCCTCAGCGATTTCTGGGCTCCTTTTCGGCCCAAATCCAAGCCCAGAAACACAGAACAGAGGCTGGAGAATGAGGGAATCAAATCATTCATCAATCATTCATTCAATATACATAATTTTTAGATTTGAGATGTAGTTTTCTAGAGAGAGAGGCTCTCTCCTCTCTCTTAGGTTTTAGGATTAGGATTTCTTCATTTTCTCAATTCCAGGTTCAATGTTCCTTTAATTTATGTTCTCTTCTACTTTTATTTATTCTAGCATTCTAGTTTATCTATTTTTCCTATTGATCACTTCATGTTGCTAACTGATTTATGAATTCTTATGTTTAAATTGATATTCTATTTAATACAATTTGAGGTATTTCAGATTTAAGATTGCTCCCTTTTATTTATGTTATTGATGCTTTCAATTTAATTTAGATTTCTTCTCCCTTTGCTTTGGTTGAGTAATTGGTGACACTTGAGTTATCAAACTCAGTTGTTGATTGAAAATTAGAATTTGCTGATTGATTTGGATCCCTCTAAAGCTAGTCTTTCCATAGCAGTTGACTAGGACTTGAGGAATCCCATTAATTAGTCCACTTGACTTTCCGTTATTTAGTAAGGGTTAACTAAGTGGGAGCAATAAACAATTCTCATCACAATTGATAAGGATAACTAGGATGGAATTTCCAGTTCTCATACCTTGCAATGGTTTTCATGATAATTAATTTACTTTGTTGCTAATTTATTTCCTTGTTCCCTATTTCAAAAACCCAAAAAAATACTTTTCCATAACCAATAATAAATCATACTACCCTGAAATTCCTTGAGAGACGACCCGAGGTTTAAATACTTTGGTTATAAATTTTATTGAATTTTGTTACTTGTGACAACCAAACTTTTGTACGAAAATATTCTTCGCTGGTTTAGAAACTATACTTGCAATGAGAATTTATTTGTGAAATTCTTTACTAGCAAAAATAAGATCGTTCAAGCATTCTCTGATTCAGAAGATCCGACCTTGTCTGTGGCATTTTGAGTAGGATAACCAAGGGAATGGACTGCAGAAGCTTCACCCCCATTCAGATTGGATGACCGCTTACCCGGCACTTGATCTGAAGCAGAGGAGATTAATGACCATTGACCCGGCGTTAATCATTTACAGCCTGCCATGGAATGAATCAATCAGAAGTTGGAGTAGACAGTGAGAAAAGTTGATCTAGAAGGAGGGAGCATCTCCGAAGCCTCAACCATTCTATCATCACTGATTTCACAGTTATCCAGTAACTTTATTTATTCTATTTATGCGTTTTTCACAATAATTATATTTTCTATCCGCCTGACTAAGATCTACAAGGTAGCCATTGCTTGTTCAAACCAACAATCTCCGTGGGATCGATCCTCACTCACCTGAGTTATTACTTGGACGACTCGGTGCACTTGCCGGTCTATCTGTGCGAATATTGCGGAGTCAATTTCGTGCATCAATTGTAGTGTATAAACCCCACTTTAAGAAGAGACAGGAGCTTAATTGAACACTCATTTCTCATGCAAATTCACATCCTAAGCCTATATTTGTTTCAGTTGCTTGAGGACAAGCAACAATTCATGTTTGGTGTTGTGATGCGTGAGCATCTTTTCTATCTTTTTCTAGTAAATTTGCATTTGAATTGTTAAGTTTAATCAAGATTTAAATATCTTTTAGCCACTATGAATGCTACTTTGAGTTGTTTGCAATTTGGTTTATTTCACGCAGTATTTTGGACGAATTTGACAGAGTTTACGTGAAGAAACAAAGCCACCACAGAACCAGGAGGTGGCACCAAACTTGAATTCTCCAAGTTTGGCGCCAGGAGTGCTACAACCTCCCATTACATTCGGCCTCAATGGCGCCAAACTTGGGAGAATCCCAAGTTTGGCGCCACACTCACCTACCTCCAGAAATGCATAGCGTGGATTTGAAGCCAAACTTGAGATGTTTAGAGTTTGGTGCCAGTGCTAAAGAGAAGAGAAGAGAAACTTGGAATTTTCCAAGTTTAACTTCAAGAACACCGAAATTGTTAGATTCTATATGGGTGTGATGGCGCCAAATTTGGCTCAGCTCAAGTTTGGCGCCACCTTTAATAAACTTGGTGGTCCCCATTCATCCAACTGAAGCTGCACGAAGAGTTTATTTTATTTTGATTTAAACTTTATTTTATTTACAAATAGAAAAAGATATTATTTAGTTTTAGAAAATATATTTTAAATTAATTAGGATTAGATATAAAAAGGGAAAAGAATCAGCCCTTCGGGCTCCTCTCTTTTTCTCTCGCCTTATTCTGTACTTTACAATTTTTCAGAATCCTTGTTTTCTCTCTGAACCATGAGCAACTAAACCTCCACTGTTAAGGTTAGGAGCTCTATTTATTGTATAGATTGATACTATTACTCTTCTATTTTAATTAATATTTTGATTTCAATTTCAAGAATTATTTTCATTGTTCATATTATGAATATAGGTGGAACAGAAGTATGACCCTTATTCTAATTGAGTTCTTGTAAATATTGGAAAAGCAATTTACTTGAACAACAGCTTGAAAATAAATTCTCCTAAATTACTAATTATCTGGACTTAACGGGATACGTGACATATAATCCTCTTATATTTGGATAATTAGGGTTTCTGTGGCACATAAACTAGTTTTGAACTTAACCCTCTAATCGGAATCAAGTGACCAAGGAATTGGCGGTTAATGAAGGTTAGAGAAGACTAAAAAAGTCTAAGGAATTAGGGTTCAGTCACATATAGTTTTCCATGAATTAAATCCTGCATGATTAAAATAGTTGGTAAGAAAAGTTAATCCGGAAAATAAACATCTCTGAAACCTTAACTGTTTTACTCATATATTCTTCACACCAGTTTACTGCTTGCTTTATAAGTTTTTTGAATTTACTGTTTAATGCAATTGAGACCCAAACGCTCTTTTCTGCTTGTCTAACTAAGTAAATCACACAATCATTGTTGCTTAGCCCATCAATCCTCGTGGGGTCGACCCTCATTCACTTGAGGTACTACTTGGTACGACGCGGTGCACTTGCCGGTTAGTTTGTGGGTTATAAATTTCGCATCAGATGCAAATGTGAAATTAGGAATTTTGGACAAATTGGGATTTAGTAATTTTAATAAAATTAGGGTATTTTTGTCTTAATTTAAAATCTAATTTAATCCCTTAAAATTACTTTAAAATATTGTTTAATTATCAATTTGCTAATTGAATTTTAAATCAAGAATTTTAATTTAAAATTAAAAATAATATAATTTATTTTCTTTGTTTATAAAATTAAAGTATTAAATTCTAAAATCTCAATTATTTAAAATAAATCATATAAAATTTTTATTCTTTTACAATTGTTAAGTTTTATAATTTAGATATAGAAAATTATTCAATAATTATAAGATTGAATAAATTTTTTAATTTAATTATTAAATTTGATTTAATTATTTTAATAAAATAATTTTTAAAAATAAAATATTTAATAAATAAATAAATTAAAATTAATTCATAATAAAATTTTTTAAAAATAATGAATCTTACACAAATCATATATATCATACTTGAGAACCACTGAACTATAGAAAGGTTATCACGTGTACCACTGTACGAACATGGAAATTTTCTGTTCCAATCTTCTGCAACGTACAGATTTAATCTAAATTATGTTAATGGTGTTGATTTGATGGAATAGTTTTATGGTGTACTATTAATGAAACAAGTGTACGCAGTGCAAGTGACCAGTGTGTCCATTTGTCTAGTGCTTAATTTATAGCTTATCATTATTGTCCTAGTCCTCAATAAGCTGGCTCCTTGTTAGAATTTCTGTTAGCCATTCTACAAAATGAGCTGAGCCATTATTTATCTTGGGCTAATGAGTAGAAAGTAGTCCATTATGGGAACATGAGCTGTTATATTCGAATGTATAGAATTATTTTTTGTTACGATGGGTGTAGTAATGGTGATGTGAATTAAAGAGCTGTCAATAAAATGGAATGAAACGTGTTATAAGAAAATGGAATGAAATGTATGGTGATTTATTGTGCAGTTAATTTTTTTATGTGTAATTAATTAATTATTTATTTTGGAGCCGGAATTCAACATGAGGAGTTGTTTTATTCTATAAGTTGTTTAAAGATTTATATGTTTAAGAACGATGAAGTTGCATCATAGCTAAAGCTGTTAGTTTTGTTAGGGTTTAATATTGTAAATTGAATGTTGTGATCAAATTAGTTAATTGAATTAATTTTAATGTTTGATGTCTTAGTTTACTTATGTTAAACAATTATGAGGTATGAGTGGAATTCTTGTGTACTTTGAAGTAAATTTATTAAAGGGTGTGTTTGGAATTTACGTTGGATAAGGAAAAAGTGTGGTTGAGTGTCTTGAATGCTTTATTTTTGTGTTTGGCAACTTTTGGAATCTCTCAACACATAAGTGGTTTGACCTCTGAACTCACGTTCACGTGAAGGTAAAAATTGTAACTTCTGTATTCACGTTGATGATGACTAATTACCATTAAAAAATTAGATCAGAAATTTATTTATTTTCTATCAACTCTACCCTTCATTATCTTCTATAAAAAGGATACAAGTAAGCATATATTTTCACATTAGTTCTTTGTAGTTTTTCGTTTCAAATTTTTTTTCATCAAGATTCTCAGAATTGTTTAAATCACTATCAAGATAAATATTTTAGTTTGTTAGTACTCTCTTTCATATTTTGATTCTTATGTTTTTTATGTTATTTTTGTATTTATATGATAAATAATTTGTATATTATTGTTTAGTGTTCTGATGTTATATTTTTAGAATTTATACTACTTTCTAGTTTATATGCGCATTTTTTCCATTATTTACTAAACTATTTTTTATATGTATATTTTTTATGAAGTCTTTTTTTATATGGTTTTTTTTCACTAGATTTTTTTTATTTTTATTGTATTTTCTTATTCATACGACAAATGTTGTTAATATAAATTCTTATTTTTATTAATTTTTATAGTATTTTTATTATTTTTTGTTCATATAAATTCTTTTTTTCATCATGTACTGTACTATATCTATGCTGTTTGTAAAATCTTTTATTTTTTTTATTTGATTCTATTCATATGAATTTTCTTTATCTTTTATTGTAATTTTTTTGTTTATATAATATATGTTGTTGGATTTATAAAATTTTTATTATTTCTTATTTGTATGAGTTTTTTTTTATTTCTTACTGTACTTTATTTTCTTTTTATATGAATTTTTTTTATTTTTTATTCGACCTTGTAAAAGTTGTAATTGTAATTATTATATACTGTGTTTGTTATAAAAAATTTTGTATAATAAGAATGATGATCCGATCTAAAAGGACAAAATAAATAAAAAACTAATCATAAGTAATAATAGAGTTATTAATAATAAAAAATTATAGTCCAAAATAATACTAAGTTGAAGAGTACTGATAATACTAAAAAGCTTATAGAATATTTCTTTTTTGTTTGACATTATAAAATTTATAATATTCTATTTTATATTTATATTTTTTATTATATTTATTTTATTTTACATGATAATTTTTTTTATATTATTTTTTGTAGTGTTATGATTTTTCATGTACATTATTATTTTTTGGAATTCTTAGTAGTGATACTATGAATTTATGTTTAAAGTTGAACATAATTTTGTGCATACTATTACATGAATGTTATGTCTCTCTACTCAATGAGCATTATGAGTGTTATATGAACTATGATGTGGTTCATAGTTTTGAGCAGGAAATTTTATGAAAATTAGTTTCTTTTATTCATAACCCTATTAGGGCAAAGACGGTAAAGACATTGTTTTGCGATGTTTCTAAGAAGATTTGGTAAAATGGTAGATTATATTACAAAAAGAAAATCCTATATATGCGATGGATCACGAAAGTTGATTAAAGTTAATTAAAAATATTTGGTTAAGAATGATAAACCACTACTTTATGGTTTATCTTGTGCTCAATTGAGTGGTTTTTATCAACTCTCTGCTCACTTATTCATATAATTTGCATGAGTTTACATTTTCCTTCCTAATTTTGTGCTATGATTGAAAACATGTTTCTTTGGCCTTAAATTTGCTATGTTTAATCCTCTCTTATTACCATTCGATGCCTTGATATGTGTGTTAACTGATTTCAGAGATTATAGGGCAGGAATGGCTTAGAGGATGGAAAGGAAGCACGTAAAGTGTGGAAGGAATACAAGAAACTGAAGGAATTTCTAAAGCTGTCTAGCCTGACCTCTTGGTACTAAATCGACCATAACTTGAGCTACAGAGATCTAAATGAGGCGGTTCCAGTTGCGTTGGAAAGCTAACATCCGGGACTTCGCAACGATATATAATTTGTCATAGCTTCTTGGAAGATAGGTGACGCACATGCGTCACCTGGAGAAAATTCAATCCACGCGTACGCGTGACTTTGCCACATGCTGGACGTATCAGAAATTGCTGGGGGCGATTTCTGAGCTATTTTTGACCCAGTTTTTGGCCCAGAAAACACAGAGTAGAGGCTATAAAGTGGGAGAATCAATCCATTCATTGATACAACATTCGTTATTCACAATTTTAGGTTTTAGATGTAGTTCTTAGAGAGAGAAGCTCTCTCCTCTCTCTTAGGTTTTAGGATTTAGGATTTCTCTTAGTTTTAAGATTGTTTCTCCTCAATTCCAGGTTCAATGTTCTTTTAATTTATGATTCTCTTCTATTTTTATTTATTCTAATACTTTGGTTTCTCTATTTCTCTTGGTAATTACTTATGTTGCCAAATTGGCTTATGAACTCTTTATGTTAGATTTGAATTTCTATTTAATGCAAATTGAGGTATTTCAGATTTATGATTTTAATTTAGCGTTTTACATTCTTAGCTTGAATTGATTAATTGGTGACACTTGAGTTATCAAACTCCATTGTTGATTGATAATTGGAATTTGCTGGTTGATTTGGATCCTTCTAAAGCTAGTCTTTTCATAGGAGTTGACTAGGACTTGAGGAATCAAATTGATTAGTCCACTTGACTTTCCTTTATTTAGTAAGGGTTAACTAAGTGGGAGCAATAAAAAATTCTCATCACAATTGATAAAGATAACTAGGATGGGATTTCCAGTTTTCATATCTTGCTAAGAGCTTTATTAGTTATTATTTTAATTCTTGCAATTTACTTTTTCTGTTCATTATTCAAAAACCCCAAAAAGATAATCTTCCATAACCAATAATAAATACATCTCCCGGCAATTCCTTGAGAGATGACCCGATGTTTAAATACTTCGGTTATCAATTTTATTAGGGGTTTGTTACTCGTGACAACCAAAACTTTTGTACGAAAGGATTCTTTGTCGGTTTAGAAACTATACTTGCAACGAGACTTTATCTGTAAAATTCTTTACTAGCAGAGAATCCCGTTCGTCAAAAATGGCGCCGTTGCCGGGGAATTGCAAACGTGTGCGTTATTATTGGTTATTGTAAATATTTGCTTTTTCGTTTCTTTGTTAGTGTTTATAGTTTTAGGAGTTTATTTTCATTAATTTTTATTAGTTTTTGTTTTTATTTTCTTTAGCTACTATGAATTCTCACCCCTCTGATTTCAAGTTTGGTTCCAATGTTGTTGTAAGGAATGGAATCTATAATGAGAACAGGCATCAAGGTTGGAAGAATCAAAGATGGGAGGAGCCACAAGGATTTGATCAACCCTCTTGGCAACAACCTCCCTCCAATGCGCTATAACCAACAACCATTCTGTGATGCATACCAAGACAATAGTTATGGTGGATCCTTTCATGACAACCAACCTCCACCAAACTACTATGGTCAAGAGCCATTCTAGGGAGCGTACCAAGATAATGAATATGGTGGACCCCCTTGTAGTTACCAACAAGCCCCACCATATACTTATGAACCACCACACTCATAAGTCCCTTTCCACCATTCACCTCCATATGAACCACACCCAGAACCACCACCTCAATATTCACCATCTCCATATCCTTATCAAGAAGAACCACCTCCGTATTATGAGCCCTTTCTCTCAACAAATGAACCCTTCTATCCACCCCAACCTCCATTGGATAACAAAACACTCATCTCTAATATCATTGGTCTCACCTCTACACTCCAAAATCTTATATCCCGCATGAACCAACCCTCTACCTCCAATATTCAACCCTCAAGCTTCTGCATACCACCACCCTCCGTGTAAGAATGCCCATATCCATCAATCCAAGAGCAAGATAATCCCAGTTATGCTATTGACATATAGCAAGAGAGAATGAATCATCTTCACGAATCCATACTTCATAAGAAGCTAGAGGAGGCCCTAAAGGTAGCGGCAGTAGAGACCCTTGAAGATGAAAGAATAGTTGAAGGGAGTTGTCATAGAAAGGAAGACATCAAGGAGGAGTCTGATTTTGTACTAGAGCAAGTGGAGAAAGCCAAAATTACTAAAGAAGAGGAAGTGGTTGAAGATTTAGGAGATGCGGAACCTCCATTTGAACCTCAAGTCATAGAGCCTCCTTCCAAGATGGTTGAATTTGATGTTGAGGAGGGTGTACAACCTCCAAGACATATCATGGTTGAAGACTTGGAAGTGGTTGATCATGAGACAGGTTCAACAATTAATGAGTTTCTACCTATAATTGAACTCTCTCCCATTGAACTATAGGAAGAGGTTAATGTTACAGAAGCTCGCAAAGAGGTGGAAGTTACCAAGGGAGAGCACAAGGGAATGGAGCTTAAAATCACCTTGCCAAAGCTGTTGGAGACCTCTTCTCCAAAGCCATTACCATCCAATACAACATTCAAGTGGGTAAAATTCTTATCCTTGACCTTTGCTTTCCCACTTGAATATAGTTTACTTGAGACAGATGGTCAGCTTAGAGCTCTTTGGCTATGAGAGTAAGAGGGAGAGGGTTATTGGTTGGCAACACAATCCTAGGTTCATTGTGGTAGGAAGCTCATGGCTGAATTATCATGGTTGGAAGAATACTAAATTGTATTGGTCTAGGAAGCTGTTTGGATGCCTCAGTGAGAATTTGGATTCCTTACCACCCGGTTGGAATAATGATGATCAACACAAAGACGGGTGCAGAAGCAAGGTTTGGGACCCCGGAATTCATTCCAACAATCAACACTTTTGGAGCCTTGTCACTTACTTTAGATTGCTTGACAGCTGTATGTGCCTAGTTTGGGATCCCGGAAGCCATTGGAATTACAAACATTGGTGGGGATTCAAGGATCAGTACAAGCACAAGCCACCATGACAAGGAACTCACCAAATGTCCAACTTAAAGACTTTAACTAAAAGTGCTATGTGGGAGACAACCTACCATGGTATGATCGTCTCTTTTTATTCTCAGTTTTATTTTATTTTAATTTTATCAGTGTTAATTCGTAAATTCTGCATCATTATCTGCATTCTGCACTCTGCATTCTGCATATATATATAAAGTTAAAGAAAAGCGCGTCCCAAGCATGCAAGTTAATCACGCGCAGGCGCCACATGCGACGCTAAACCTTACAAAAAGTTACGCGGGAGCTGTGCAGGAAGGGTGCCTTGCACACGAGCCAACCAACGCGTACGCGTGGGCGACGCGTGCGCGTCCCCCATATTTTAGTCACCCCACGCGTAAGCGTCAGTGACGCGTATGCATGAATCGCCAGATCGGTGTCAATGGGTGATTTGGCCGAGAGTTGTGCTACCTTGGTGCTGGTATTGGGCGTTTAGCACAACCAGTGGTCACGCGTACACGTGACCGACGCTTACGCGTCACTAGGATTCTTGCTCAACCACATGTAAGCGTGGATGATGCTTACGCGTCGCCTCTTCTTTTGCACACCCACGCGTACGCGTGGGCGACGCTTACGCGTCACTTCACAGATTCCATTCTTCTCCTTTCCTTCTCTCCTTTCTCCTTCTTTCTTCTTCCTTTCTTACTTTCTTCTTCTTCATCTCTTTAACTTCTCATCCTTCTTCACTTTCATTCTATTTTACTTTATTTATTTGCATACTTTCATTCATTACATTTTAATTTTGTCCATATTTTTATTTTCTTTTCTAAATTTATTATTTTTCTATTGGTGTTAAATTTTCTTTTTCAACTGTTGTATCTTTTCTGGTATTATTTTGGTGCTTAGTGACTTATTTTACACTGCAGGATGATATTATTTATCTGTCACTGCTAATCTTTTATGTTACCTGTATCCCTTTTGCATTTACATGAATTTATATTTTCTTGCATTACCCACACTCTCTTCCCCATTGTTGAAAATTTTTACACTCTTGATTTGCCATGTGCTTCTACTGTTTTCTCACTTGCATGTTGTAGCTACCACGTAATTGAGACTCTCATCATTTGGCATTAACCCAACCATATTTTAAATTGTTTCCTATCTTTGTTTTTGGGTTACTTTTCTTCTTTTTCCTCTTCTTTCAGGATGCCCACCGAGGAAGGGAAACAGAAAATGTTTATATGAGGCAACAGACAAGTCTATCTGCACAATTTTTAGAAAAAAAAGCATCAGTTGTAGCAGCCCGTCCACTTGCACATCTTAGCATGCACCGAGGACGGTGCAATCTTTAAGTGTGGGGAGGTCGATACCGACTTCCGTGGGTTAGTTACCTTCTTTTCAACACCATTGTTTAATTTTCTTTGTAGTTCGTTGTTGCATTTGCATGTTTGATTGCATGTTTGTTACATTTTGTGCATATTTTACCAACTACTTGGTTGAAGTAATATTTACTTTTTCAAGAAACTTTTTAGAGTATTTCACTAATTTGAATAAAATTTTTTGTTAAACTTGTTTGAAGAAATTTTATTTTGGAACATGGTTTAGAGCTCGAACACACAAAACCAGTGAGATTTTGAGACTATTTGATTGGTTGCATTTTATCAACCAATATTTTATTTTTGGTGTGTGTTGTTCTCTCTAAAATTGTGATCTTTGTCTTGCTTAATTCTATATTTTCATTGTTTGATGTATGCATGCACTTATATGATTGAGGCCTTGTTTCACTGAGCTTACATACCCATATGACCTTAACCTTTCATTATCCTTTGCAAACCAATTTGAGCCTATTTTACCCCTTTTATTCTTTACTTTAGCATATCATTAACTCTAAGCGGAAAATAATAATGTCCTTAATTTGAATCCTTGGTTAGCTTAGACTAGTGAGAGTACTTATGATTTAAGTGTGGGAAAATTGGGTTTGGAAACATTTGGCTTGAGAATTGAGTATGTTAGAATTTTCTGAAAATGTGAAAGAATGTTGAGAATATGTTCATGCATTCAATACCTTAATCATATGCCTTGAGAAAAGAAAAAGAAAGAAAAATTATGAAAAGAAAAGAAAAGAAAAGAAAAGAAAAAGAGCAAATAACAAAAAGGGGACAAAATGTCCCAAAGTAAATGTTGGTAGCAATGCATATGAGTTGTACTAAAGTTGGGATGCATGAATATGTGGTAAACATAGTTAATGGACAGTTAGATTTTGCATTGTAATTACATGGATTGTCTTAAGTTAGGTGGGAAGTTTAGGTTAATTAAGGATTCAGATTTTAGTCCACTTGACCAAATACAATCCTACCATGACCCTAACCCCGTTACAACCCTTAAAAGACCTTTTGATATGTGTATCTGTGCATTAAATTCTTTGTTGATTGGTAGAAGAAGAGCAAGTCTTAGAAAGCAAGATTAGTAGAGAATTGAGAGAATCGAACCTTAAACACCTGAGCGATTAGAGTGTATACACTTCCAGTGAGGGTTCGATGCTCGATTCCTTGTTCTCGGCTTTCATGAGCTTTCTTCTTACAAGTTTATTTGTACTTTATTTTATGATTTGAATTAGTGAAATCCAGTTCATGTCTGTTCTTGGAAGATTTATTTACTTTCACCAAGTAGGTACAAAAATTTTGCATGTAGTTGCATTCACATATATAGGTTGCATTTCATACTCTCTACCATTCCTCTTCACTCTTTTAGTTCTCTTGAGCTTAGCATGAGGACATTATAATGTTTAAGTGTGGGGAGATTAACAAACCACTATTTTATGGTTTATCTTGTGCTCAATTAAGTGGTTTTTATCAACTCTCTGCTCACTTATTCATATAATTTGCATGAGTTTATATTTTCCTTCCTAATTTTGTGCTATGATTGAAAACATGTTTCTTTGGCCTTAAATTTGCTATGTTTAATCCTCTCTTATTACCATTCGATGCCTTGATATGTGTGTTAAGTGATTTTAGAGATTATAGGGCAGGAATGGCTTAGAGGATGGAAAGGAAGCACGCAAAAGTGGAAGGAATACAAGAAACTGAAGGAATTTCTAAGGCTGTCCAGCCTGACCTGTTGGTACTAAATCGACCATAACTTGAGCTACAGAGATCCAAATGAAGCGGTTCCAGTTGCGTTGGAAATCTAACATCCGGGGCTTCGTAACAATATATAATTTGCCACATCTTCTCCGAAGATAGATGATGTGCACTCGTGGATCACGCACACGCATGACCTGGAGAAAATTCAATCCACGCGTACGCGTGACTTTGCTACGTGCTATACGTATCAAAAATTGCTGAGCGCAATTTCTAGACTATTTCTGACCCAGTTTTCAGCCCAAAAAACACAGATTAGAGGCTATAAAGTGGGGAAATCGATCCATTCATTGATACAACATTTATTATTCACAATTTTAGGTTTTAGATGTAGTTCTTAGAGAGAGAGGGGCTCTCTCCTCTCTCTTAGGTTTTAGGATTTAGGATTTTCTTAGTTTTAGGATTGTTTCTCCTTAATTCCAGGTTCAATGTTCCTTTAATTTATGTTTCTCTTCTACTTTTATTTATTCTAATACTTTGGTTTCTCTATTTCTCTTGGTAATTACTTATGTTGCCAAATTGACTTATGAACTCTTTATGTTAGATTTGAATTTCTATTTAATGCAAATTGAGGTATTTCAGATTTATGATTTTAATTTAGCATTTTACATTCTTATCTTGAATTGATTAATTGGTGACACTTGAGTTATCAAACTCCATTGTTGATTGATAATTGGAATTTGGTGGTTGATTTGGATCCCTCTAAAGCTAGTCTTTCCATAGGAGTTTACTAGGACTTGAGAAATCAAATTGATTAGTCCACTTGACTTTCCTTTATTTAGTAAGGGTTAACTAAGTGGGAGTAATAAACAATTCTCATCACAATTGATAAGGATAACTAGGATGGGATTTCCAGTTTTCATATCTTGCTAAGAGCTTTATTAGTTATTATTTTAATTCTTGCAATTTACTTTTCCTGTTCATTATTCAAAAACCCCAAAAAGATAATCTTCCATAACCAATAATAAATACACCTCCCTGCAATTCCTTGAGAGACAACCCGAGATTTAAATACTTCGGTTATCAATTTTATTAGGGGTTTGTTACTCGTGACAACCAAAACTTTTGTACGAAAGGATTCTTTGTCGGTTTAGAAACTATACTTGCAACAAGACTTTATATGTAAAATTCTTTACTAGCAGAGAATCCCGTTCGTCAAAGAACCATCACATGAAGTGGTCCTAAGTCTAAAGGCAGAGAGTTAAAGCCACATTTTGGTTGCTAAAATGCACTAGATGATGAGTACAACAATGATATGATAAATTCAGAATGGTTTAGCAAAAGGCAATTGGATCGTTAACATAAGTCTAATGCTCCACAAAGGGACAAACCATTCAAGCTACACTGTGGTTGGAGTTGGGGGATGAGCAGGTTCCTCGACATCCTAGCGAGTCTTGTTTGCCCTGTTAACCACTTTTTGCAGTGCGTCATTGTATCTCGTGACCTTCTGCAGCCTGGTTTCTAGCTTTCCCATATCCCGTGCCAGGTCAACGTATCTCTCTTTCCATCTAAGAACCAAGTCAAGGTTGTAGTCATCCACGTAACCATTCAAATTTTGGTATATCTTGCGGAGGCAAAAGCGAGCGGAATCCTCTAAGCTCATGTGCAGCTCTGATGCAACGCGGCTAGTAACAACAAAAGCTTCTGATTCACCAGGAAGGACAACAGACACAAGATGACAAAAATTTTGTCCACCGTTTGATGTGTTTTCTAGTATGATGCGGTAAATGGGTTGGGGGATGTCCAACTTGTTGCATGTTTTTGGACAGCAATCTGGTCATGCTGACGATGATAAGCGGATTCCGAGTAGGTTTGTGTGGCACAATTTGGTCTGCTGCAAGTTGGTGCAAGATGACAGAAAAGGATTTATCATCAAAGTGTTGGTCTGAGTAGGGAAGAAGATGGGTAAGGAGAAAAACTTACGGCGGGGATGCGGTATAGTGTGATGATGGTCTTCTTCAAAACGTGAGTGCAAAGCTTTCAACGCTATCCTCTCCATTTGGCGGCGTTCCGGTTGTTGGAGTCCTGCCGGGGCTTTGCCATTGGCTATCATGTTTCTTCCCTTCTTGGCATCGCCATTCTCTTGGAAGAGAGCCCATGCTTCCTCCGCGTTGTCCAAAGTGGAGAACTCCATCCACCCACCGTCTCTGTAGTCATGTAGTTGCTCTGCCACCTCCTCAGATGAAGTATAAATCCCAGGTATCCATCCAACAAAAACACAAAAAAATTGTTGGTTATCATTAGTTGTGACCATGATGTGTTTTTACTGATGTGAATGTGTGTATAGCCAGTGTTAGTAAAATGTTTATATAGACAGTTCATATCGGAGTTGTTTTTTATTGTAGGCGTGCAAACCTTTATTGGTAATTTCGGGGTTTAGGAGTCTCTGTTGACGATATGGAGGCAGGGGAATCGGATTCCCTTGAATATGGTGGGCCGACAATGTGAATGTCATGAACTTTTTGCTGAGAAAATGGAACCCCAAGAATATGTATGTGAAAAATCGTATTTGACGGATCCATATTGAAATATGCATTGTGTGATTTTTCAAAACTCCACAAAGTATTATACGTGATAAAATAGAACATTATTATACATATTGTATGCATGCATTGGGATGGTCAAATCGATAAATGAATATTAACCAAAGATTACATGATTCATGTATATCTGAAATTATTATGATATAGTTGTAGTAGTCATTGTGTCTTTTAAATTTTAATTAAGTGGAGTTGAATACACAACAAATGCACATAATACTATAACGCGAATTTCTATTCTTTTTAAAATTGGGGCATGGAAGATAGCTTAAAAAATTTATACTCTAACTTTTTATTAGAAGTTATTTACGTTAGGTGAATAACTCAAAATTAATTTTTATGCTGTATTAGAAGTATTACATTTATTTTTGTCTTTATATAAGAAATATGAGTAATTATTTTAAATAATTTTGTTTTCGAATGGTACTATTATTTGTTAGGTAAAAAATTGGAGTAAATGAAATCATGTATACTAGTATCTTCTGAACATGCAAGATTTTAATTAATATTAATTTATTTTTAGACAATTTAGTTCATACCGATTGTGTTGTATAATTATTATATTTTTTACACTGTGGAGTTTTTTTATGACCAAAAATAAAAAGAAAGAAACTAATGGGAAAGACAATTAAAAAAGAAATGGTTGTTTTTTGTGTCGTTTGAATAAACGAAAAGTGAATGAAAAAAAATTAAAGAGATAAGTTTTTTTTTTTGGATAGAAAAAATTGAGAAGAAATGAAATTATAATGAAATAAAATTGTATTAATATATAAATTGTAATAAAGAAAACTCATAGTGTGCATTATATGACAAATATTCAAAATAGCCTAATTAACAAAATATAAAATTTTATTTTTCTCTTTTAAGAGATGTTAAAATGACACATTTTTTTCTCTATTTGTAAAATGTACATACTCCTCTCTTATAATTTTTAAAAAATTTTCTCTTTAATCCATTTTAAATTTAGTGTTAACTAATGTTAACTTTATCCATTTTTTAAGAAAAAATATATTATTCATTTCAAAAATACCTTTTAACAAAAGATTTATATTTTTGTCATTAAATTTTTCTTATTAAAATACCCTATAATAAATTATTTTTTATTGATTAATTGTCATACATATTAACAGTGGTAAGATTTTTTTTATTTAATGTTAATGATATCAGATAATTAATAGTAAAATATAAAAGTATTTGTTAACAAAAAATTTAGTTAAATTACAATTTAATAATTAAAAAATTATTTAAGAGTATCTTAGAAAAAAATAATTTAATTATTAAATTTTTTAAAAAATATTTTAGTAAAAAAATAATTTAATCAATAATTAGATAATTTATTAAACGATATTTTGGTCATCAAAATTTAATGACAAAAAATTATAATTCTTGTTAAAGGTTATTTTTGTAATGAATAATTTATTTTTTCTCAAAAAATGGAGAAAGCTAACATTAGTTAACACAAACAATTTAAAATGGATTAAAGAAATTTTTTTTTAAAAGTTATAAGAGAGGAGAATGTACATTTTACAAATATAGGGGGGTGTCATTTTAATATCTCTCAAGAGAGAAAAATGAAAATTTCTCTTTAAAAAAATATAAATATTTTTGGGCTATAATGTATTTACAGATATTATAAATTATTATAGTTTTATAAATTTAGTTAATTTTTTTTTTCTAATGCATATAACATTTAATGTCAATCTCTATTATACCTGTTGAGTTGCCTTTTTATTGCGTTTCAAAAATTTTATATATATATTTTTAATTTAAAATTTAAAAATCAATAAAATT
This sequence comes from Arachis ipaensis, assembly GCF_059453495.1. NCBI lineage: Eukaryota > Viridiplantae > Streptophyta > Magnoliopsida > Fabales > Fabaceae > Arachis > Arachis ipaensis. The sequence goes on along the minus strand of NC_142439.1, from coordinate 27,723,288 downwards.
AGAGTTACTATTAATATCTACAATTGACTCATAAAATAGATGATATTACTAGGTAACTCTCCTACTATTACTGATATTTATAATAATTTTTAATCTTTTTCTAAATGGAATATATCAACCTATATTTCTCCAAATGATACATTATTTGAGATTTTGTTAAAGTTTCGTTTTTAAAACATAATAGCAACTATTAATTTGTTTGTTTTTTTATTTTTTGTAAAATTTTAGAAATTAATTTTTATAATTTTAAGTTACAAATTTGGGATAAAAACTAAATACATTAGTGAACAATAGATAATTACTAGACAAATAAAAATTTTTATATAGGTGATATTATTTTTTTAAGTGTAACTCACATGACTTCAAAAATTAAATTAATCCTTCCAAAAGTCCAACTTGCATCGATTTTGTCACAATTGATACAATTTTTCTCAAATAAAGTAATTTACATGACAAGTATAGAACTCCATTAAAAAAAGGATATTAACCATAGTCGTTCCTCAACCTTGGACCGTTAATATGGGGTTAATCAATGTATGATTTAGCAAGTCACGAGTATTCAACTGCACGCCCTTTTATATTTTTGGAGCTTTCTCGGTGTATGCGCTGATTTTGCGTGTGAAAATGATCTTCACGTTAACAGAATGATTAAGTAGAACCTATTCCAATCATAGGGCACTATTTTACAGATTGCAAAGGGTTTGTGAAATCTTTTTCCTTGTTCAGAGAGTTTCCAACTGCCATGATCATCTCAAATGTCAAAATACAAATTTTCAATATGCCCACCCTAGATGTTGTGGAGTTAGAGTTGGAGCCTTTAATTTGAATTCGAATGTATAAATAAGAACCATGCGTCTGGTACATGTAAATTTCATTCGAACAATTTTTTCGCGTACCCTTAGATTTAAATATTCGTTTTTGTTATTGCGATGGATACAAACATCTTAAAAATGTATTATATATTAATAATTTTACAATTAAAATGTGTCACATGTTACTTGATATGTCATTGTATATTGAATTAAATATTTTCGTCCAAAATTAAAGAATCTTTCCCTCTCACGTTATTTTTTTCCTATTTCTCTCATTCACTCACGCAATCTATATGTCTTATACATCATTATTAATGACTAATTACAAAATTGACAATTAGAATATCCAATGTGACATTTTTACTTAGCGTTCGTTAAAAAGTAAAATTAAAATATAGATATATTATATGTTATATATTTATATATTACTAACTTATTTAACAATTAAAATATTTTTCATGACATTCTGTTGTTAACATTGAGAGCTACTTTTTTCTTTCAAAATTTATAAACTCTCTTCCTAGTTTTTGAAAATACTATTCATTGTATATAATTTATAAAAAATAACTTTTTTATTTCTAAAACTTGAACTTAACTGATGAACGGATTTTTGCTAGTAAAGAATTTCACAAATGAAACCTCGTTGCAAGTATAGTTTCTAAACCAACAAAGAATCCTTTCATACAAAAATTTGGTTGTCACAAGTAACAAACCCCTTAAAAATAATAACCAAAGTATTTAAACCTCGGGTCGTCTCTCAAGAAATTGTAGGGAAGTGTACTTATAATTGGTTATGAGATTGTATCTTTTTGGGGTTTTGAATAAGGAACAAGAAAAGTAAATTGCAAGAATTTAAACTAATAGCTAATAAAGCTCTTGGCAAGGTATGAAAATTAGAAGTCCTATCCTAATTATCCTTATCAATTGTAATATCAATTGTCCATTGCTCCCACTTAGTTAACTTCTAACTATAAAGGTAAGTCAAATCGATAAAGCAATATGAATCCTCAAGTCCTAGTCAACTCCCAAGAAAAGACTAGAGTTAGTGGAATTCAAGTCAATTAAAAACTTTTAATTATCAATCAACAAAGGAGTTTGATAACTCAAGAGTCTCCAATTACTCAACCAAAGTCAAGAATATAAAAATCTAACTTAAAATCCTCCCAAGCATTTTATCAAACACTTGGAGGGCACAACATAAAAGCATAGAAAAACAATAAGAGATAATAAAATCCAAACAACCAATTGAAAGCATCAATAATATAAATTGAAGAAAGCAATCATAAATATGAAATACCTCAAATTGCATTAAATAGAAAATCAAATCTAACATAGAGTTCATAAACTAAATTGGCAACATAAAGTAATCAACAAGGGAAATAAATAAACTAGAATGCTAGAACAAATAAAAGTAGAAGAGAAAACTAAATTAAACTAAGATAGAAATCTGAAATTGAAAAGAACTAAAAAGAATCCTAAAACCTAGAGAGAGGAGAGAGCCTCAAAGCATCATATACAGATAATGGCATAATGCTAACACATGCACCTAAATCACACATGCAGTCAGAAAATGTTACACCCTCAATGGTACACGTAACCATATATGGCCCCTAATCCCCACATTTTTCTGGTATGGCAACCATTAAAGCAGATATTAAGCTACCTAAGAGAATGGTTTCTAAATCATGTATTCTATCCTTATGCATGCATAAATCCTTTAAAAACTTCACATATTTAGGTACCTGGATAATAGCATCAAAAAGGGGAATGGTTACCTCAACCTTTTTGAAGATCTCCACCATCTTTGGGTCGAGCTCCATCTACTTTCTGGACTTCCTAGCAAGGTGTGGAAAGGGGATAGGGATGGCGTCTTTTGTAGCTTCAGCTTCCATTGGTGCGCTATTCTTTGGTTGAACTGCTTCTTCTTCAACCATGTCTTGTACTTCATCCTCCTCTTCAGCATCCTCCACCTCAACAATATCTTCAACTTGAATGTTCTCCTTTGAGCTTGGCTCCTCATGACTCATTTCTTGCAGTGTGGTTCCGGACTTTAAAGTAATGGAATTGATGCCACCTTTGGGGTTGGGTAAGGGTTGAGAAGGAATTGCATTGGAGCTTGAAGGTTGATTGTTGGGGGTAGATAATGAATCCATCCAAGAGATGAGAGCTTGTAAAGTGGCATTCAGACCGTTTATGGTAGAGTTAAGTGTAGTCTGAATGTCTTGTTGTCCTTGTGCAAGAGAGCGAAGTATCTCGTCATTAGAAGAGGAAGGGGGTAAGTGATTTGAGGGGACTACTGTTGGTTATTCTGAGGTGTTTGGAACTGCCTTAGGTGAAGTGCTCTGTAAGGCTGGTTTTGGTTCTGCTGTTGATAGGGAGGGTTCTGCTGATACCAGTTTTATTGATTGTTATTATTATTCCACCTCTGATTTCCCTGGTTGTCTCTGCCTCCTCTGTTTTAGTTGTCCCTCCACCATTAGTTGGAGCTATCTTGCCAACCTTGGTTATAGTTCCCACCTTGGTTATAATTGCCGCCTTGTTGATAGTATCCTTGATTTGGGCAGTCATAGAAATTGTGAGTAGCTGCCAAGGTGTTGTCTTCTTGTTGGAGCTGCGGACACTCATCAGTGTAATGAGTATAACAGGCACATATCCTGCACACTCTTTAAGGAACCAACTGTTGACTCTGTTGTGGTGGGGGAGTCTGAGGTTATTGTTAATTCAGCTGTAGCTGCTTTAGTGTGTTGGTCATATCTTCCAGAGTCTGTGTGAGAGCAGCAGTCTCAATGCTAGAGGAAACCTCTGCAACAGCCTTGGGATGGTTGTTCCTATGCCTAGCATTCTGGGTAGACTCAGCTAGATCAGTGATCAGCTGCCACGCTTCTGTCGCCGTCTTGTACTTCTTCAGAGAGCCATTACTTGCAGCATCTAATGTAGTTTTATCCTGAGGCTTCATGCCTTGTGTGAAGTAGCTGATCAACACCATCTGGTCAATCTTGTGGTATGGACATGAGTCAAGGAGATTCCTGAAGCATTCCCAATATTCCTAGAGAGTCTCTGACTCACCTTGGATAATGCAGGAAATCTCCTTCCTTAATCTATCTGTAACTTCAGCTGGAAAGTATTTCTCCAGGAACTCCCTTCTGAGCAGATCCCAGTTGGTGACGACTGCTTCAGGATGAGTGTAGAACCACTTTCTTGCCTTTTCCTCAAGAGAAAATGGGAAGGCATATAGCTAAATAGTAGTCTCTTCTGCACCAAGACGCCTAGTAGTTGAGCAAGCTGTCTGAAAATTCCTGAGATGCTTGATAGGCTCTTGAGAAGGTAAGCCATGAAACTTGGGTAGTAAGTTGATTAGCGCAGTCTTCAGTTCAAAATCTGCAGCCAGATTTCGGTGACGCGCTTGATACGGTTGCAGTGTAAAGTCTGGAGCTCTTGCTTCCTGGAGAGTAATCCTTCTAGGCTCTGCCATATTATCTGAACGTAAATCAACAGAATCAGTAGAAGAGGAGCTTGTTTCTTCCTCGAATGGCGTTTCAGATTCGCCCTCAGATAAGACTGGTGAATTGGTAGTAACCACTTCACCACCCTCAGAGGCTAACCAACGCCGAGCTCGCCTAATACGTGAAATAGTTCTTTCAATTTCAGGATCAAATGCAGCTAAGCTCGGATCAGGCAGTGAATGCGTCATTCAATGAAAGAAACATACAACTCATGGTAATAAAATAAAATAAAAAATGTGAATATGTAAAATTAAAAATATTTACACCAACCAATAATTTAGCACACTATTGCAACTCCCCGGCAACGGCGCCAAGAATTGACGTGGCAAAAATTTGCCGACTAAGAATTTTATAATAAGAACAACGTTGCAAGTACAGTTCTTAACCGACTAAAAATCCGCTTATCAATTTAGAAATATTGTCACAATTTCAGAATAAATTACTGGGAGTAGAAATCTCAGGTCGTCTCCCAACGAGTTGACAAAAGAATGCTATTTTATTGATCAGAAGTTTTCCGAGAATTTTTAAGAGTTAAAGAACGGGAAATTAAAATAATAATTAATTAAAGCAATGAAAATTGACGAGAGAATTTATATAATTAAATTAAAAATCCTTGACCGGGAGAAGATTAATTGGAAGTTCTATCCTTATTGGATTTTCCCAAGTGTAATAATAAGAGGTTGTTGTTCTACCTAGTTATCCTTTACTGAATAAAGGAAAGTCAAGTAACTGACTAACCAACTCTAAATCACAAGTCCTAATCATCTCCTAAGGAAGGATTAAAGTCAGAGACTAGAGAGCCAGCCAACAACTTCCAATCAAAATTAACACTTGAGCATTCCAACTCAAGGGTTTTCTTTTAATCAACTCCCAAGTCAAGTTGGGAGTCTACTCCATTGACATGAATACAAAGTTCACATGCATATAAAGGGAATAAAGAGAAGACATAATGAATTAATTAAAATAATAACTAAAAATTAATTAAAGGTAAAAATAGTTCTTTGCATTAATAAATCCCAAAATCATAAACATACATATCTGAACAGGGTTACTGGACAACTAAAAGAGTAAAGGAATAAGAAAATAAATTAGAATAATGGAAACTTCAACGGAGGTAGTAACTCTTCTCAATATCCAAACCAAAAGTATAAAACTCTAAAACTATGAATATAAAGGAAACCTAGAGGAAGTAGTGTTCTTCTCTCTAAGATTCAAAACTAAAAACTAAAACTATGCGAATGTGAATGTGTCAATGTGTGTTAAGTCTCTGCTTGTCCCTGGCTCTAGTCTATGTTTCTGGGACGAAAATTGGGTCCAAACTCAGCCCAAAATCGCCCCCAGCGGTTTCCGCATTTTCTGCACGTGGCGCATGTCATGCGTACGCATCAGTCACGCGTACGCGTCGATGGTCTTCTTCGCGTGTCATGCATACGCATCAGGTACGTGTATGAATAAGTGTGCAAAGACTTGATAAAAAACTACTCATTTGAGCACAAGATAAACCATAAAATAGTGGTTTATCATTAACATATTTTAACTAAATTATACAAAACTTGTTATCTTAACCAATTTTTTATACACTTTTAATAATAAAAGACTGAATCAATTAACACAGTAGCAACTAATAATTTACTAGTATTTATAATTTGAAATTAATATTATATAGAAATGCTAAAAAAATTTGTATATAAAAAGTATGTCTTTATAAGAAAATATAAGCATAATTTACAATTTTTTTCTTTCTTTCTTTTTAAAATAATTAAATTTGTAGTATATTTTCTAATTTAATGCAGATATAACATTAGATGAAAGATTTTATGCATTTGTTTGACTATGTAATATAATTTAAATATTTTTTATTTTTATTTTAAAAATAAAAAATATATTTTAAATTAGTAAAATAATCAATTCATTTGAAAATTTTATATGCAACATAGGTCCATATTTTTTTTTGTTTGACGTTGAACAATTGGTGAAGCTTTGTTGGGACAATGGGGCCACTGCCCCCCAAAACTTTTATAAGTAGTTCCATTTTAGACAAAAATAAGTTAGCTCAATTGGTTAAAATGATATACTTCCAACTTATATACTTAGGTTCATCACCTATCTTTATCATTCTATAAAACTTTTTTTTCTTGCATTAATATATATAAATCAATATTACACTGAATTATATTTCGTCTCTCATATTTTTATGCGTTATTTTATTTTTAGAATAATGAAAATTATAGTATAACTAGCAGTGATATCAGTTATTAATAAAAAGTTAACATTTATTTTAAATCAACATTACAAGATAAATGTTACTGATGTTATGTTGGTACAAAGGGTTTAGGAAAGAAAAGAAGAATAATTTAAAAATGTCTCGTTTTTTCCTTTGATTACAAGGTTCTTACCAATGTATAGACCAAGAGTACGCTAATGAGTACGCTCATTATAAAATAACATTCTAATAAATTACATTGAATTTTTTTTATTCTCTTTCATATTTTTCTGATTTTTTCCCTAATTATGATATTCTAATAACTGTATGATCAACACCATTTACATTAATAAATTTTGATATTTTTATTTTATTCAAAATGTAAGATTTTATTTTTTTTGTATTATATTATTTAATTGTAATGAAAATAATACCAAAGATAATTCGTCTGGATAATTTGGAGAGATAAATATTTTCGAAAATAAAATTAATCCTTTAAAATGTTACAAAATAAATTTTCGGTCGTAATGATTTTTGTATAATTTACATAAGAAATCATTTTTCAGAAAAGGAAAATCAGTTTTTATATTAAAAAAATGACTTCTTAAATGAAATTAGATTTTTAGGAGCAAGAACTATTTCCTCTCCAGTACCTTATTTTTTCACATTTTCAAGATAAAAAAAAAACGAGTTACCTAGGTCGACTTATGTTGTGCTTGGTTCCATAGTGTTTTTTTTTTGTGGTTGATTACTTCAATCTACCTAATATGTTTCAGCTACCTTTGATTTCTGAAGGACATTTCTATATGGTGAAGCGACCAACTCTTCTAAAATATGCATCCATGATGAACTTCCATGCAAATTTCATAACAAGTGCCATGCGTGGATTCTAATGACACTGCCTTTAGGTTATGGTTATGCACGATTGAATTTATGCATCTAAGTTTGACGTTGATCATATTCCGTCTCAGGATTCGGCCAAAATAGAACTAAGGTGATGTTATATCCAAATTTTTTCACTATTAATTAAAATTGAATTTAATTATTATATAATCATAATTGAATTTGAAAATATTCCAGTGCGAACCTAACATCTTCTCTTCTTATATTAACGCATGACTCTTCACTAACTCCACGTGCCTTGAAATTGAAACCGTATGATAGCTTGCATTTAATGCAACTTATCAGTCGAGGGATACTTGATGAAATGATTACCATTCTCTACCATTGGAGAAGCCTCAATTTGGCAACTGAGGAGGCTTGTACACTACAATTGGCGGGAAATAACCTATACCTAGGTTGAACTTAAAAAAATGAAGTGGTTTTCCTTTGTGGTTAGGGGATGGGGCATCGATCATATCTTATTCTGCACCCATCTTCTAATGCTTATAAAACCCAACTCCAACTCCAACTCCTCTCATCATACATGAAAGCCCCAGTCTCAAGCATCGTTGATTTACAAGGGACGAAGTAAAAATGGATGCTTGCAAACCCTTCCTGGATGAGTCGCAGGATGTTAGGGCTACTGATAGGTAACTGCTATCCTTTTTCGTTTTTAGTTGCTTTTTTTTATTCTTTATAGGATGTAAAAAAAATTATTGATACATTTTTCGGTTGATGCAGTTTCGCCCCCGGTGAGAATGTTACTCGTTCTCAGCCTCAGCCAACTCAGGATGTGGCCTCTTCAATGAACCTTGAACTCACTATTGATGTCGTAAGTTTTGTCATTTCCATAACCAAGCAGGTCATGAAATTTATCATTTTTAGGGGTTTTAATATTGTTACCAAAGTTTCTTCCTGTTTGTATACTGTGCGTCGTACGCCACCTTCAGCATATTCACCGAGTTATTGATCTTACTTTTTTCAGCCACTACCAGAACAACTTACGCGGAACCCAATGCATATAGAGCAAGATCCAATTACGACGGAGTTACTAAACCGACTTATGATGGCCATCGAGGTAGGTTAAACTATGTCCTTTCGTAAAGAAAACAAGCAACTGATAAGGTCTTCCTGGAACACTTAAACCATTTCAGTATATGAAATGATGTAGTGTGTCACAAAGGCTATACCATAGAGATTAAAATTCGAGTACGCACATTTTTCTTCCCTTGTATGAGGAGTTTTTTTATGACTGTGATGGTACAACTATTTGTTGCCTACAAGAAAAGGCTTTTGTTGTTTTCATTTTATCTTGGATCTTAAAATAATTCTCTTAGAATGCTTTTTTCCCTTCCTAACCATGTAGTGTGCTAAACTATTTATGGCCATGACAACATTTTCAAAAGATGGTTACAAAGTTAGTCAACGTCAACCATTTCATTTGTTTAAGTATAATTGAACGGTGTAGCAGGAACACCACATGGTTTAACTTTGATTGTCTTTTACCCACAGACACTGGACACGAAGACTGAAGACATGAACAATATCATCGCATCCCTAGACAAGTGTAGCACTACCGCGGAGGGCCTATTGTTGCAAGTAATGGCACTTATCCGGACTCATATCGAGCGCCATGATAGTATTGTCATGATTCCGAATTCGCAATCTAAAATGCCTACTACCTAGTCAAACATGGCTTTGAAAGGGGTACCCCTTACAAACGCGGCCACAAAAGTAGCTGCTATTGATGCAAGCTAGACGAAAGGAGCATCACAGAAATGGAGGGCTTACACACATAATCTTTCCTCACAGGATAAAGGTAAAGGCCAACAGATGCTCGCTACACCAGAAGGTCAAATTTTTTATATGGTTGTCCCCCGATTCACTCGACGGAGATGATGATCTTCTCATCGACGAGCTGAGGTCCACGCCAAGGATTATCACCGGCTCAACCGATGTAGCTCAACTAACTTACGTGAACCCATACTGGGCCGGGGGTATCCGGAAGATGTTCAATGCACCTACTGTTGGAAATTCACTAAAGCAGAGATCTTTAGAAGACAAGGTTTGTGCAATTTCTAAGTGTCTATTGAAATTAATTGTATTTGTCTTAGTATCTGCTAATTATCTAAAAACTAACTTGTAATACACAACTTGGTGTCATCCGTATAGGAATTCTGTAATTTGCCTCTATGGCGTGAATTCGAGCCGACGTCAGAGGTTGCTGGACTTTACTCGTTTATACCAAGTGCAGTTAGGCGACGAAAGTCACCCAAATTGGAAAGCGTGGTTGTCACACGTAATGAATGGACTCCATCTTCTGCACTACGGGAGATCATGGCAGCGTCTAAAGCGAAACCAATGGAGATGCTTCCTGTAGTTAGGCAAACAACAGGTTTTCGTCAACGCAAGAGTACCCCTAATCCTGGCAATGCACTTCCAACCATCCCGGTTGTAGCCTTCCTTGACTGGATCTATCATTTTGTGCATTACATGAATTTAACTGCCTAGTTATATTTGTCCATGTTCTTAAACGGTCGACTTTTTTCCACAAACTTATGAGATGCGTTTTAGGCCTACACATGAAATGTGTCTCACCATGCTTCAAAATAAGGTGGCTGCATATATTTTGGGGCAGAAAATCAGTTAGGGTACGAAGTATTGCCTTTTTGTATCTCACGTCCCTATCTGTTTCTAACATTCTTGTCACATAGCAAAATTAAAGTAGCCACGTATGATACCTTTGCCTATGTAAATTTAGGGAGGTTCTTTTCAAGTATAACGAGTTTGATATGGCCAGAGGAGACTTCATGTCACTATGCCCGGAGCACGCGGTACACCCTGATGTCAGCAAGCCGTTATATCTGATCCCCGAATTGAAACTTATACTTTCTACCGTAGCTCGAATATGCTCAAACGCACTCTATTCTGGTTGGTAGTAACATCGCTCATTTTCACAGATTCTAAACACCACATGCATGATGGGGTCAATTGCAGCACTCAAATCCATGGTGCCTCAGACATGGTTCCTTCCCTCTGTATTTGCTTGAGATTCCTTGTGCGAGAAATCGACTGAGCAGCTTCAAAATAGTTACCAGAAGATGTGGATGCACGAGACAAATGATCTACACCATGTAAGTGGAAGACATCTATATAATGAGTTCCAATATTATGTTTGCATCTTTCTAAGTACGTTTCATTTACAGGTCTTGGTGCTGATTTGCGAGGCTGCTGATGACTGGTATCTGATGATTATAGATGTAAAGGATAAAAAAGTTCATGTACTGGACGTCTGCAGAACTACTGAGACTATGGTTAGGAGAGAGGCTAATATGAGGCGCATTGTGAGTGACTAAACAATTAATTCATACTTAATTATACCATGCTAAAATTTATTTTCACATTTGTTGAACTTACAAACAAAATGTTTATGATAAATTTTGTGGTCACAGTGTCAAGCTTTGGGAAGGATCTTCATGATTAGCTGCAACATCGTCAACTTCAGGCATGTCAACCCAGACCCAACAACCTGGGGCAACTTCCATTACCCAGATGGTCTCCCAAATAACCTAAGCAGGTATGTCATACTTTAATTGTTAATCAAATTAAATTGTTAAATTGATTTATGATAAAACAAATGTTTCGAACTGTAGCAAGGATACTGGCATCTGGTGTTTGTCTTGGCTACAGCATGAAGGAGGCTTCAACACCAACATACTAACTCAAAAGGTATGCTAATATATTGTGGTGGTTTTGTCATACTGCTGAAACCATCTTTGTATTTGAATGCTTCGTATTATTAATGTACCATTCGGGACATTCGTCGAACAAAACTAGGTGAACACTAACACCGTTAGGATGAAGACAGCAATCAAGATAATCCAGTCAGACGGTAACCAGCATAGAGGTTATGTTATGGTGAAGGCAAAGCTGGCTTGGCATGACCTTGCTAGTCCAAACAAATAAGTTTTTCCAACTACGGAGACAGTGTGGAAGACTAGTTCTTTCAAAGTTTGCTGTTATGCTCAATGAAATAATTGTGTCTCTTTCTTTTGGCTGTCACTGAGCGGTTTTATGTGTTTAATGTAACTTGGAATAGTTATGGCCATGGTAGTGGCTATGTGATTTAGAGTTGACGGGGTTATGTTGCTTGGAGGCAGCTTTCTCAATCTTTCTCGCAAGTAGTTATTTCCTTTTGATGTGTGGATTTAATGTGTGGAACCTACAAGTCTTATCACGTCTTGGTAGTGTGCATGGTTATGTAGCATGTGTGTATTTTGATGGTGTACATATTGTTTATTAATATGAATATGAGTGACTTAATATGGAATGTGTGAGTATCGTTGATGCAAATCTTTAAAACGTATATTGTTGTATCCTATTAAAAAAAGTTACTCTAACAAGTTTATCGAAACATATTTAACATTCTCAGGAGGTATTTTTTCTTAAAGAAAAATATTCTTTATTTTGAAAAAAGGCCAATCCAAAACTTGTTATATGAATTCGTATACTTTTTTACTTTGTTGAATAAGACTTATTGTGAAGGTGACTTTGTTGGAAAATCACTTTATATTGATTTTAAAATATCAGTATGATGTAACCACTGCTTTTATATAAGTGATGTCATATATATATAAAAGAAAAGTAACGTGATTTTCTGGTTGTTATTAATTAGAAAAAAATCAAGGTGTTTTCTATAAACACAACCGCCTCTTACTCACAGCCTTGCTCATTTTGTTATCTAGTATTACTGTAAAATATGATTATAATTTGTGGCTCTATAATATATATTTTTGGGTTATCTTTTTACCTTAATTCATGAAAAGGCAATTAGTTATATTGAATGTTTCTAAAAAAATATATAAATGTATTTAAATATGTTCAATGAAAATTGAATGCTTGTTTTTGTCTACTAAATTTCTTTAAGTTAGATCTTTTATGATTTACTTTAAGCCTTTAACGTTATAAAAAAAATTTAATGATTTAAGAAAATAGTATCAAATATTAACAAAGACATCATCAAGAGCTAATGAATGAGTTGCCCATAAGAAGTTGAGGTCCAACGCAAAATCTCATCATCAATTGCCACCAATGAATTACGAGTGGGAGAAGACTGTATTCACCGTCAAACAAATTTATAGTATGAATACCTTAATCAAATCGAAAAACATATACATGATATCTATAAAATATGTAACAAGTCAAATAAGTTGAACAATACAAAATACAAAACAAACTGGAACAAGAAATATTAAATAATCCATTTAAGGAAAATCAGAACCAAATATAATAGAGGAAGATTTAGCTAAAAGTATTCAAAATTTTAACTGAATTCAGTTGAACGGAAAAAAAGAAAAAATCAATCGATTAGTAGCAAGAGAATTATAAATTCAAAATCATTTTCAAAACAAAAAACAAGAAGATAGTAGATTGAATATTGCAAGACCCATGCATAGGTAATATACCCTTCATATTAAAACGGAATCCACTAAGTATAAAAATTTCGAAAAACATCATCAATGTGAAACCTTCAACTGCGTTAGGTGGTTAGCACAAAGTTGTTATGATGAATTTCAAATTAAATTAGGTTCATTTATTTACTCAAGTAGGTAGTTATCATTTACATACATGTATAGACGAAAAATTCCAGCTAGAATCATACTCTAAATGTAATCTAAAAATTTAAGTTAGACTTATCTAAGGTATGAACAATGCGCATGATATAAAATCTATCTAAATTTTGAATAAAAAAATAAACATCAGGGTAATCAAAGATGTGGGCTGATTGAGGTGCACAATCAATATAGCTAGTCAAACATAGGTTGTTCCCTTCACACGTAGATAACACGAAAACATAGTTCCATGTGTAGCAGCAGGAAGCATAGTTGCTTAAAAATAAATATATTTTCAAGCAAAAGGGTATCTTAGACACGTCGTGTACTCAACAGTAATGTCCAATGAGGACCAAGCCCCATCAAAGCTAACCTCAAGACATCCAATGATTCATAACAGGGACCATGGTGCAGTTGAAGTCCTCCCTAGGTGAGACCTCTTCCTCATACGTTGATTTTGCTGCTCGGAAGTGGCACCTGATTCAATGAGAATGTCCTAAATGAGTTCTTATAGTAGTACACACTACCTGCAGGCTTAATAGAATAATAGTTGCATTTTAAAATTGAGAAGGTTTTGAAAAAGTGTGATGGCCATAACATGGCCACAGGATAGGCGGTTCACATTACCTTGTCCTGAAAATCTACCACTCTGTGCGAAGTTTACAAATATGTATCCAATTCCAATACGTAACCCTCAGGAAACTTGGAATGTAGTATCATTTCTGAATGGGTTTAGACTTACCGTTTCAAATGTCTCTGTTGAAGGATGCATATCCAACTCCTGACCACATTGCCGCGATGATGTGGGCCCGTTCGGACATCGCGTCCTACGATGCCTGAGAACGCCGCAGGTGCTACATCTCCTTCGCTTAATGCCTCTAAACTCTACAGGTTCATTGCCTCTGCCGGTTCCCTTCGTCCTTACGCCTACCGGATCCTTTACTCCCCCTTCCCAGGGTACAGAATGCGTGCCTGTAGCTTGACATTGCAACCTATTCTTTATTTCCAACATATTTGTCTCATGCACAACCTTTTGAAAATATGTTTTATAGTCTTCCCCCCTCATACAAGCAACCTTTGGAAAATGCTACGATGTTGAAGTAGGGCTCCAACCCTTGCTCGATAAGTTGCTTCTGGATCAATGTGTGGGTTACATAAGCACAAATCCATTCTCGCTATCTTGGACCACCGCGGTAACACCAAACTATTGGAAAGTGAAGTAATGTCTAACCGAACAAGAACAGCAATGATATGCACATAAAGCAGACCAAAGGACTCCATTCTGAGACAAGTACAATGAAATGTGTCCTGTGACAAATTCTACGTGACATTCCATGTCCTATCCGGCCGACGATATTTCTGTGTGACGTAAACACAAATATCATCTGCTTCGATGCACTCCACAATCGTAACACGAACAGACCATCTTAGAGACTCACGATATCTAACAAAAATTTCCCTTGTATAACACAACGCACCTGACTTTTCTAACTCTGAAAAATGAGTCTGAATGACTGGGGTGCCATATGATGAATGAAACTCGAGCTCGTCCTCATTGTCTTTGAGAAAATCAACACATCGCTGGAAGTTTGTGACAAACTCTAGGACTCCGTATCTCTTCTCGACAAAACGACCAAGCTTTGCATGCAATGACTCACAACGGGAGGTTGTCCTTATCCCTGCAAAGAAAGAACCACGAATGTAAGCCGTTGCCCAGCTAGACTTCTTCGTGTATAAATCCTTAACCCACTCATGGTCACTTGTCCCACATTCTTCGACCATTGCTTGCCAGTGCATTTCAAACTCTTCAACCTCAAAGTCTGCAATCATGCAATGTCTGAACAAAGATGTGAATCTTGGATTACACACATTGGCTATCGCGTTCCTTATCAAATGCCAGGCACAGAGTTGGTGGTGAGCTTCAGAAAACACTTGTTGGATTGCTATGCTCATAGATCTATCCCCATCAGTGATGACCGCCATAGGTGGTTTCCCACCCATGCACTCTAGGAACTTCGTCCATACCCACACGTATGAAGCTTGTGATTCACAGGAAACCATTGCAGTGCCAAAAATATAGGTTTGCATGTAATGATTCACCCCAGAAAAACAATCACCAGAAGATTGTATTTGTTCCGTCCATATGTTGCATCAAAAGCAAGAACATCTCCGAATAATTTGTAGTCTTCTTGACTATGTCCATCGCTCCAAAACAAATCACACATGTGATTCCCAACCCCAACCTCATACCGCCAAAACATTCTGTCATTAATCCTTGCTGCATTGGCTAACGCCCTCAAGGCAGCATTCACATCGCCGTTTTGAAGGGCTCGCTACCGCCTAACTTTGTTGTACATGTCTCGCTTAGTGAATGAAACTCGATTAAAACCACCAGCCTATGCAGCTATCGACTCATATATTTTTGGAATTGATCTCCCAACTTATCTCATGCTATCCATATGGGCTATGTCAACATCTGAAATTTTATAGTGTGAAGGCAAGCACTCAACAAACTTGGCAAGTAGAAGATCATGGTTGTGATTGTCCACAAAATGTGACACGTACCATTTTCTGGTGCTATCTCTTGGTTTTATCCACATCTCAGCTGGACACCCATACCTAGTAACAACCTTATGCTCCTTTTTACGATGATGCATCTAAAGCCATTTCTTATCTCAAAAGCCATCGCGGTTGCACAGATAAGTGAATCGCACAGATTCACCTTTTTTGTTTCTTATTTTCTTCCCTTGTTGGATACCAAAACCTCTCACATGGCTGTACTCCTTGTACAAACGTGCTGCCTGCTTAGGATCACTAAACTCCATCTATAGAATATCATCGACAGTTAAAGAAATTACTTCAATAGACATGTTGCCATTTTCCTGTGTCAGCTTCAATGCTACAGCAGTTGTCTCAACATATTCCATTCCGATGTCTAATGTCACGTCCTGCACATATACGAATTAAACAAAAAAAACTCATTAGGAGTTAATTATTCTAAAACCAAATACTTTTTGATGAGTGGGATTTTTGCACCGGTTTGGATTTTTCCACTCAAGATAACTTACGTTGCAAATATAGACCAAACTGGCAAATTAAATCCCAAACATCAAAGTTTAATATTTCTAATTTAAATCGAGAGTAATTCAACCTTAGGTCATCTTCCCTAGGAGTTGCAATTAAGTGTACAATTATTAGCTATGGGAGAAATGGGGGTTGGATGATAGAAACTGGCAAGAAATTAAAATACAAAAAGGTCACTTAACATGCAAGAAATTAAATGAAGGCAAGTAAAGGCAATGAAAATGGAAATTGAAAGCTAAAAAGGACTCTTGGCAAGAAGTGGGTAATTAAGGATTCCTATCCTAGTTGTGGACCACAAACATGGTAATTGTGTGTGAATTAATCCCAATTAGTCAATCCTACATCGAGGATAAGTCAACTAGGCATAATTAATCTCAATCCTTAAGTCCTAAGTCAACACTAGTGGGTCACTTAGAGTCAAGGGAAACCAAATTAATTAACAACTCTCACACAATGTGGAATGGACATCCACTACTCATGTTCACCCAATTATCCAATTTCCCAACCAAGAACGTGAAAAACTAAGCAAAATCCCAACCAAGCATTTTGTCAAACACTTGGTGGGCATGTAAAGAAAGCATGATAAAATGACAAGAAATAATAAATACTACAACTACCAAGCAAGAAAAGTAAAGATAGCAACTCAATAAAGCAATAAACGACATAAAACTTAAATTGCATTAAATGTAAGTTAAGATAACAAGAGTGTGCATGAACATAAAAGACAACTAAAATGAGAAATTAACAAGATAAACAAGGAAATTAAGACAACAAAACAAATAAAGGTAGAAGAAACTAGAATAAAACAAGAATTAAAAGTAGAAATTACAAGGAAATTAAACTAACAAACCCTAATTCTAGAGAGAGGAGGGAGCTTCTCTCTCTAGAAAACAACCTACATAATGCTAATCTAACCCTAATTTTTCCCCCCACCCCCTTCACATGGAGTAAGGCCTTCCTTCATATAGCACTCAATCAGCTTCAGAAAGTCCAAAAATTGGGCCCTTGAGGCCCAAAAATCGCCCCCAGCGATTTGCAATAAATGAGTCACGCACTAGGATGTGTGCGGATGCACAGGTGTGTGCGTCCACACACATGCTGATTTTCTTCTTGTGCGTACGCACATGTTGTCATCCATACGCACACATGGTTTTGTGTCTTTTGTGCGTACGCAAAAGTGGTTGTGCACACGCACACTCTAATGTGTGCTTCTCCTCTATTTTCTTCATGTTTTCTCCCTTTGTACATGCTTCCTTCCACTTTTGCCTTGCCAAACTTGCCGCTAGGACCTAAAATCACTCAACAAATATGTCATGGCATCGAATGGCATAAAAGTGGGATAAAAGTGATTAAAATAAGCACAAAATAGCATGTTTTCACATTTAGGCACAATTAAGGGAGAGAACACAAACGCATGCTATTTGGATGAATAAATGTGGGTTTATATGATGAAATCTATCCAAATCAAACCAAAATATACTGGAAAATATGGACTCATCAATTCCCCAACACTTACACAATAGCATGTCCTCATGTTAATCACAATCAAAGGAAAATGATAAGGAGGGAAAGCAATTTATTTAGTGCAACTAACTACATGCATGCAACTATACTAAATACTATCTATCTATATCTACACTATGGTTCCTATTGAGTTTGGTAAAAACAAACAAAAAAATCTCAATCAATCCAAAATAGGAACTTAGGGCCAAGACAAGAAAATATAGCAATATAATCAATGTCCAAGGATTTGATTTGAATTTTTCAAATTAATTTCAACAACTTGCAAGGAGACACAATATAAGAGATGGAATTATAGAATGGAGCGATTGAACCCGTCACCGGATGTGTATACACTCTTATCGCTCAGTGTTTAGGGCTTAATCACTCAATTCTCCTTTAATCATGTTTCTCAAAGATTTGCAAGTCATCTAACAATCAACTAATATTTGATGCATGAATGCAAATATCATGAGGAATTTTGAGGATTTTAATGGAGATTAGGTAAGGGTAGGATTGATATGGTTAAGTGGACTATTAGATTGGATCTTTGATTAGCTCAAGTATTCCACCTAATCCTATATCATCCCATATACATGACAAAACAACCTAACTTCCCATCCATTTCTTTTCTCACATTCACTCATGCATCCTTCTTTCCAATTCAATTACATATGCATCTCTTATTTTCATTCTTGTGATCATTTCTCTTTTTTTTTTTATTTTACATGGGTTGGATCATGTGTGCGCGCACACAGGTCCGTGCGCACGCACAGAAGAAAGAAGGGTTGGGGTGCAGGCGCATAAGCTGTGCTAACGCTTCCACCAGAGGAGCTGCAAGCTTGTGTGTGGACGCACAAGCCTGTACGGCTGCACAGAGAGCGCGATAAGGAACACGCGTGCGTACGCACAAAAGGGTGCGCACGCACAGTCCAAGGAAAACAAGGGAGCACCCACACACACTCTGTGCTGGCGCTGCGAGCAGAGAGCAATAAAAACAGTGTATGGGTGCACAGGCTTGTGCGCTCGCACAGGTCGCGAAACTCATAGTTGTGTGCGCACGCACAGAAGCGTGTGTACGCACAGATGCCCTGTTTTGCAAAAATTTTTCTTTCATTCCTAAGGCGTTATGCCTTAGCTCAATCAACATTTCAACCCAAAACATTCAAAACATCACAAAATCATGATCCATTTGCAATTCAACTTATCTAAACTCAAAATTAAACTAATCCTAAGCTAACTAAGGCAAGCAATTATGCAATAAACTAAGACTATAAACAAAGAGAAATGGTAAGAAAGATGTTACCATGGTGGGATGTCTCCCACCTAGCACTTTGGTTTAATGTCCTTAAGTTGGACTTATGGAGAGCTCTCATCAAACCTCCTTGAAAACCCACCCAATCTTGTATCCTCCAAGGCAATTGAGATCCCCAAGCTTGTGCACCCAATCTTGTTGTGAATTCCTTCCATTCCTTCTAGGTAACAAGCAATTGAAATTCCCAATTCCTATAATACAATAGCAACAAAACTCACAATACAATGGGTGAGAAGTGTCATAGGATAAAAAGGAAGTGAAATTCAAAGGTAACAGGAACAAATAAAACGAACTCCTAAAACTATCAAAACAAGCAAGCAATCAAAACAAGCTATTCACATATCCACATGTTCACATTAACCAAAAGCAAGCAACATATGTACAAACAACCAAAATAAACTATTTACAATATTCACAATATGCACAATAGCCACTAACATAACACCATTGCAACTCTCCTACACTTAAACAACAGCATGTCCTCATGTTAATCACAATCAAAGGAGAAGGATAAGGAGGGAAATCAATTTATTTAATGCAACTAACTACATGCATGCAACTATACTAAATAATATCTATCTATATCTACACTATGGTACCTATTGAGTTTGGTAAAAGCAAACAAAAGAATCTCAATCAATCCAAAAAAGAAATTTAGGGCCAAGACAAGAAAATATAGCAATATAATCAATGTCCAAGGATTTGATTTGAATTTTTCAAATTAATTTCAACAACTTGCAAGGAGACACAATATAAGAGATGGAATCATAGAATGGAGCGATTGAACCCCTCACCAGATGTGTATACACTCTTACCGCTCAGTGTCTAGGGCTTGATCACTCAATTCTTCTTTAATCACATTTCTCAAAGATTTGCAAGTCATCTAACAATCAACTAATATTTGATGCATGAATGCAAATATCATGAGGACCTTTGAGGATTGTAATGGGGCTTAGGTAAGGGTAGGATTGATATGGTTAAGTGGGCTATTAGATTGGATCTTTGATTAGCTCAAGTATCCCACCTAATCCTATATCATCCCATACACATGACAAAACAACCTAACTTCCCATTCATTTCTTTTCTCACATTCACTCATGCATCCTTCTTTCCAATTCAACTACATATGCATCTCTTATTTACATTCTTGTGATCATTTCTCTTTTTTTTTACATGGGTTGGATCATGTGTCCGCGCGCACACAGGTTTGTGCGCACACACAGAAACAAGAAGGGTTGGGGTGCAGGTGCACAAGCTGTGCTAACACTCCCACCAGAGGAGCTGCAAGCTTGCGTGCGGCCGCACAGAGAGCGCGATAAGGAACACGCGTGCGTACGCACAAAAGGACGTACACGCACAGTCCAAGGAAAATAGGGGAGCGCCCACGCACACGCTGTGCTGGCGCTGCGAGCAGAGGGCAATACAAAGAGTGTGCGGGCGCACAGGCTTGTGCGCTCGCACAGGTCGCGAAACTCATAGTTGTGTGCGCATGCATAGAAGCATGCGTACGCACAGATGCCCTGTTTTGCAAAAATTTTTCTTTCATTCGTATGGCGTTATGCCTTAGCTCAATCAACATTTCAACCCAAAACATTCAAAACATCACAAAATCATGATCCATTTGCAATTCAACCTATCTAAACTCAAAATTAAACTAATCCTAAGCTAACTAAGACAAGCAATTATGCAATAAACTAAGACTATAAACAAAGAGAAAGGGTAAGAAAGATGTTACCATGGTGGGGGTGTCTCCCACCTAGCACTTTGGTTTAATGTCCTTAAGTTGGACTTATGTAGAGCTCTCATCAAACCTCCTTGAAAACCCACCCAAGCTTGTATCGTCCAAGGCAATTGAGATCCTCAAGCTTGTGCACCCAATCTTGTTGTGAATTCCTTCCATTCCTTCTACGTAACAAGCAATTGAAATTCCCAATTCCTATAACAAAATAGCAACAAAACTCACAATACAATTGGTGAGAATTCATAGGATAAAAAGGATGTGAAATTCAAAGGTAAAAGGAACACATAAAATGAACTCCTAAAACTATCAAAACAAGCAAGCAATCAAAACAAGAATTAATACAAAGTACTACTATTTTTCTATTCAATTCAAGCTTATTCCTATTCTAAGATATCCATTCGCACCCAAGAACATGATGAATGTGATGATTATGTGACGCTCATCATCATTCTCACTTATGAACGCGTGCCTGACAAACACTTCTGTTCTACATGCAAACAAGTTAGAATGAGTATCTCTTAGATATCTAATACGGAGGACCGAGTCCGAGATATTAGAATCTTCGTGGTATAAGTTAGAACCCATGGATGGCCATTCTTGAGATCCGGAAAGTCTAAACCTTGTCTGTGGTATTCCGAGTAGGATCTGGGAAGGGATGGCTGTGACGAGCTTCAAACTCGCGAGTGCTGGGCGTAGTGACAGACGCAAAAGGATAGTAAATCCTATTCCAGTATGATCGAAAATCGACAGATGATTAGCTATGCAGTGACAGCGTATTGGACCATTTTCACAGAGAGGATAGGATGTAGCCATTGACAACGGTGATGCCCTACATAAATCTTGCCATGGAAAGGAGTAGGAATGGTTGGATGAAGACAGCAGGAAAGCAGAGGTTTAGAGGAACGAAAGCATCTCTACACGCTTATCTGAAACTCTCACCAATGAATTACATAAGTATCTCTATCCTATTTTAATTATCTTTTAGTACACTATAACCTCTTAATACATTTGAATCTGCCTGACTAAGATTTACAAGGTGACCATAACTTGCTTCAAGCCGACAATCTCCGTGGGATCGACCCTTACTCACGTAAGGTTTATTACTTGGACGACCCAGTGCACTTGCTGGTCAGTTGTGCGAAGTTGTGACAAAGAATTAAGATTATGAACGTGCGTACCAAGTTTTCAGTATCGTTACCAAGGAATGGAACCGTCACGATTTCTGCGCACCAAGTTTTTGGTGCCGTTGCCGGGGATTGTTCGAGTTTGAACAACTGACGGTTCATCTTGTTGCTCAGATTAGGTAATTTTATTTTAATTTTAAGCTTTTTATTTCTTATTTTCGAAAAATAGAAAATTTTTTTCTTCTTTTTCGTTTTTCCCAATTAAATTTCGAAAAAAATAAAAAAGTTTAATAAAATAATAAAACCAAAAATATTTTGTGTTTCTTGTTTGAGTCTAGAGTCAAGTTTTAAGTTTGGTGTCAATTGCATCTTTTTAATTTTCTAAAAATTATTTTCGAAAATTTCGTGCATTGCATTCTTCATGATCTTCAAGTTGTTCTTGGCCAGTCTTCTTGTTTGATCTTCATATTTTCTTGTTTTGTGTCTTTTCTTGTTTTTCATATGCATTTTCAATTTGTTAATGTCTAAAGAATAAAAATTTTTAAGTTTGGTGTCTTGCATGTTTTCTTTTCTTTAAAATTTTTCAAAAATAAGTTCTTGGTGTTCATCTTGACATTCAAAGTGTTCTTGGTGTTCATCTTGACATTCATAGTGTTCTTGCATGCATCACATGTTTTGATCCAAAAATTTTCATGCATTATGTCTTTTTTGTGTTTTTCTCTTTCATCTTTAAAAATTCAAAAATAAAAAAATATCTTTCCCTTTTTCTCTCATAAATTTTCGAAAATTTGGGTTGACTTTTTCAAAATTTTTAAAATCTAGTTGTTTCTTATAAGTCAAATCAAATTTTCAATTTAAAAATCCTATCTTTTTCAAATCGTTTTCAAAAATCAAATCTTTTTCAATTTTTCTTTCATATTTTCGAAAATTTCAAATTAATTTTCAAAATCTTTTTCTTATTTTTATTCCATATTTTCGAATTCAATGCTAACAATTAATGTGATTGATTCAAAAATATTAAGTTGTTACTTGCCTATTAAGAAAGGTTCAATCTTTAAATTTTAAAATCATATCTTTTAGTTTCTTGTTAGTCAAGTAATCAACTTTAATTTTCAAAATCAAATCTTTTTAATTTCCTTTTCAAATCCTTTTCAAAATGATTTTCAATCATATCTCTCAATCATATCTTTTTCAAAATCAATTTCAAAATCTTTTCTAACTTCTTATCTTTTTCAAAAATAATTTTCAAATCTTTTTCAATCAATCTTATCTTTTTGTTTCAATCATATCTTTTTCAAAACTACCTAACTAATTTTCTCTCTAATTTTCGAAAATCACCTTCATCTTTTTCAAAATTTCTTTTTAATTAACTAATTATTTTAATTTTTAATTTTAATTTTATTTCTTTTCTAATTTTTGAATTTTATTTTAATTTCAAATTAAAAACAAAAATATTTTTATTTCAATTTGTTTAATTTTCGAAAATTCTTCTCTCTCACCTCCTACTAATATTTATTCATCTACTAACACTTCTCCTCCACCCAAAAATTCGAACCCCATCCCCCTCTCTGTGTTCAAATTTTTCCTCTTCTCCTTCTTATATTCTTCTATTCTTATACTTGCATAAGGAATCCCTATACTGTGACATAGATGATTCCATATTTTCTTTTGTGTTCTCTTTTTTTTCATATGAGCAGGAACAAGGATAAGAGCATTCTTGTTGAAGCTGATCCTGAACCTGAAAGGACTCTGAAGAGGAAGCTAAAGGAAGCTAAAGCACAACTCTCTGGAGAAAATCTAACAGAAATTTTCGAAAAAGAAGACAACATGGCCGAAAACAATAACAATGCAATGAAGATGCTTGGTGACTTTACTGCACCAAATTCCAATTTACATGGAAGAAGCATCTCAATCCCTGCCATTGGAGCAAACAATTTTAAGCTGAAACCTCAACTAGTTTCTCTGATGCAACAGAATTGCCAGTTTTATGGACTTCCATCCGAAGATCATTTTCAGTTCTTAACTGAATTCTTGCAGATCTGTGATACTGTAAAGACCAATGGGGTTGATCCCGAGGTCTATAGGCTTATGCTTTTCCCATTTGCTGTAAGAGACAGAGCTAGAATATGGTTGGACTCTCAACCTAAGGATAGCCTGAACTCTTGGGATAAGCTGGTCACGACTTTCTTAGCCAAGTACTTTCCTCCTCAAAAGCTTAGTAAGCTTAGAGTGGATGTTCAAACCTTCAAACAGAAAGAAGGTAAATCCCTCTATGAAACTTGGGAGAGATACAAGGAACTGACCAAAAAGTGTCATTCTGACATGCTTTCATAATGGACCATCCTGGATATATTCTATGATGGTCTGTCTGAGCTATCAAAGATGTCACTGGACCATTCTGCAGGTGGATCCATCCACCTAAAGAAAATGCCTGCAGAAGCTCAAGAACTCATTGACATGGTTATAAATAACCAGTTTATGTACACTTCTGAAAGGAATCCTGTGAGTAATGGGACGCCTATGAGGAAGGGAGTTCTTGAAATTGATACTCTGAATGCCATATTGGCTCAGAATAAAATATTGACTCAGCAAGTCAATATGATCTCTCAGAGTCTGAATGGATTGAAGGAATCATCTAATAGTACTAAAGAGGCATCTTCTGAAGAAGAAGCTTATGATCCTGAGAAACCTGCAATAGCAGAGGTGAATTACATGGGTGAACCCTATGGAAACACCTATAATCCCTCATGGAAAAATCATCCAAATTTCTCATGGAAGGATCAACAAAAGCCTCAACAAGGCTTTAACAATGGTGGAAGAAACAGGTTTAGTAATAACAAGCCTTTTCCATCATCCACTCAGCAAAAGACAGAGAGCTCTGAGCAGGATCCATCTAGCTTAGCAAATATAGTCTCTGATCTATCTAAGGCCACTTTAAGTTTCATGAATGAAACGAGGTCCTCCATTAGAAATTTGGAAGCACAAGTGGGCTAGCTGAGTAAAAGGGTCACTGAAACCCTCCCAGTACTCTCCCAAGCAATACAGAAGAGAATCCAAAAAGAGAGTGCAAGGCCATTGATTTAACCATCATGGCCGAACCTACAAGGGAGGGAGAGGACGTGAATACCAGTGAGGAAGACCTCCTGGGATGTCCAGTGATCAACAAGGAGTTTCCCTCTGAGGAGTCAAAGAAATCTGAGTCTCATCTAGAGACCATAGAGATTCCATTGGACCTCTTTATGCCATTCATGAGCTCTGATGAGTATTCTTCTTCTGAAGAGAATGAAGATGTTATTGAAGAGCAAGTTGCCAAGTACCTTGGTGCAATTATGAAACTAAATGCCAAATTATTTGGTAATGAGACCTGGGAAGATGAACCCTTGCTCATCAATGAACTAAGTGATCTGGATCAACTGAGATTGCCTCAGAAGAAACAGGATCCTGAAAAGTTCTTAATACCTTGTACCATAGGCACCATGACCTTTGAGAAGGCTCTATGTGACCTTTGATCAGGGATAAACCTCATGCCACTCTCTGTAATGGAGAAACTGGGAATCTTTAAGGTGCAAGCTGCCAGAATCTCATTAGAGATGACAGACAACTCCAGAAAATAGGCTTATGGACAAGTAGAGGACGTGCTAGTAAAGGTTGAAGGCCTTTACATCCCTGCTGATTTCATAATCCTAGATACTGGAAAGGATGATGGATCATCATCCTTGGAAGAAATTTCCTAGTCACATCAAGGGCTGTGATTGATGTGGATAGAGGAGAGTTAGTTCTTCAACTGAATGAGGACAACCTTGTGTTTCAAACTCAAGGATCTCCTTCTGTAACTATGGAGAGGAAGCATGAATGAGGACAACCTTGTGTTTCAAACTCAAGGATCTCCTTCTGTAACCATGGAGAGGAAGCATGAAAAGCTTCTCTCACTGCAGAGTCAACCAAGGCCCCCACAGTCAAACTCTAAGTTTGGTGTTGGGAGGCCACAACCAAACTCTAAGATTGGCGTTGAACCCCCACATTCAAACTCTAAGTTTGGTGTTGGGAGGTTCCAACCTTGCTCTGAATATCTGTGAGGCTCCATGAGAGCTCACTGTCAAGCTATTAACATTAAAGAAGCGCTTGTTGGGAGGCAACCTAATGTTATCTAATTATATTTATTTATTCTCCATTGTTATTTTATGTTTTCTTTAGGTTGATGATCATGTGAAGTCACAAAAACTACTGAAAAATAAAAAACAGAGTGAAAAATAGAATGAAAAATAGCACACCCTGGAGGAGAGCAGTCTGGCGTTTAAACGCCAGAAACAAGTATCTGTCTGGCGTTTAACGCCAGAAACAGGCACCAAGCTGGCGTTTAACGCCAGAAACAAGCATCAACCTGGCGTTAAACGCAAGAAACAAGCAACATTTGGGCGTTTAACGCCAGAAACAGGCAGCAGCCTGGCGTTAAACGCCAGGATTGCACAGCAAGGGCATTTTACACACCTAATTGGAGCAGGGATGTTAAGTGACAAACCCCAATTTGACGGTTTGTTTTGCATTGAATTTAGAGTATTTTGATAACCTTTTGTCACATTTAGCCTAGGAATTAGCATGATTTTGTTATCTCTCCCATATTTGTGCTTAAGTGTAAAAACATGCTTTCTAAACCTTATTTTGATGAATTCTAGTTCTTCTTTGATTCCATAAGATGCCTTGAGGTGTTTGCTAGTAATTCCAGGATTGAAATAGGCTAGGCATGGATCAAAGGAAGCAAGGAAGGAAGCATACAAGTGGAGAGAAGCATAAAAAGTCAAAGAAGCAAAGTCAGCCATGCACGCGCACGCGCACAAGGCGCTCGCGCGCACATTGCAGAATCGACCAGGGACGCGCACGTGTACCATGCGCGCACGCGCCGATGCTGGCACATGACCTCATTAATGCAACACGTGCCTGGCGATTTGAGAGGGTTTCTGAACCCATTTTTGGCGCCAAATTGCTAAGGGAAAGGAATAAAAGGATGAAGGATTAAGGGGAAGGCATGAGATCACAAGGAATGATCATCATCATTCCCAACCACTAATCACTTTTAGTTTAGATTAGTTTTGAGAGTTAGTTTCTAGAGAGAGAAGCTCTCACTTCTCTCTAGAATTAGGATTAGGTTTAGTTCAATAATCTTAGATCTAGATTTTAATTCATGCTTTCATCTCCTTCTACCTCTCAATTCCTTGTTGTTACATTCATTCTTCTTCTATTCTTTTGTTGTAATTTCCTTTATGTTGTTCTTAGGTTTTGTTGTAGATCTACTTTTGCTCCTTCTATTTTCTTTCAATTCAATTAGATGTAATTCATAATAATTGTGTTCCTTTTGATTGTGGTTATTAGTTCATTACCATAATTGTTGTTAGATTCTATTTTTGTTATCAATTTACTTTGCTTTTCTTTTATGCCTTCCAAGTGTTCGATGAAATGCTTGGTTGGATTTTAGTATAGATTTTGTTCCTCTTGGCCTAGGTAGAGTAATTAGTGACACTTGAGTTATCTAATTCCTTTGTTGATTGATAATTGGAGAGATTGCTAATTGGTTTGGAGTGCACTAAAGCTAGTCTTTCCTTGGGAGTTGGCTAGGACTTGTGGCTCAAGTCAATTCATCCACTTGGCCTTCCTTTATTTAGTAAGGGTTAACTAAGTGGTAGCAATGAACAATTCTCATCACAATTGAGAAGGATAACTAGGATAGGACTTCTAATTTTCATACCTTGCCAAGAGTGTTTTATAGTTGTTAGTTTATTTTCATTGCCATTTACTTTCATGTCTCTTATCCAAAACCCCAAAATAACTCATAACCAATAACGAGACACTTCATTGTAATTCCTAGGGAGAACGACCCGAGGTCCAATACTTCGGTTTATAAATTTTAGGGGTTTGTACTAGTGACAAACAACTTTTTGTATGAAAGGATTATTGCTTGGTTTAGAAACTATACTTTACAACGAGAATTCATTTGTGAAATTCTAAACCGTCAAAAATCCAATCGTCAAAATGGTGCCGTTGCCGGGGATGAGCAATGGTGTTATGTTATTGGTTATTGTACATATGTGAATAGTGTAAATAGTTTGTCTTTTGCTTGCTTACTAGATTTTGTTAGTTTTATTTTGTTTTTCCATAATGAATTCTCACTTTGGCTATGAGTTTGGCTCTAATTGTATTGTAGGGAATGTGAACTTCAAAGCTAACATGTACCAAGGATGGAACACTCCAAGATGGGAGGAGCCTCAAGGAATTGATCACTCCTATTGGCATCAACCTTCGGACACTTATAGGTATAATTCTCATCTTAATTCATGTCAATTCAATGGTTATGGTGACTCCTTTTATGACAATCAACCACCACCATATGCCTATGAATCTTATCCTCAACATGATGCTCAACCATACTCACAAGCCCCTTTCTACCAAGTACCTTTAGGTGACCCTTATCCATCATATAACCAATCACCCATACCACATCCTTGTGATCATTATGAGCAAGAACCTTTAGAACCACCACAACCTTATCAAGATTACTACCATGAACCACCTCAACCCTCACCATCTCCATACCCTTACCAAGAAGAACCACCTTCCTACCATGAACCCTCTCTCCAAAATAATAAACCTTCCTATTCACCCCAAGCCCCAATAGACGATCCCCTCACTTTGTTACTCCAAGGACAAGAAGCCATGAAGCGGGATACACTTGAGTTTGTGACCAATTTGACCAAGGTGGTGCACACTTTAGCCCACCAATGCTTGAATACTCAAGGTACTTCCGTGACCACATGTGAAAAGTCAAAAGAAGAGCAAAGCATGAAGGAGAAATTGGAAAATTCGGTGGAGAAGGAGGAGTCAAATTTTGTATTGGAGCAACTAGAGGAACCTATAATCATTGAAGAAAAGGAAGAAGTGGTTGAAGATCTCGGAGATGTTGAAAGTCCATGGGAATGTAGCATCATGAAGGACTCTTCCACGAAGCTTGATATTGATGTTGAGGAGGGTGCGCAATCTCCAAGACATATCATCGTTGGAGACTTGGAAGAGGTTTATCAAGAGATGGATTCAATCATGGATGAATTTCTCTCTACAATGGAATCCTCTCCCATTGGACATGGAGTTGAAAGTATTAAAGAGTGTGCACAACCTCCCATACCCTTGGTGAGCAATGAGAAAGAGAGCTACCAAGAGAAAAATGTTGACATGGTGTATATCGAAATTGAAGAATATGAAGAGGTTGACCAAGAAATGGATTTATTCATCAATGAATTTCTATCCAAAATTGAACCACCTCCCATTAAGCAAGAAATCAAAGTTCTTGAAGACAACACCAAGCTATGTGATAAAAGGAGAAAGGTTGAAATCAAGGAAGCCCGCAAAGAGGTGGAAATACACAAAGAAGAGCACAAGGAAGTAGACCTTGCATTGTCTAAGTGTGGGGAGGTCTCCCTTCCCAAGTTACCATCCAATACAATATTTAAGTGGGTAAAATCTCTATCTCTAGACTTTAATTTCCCACTTGAATATGGTTTGATTGAAAATAATGGACAACTTAGAGCTCTTTGTGGACTTAAGGGAAAAAGAGAATTGTGTAGTGGTTGCAAGTTAGGAATTAGGCTCATTAAGGTCAAAGTTTCAAGGCATAGGAACGATGATTGGAAGAATATCACATTGCATGGGTCTCAACAGAAGGTTTGGTATGTTAAAGAGAATTCTATATGTCAACCACCCGGAAAGACAAAGTATGAAGACCACATCGAAGATGGGTGCGAAAACAAGATATGGGATCCCGGTTCGCTATGTGAAGACCAACTATGGGGACTCATATCTTGGGTAGAACTTTGCCCAAACTTGATGAAAAGGGTTGGAAATTCTGTCAACCAATTGAGGAGCAAAGATCCTTGGAGATTCAAGGATGAGTACAAACATAAGCCACCATGACAATAAGCATCTCAAAATGTCCAACTTAAGGACTTAAACTAAAAGTGCTAGGTGGGAGACACCCCACCATGGTAAACTCTTTCCATTCTCTTTTGAATTTGCCTAATAAGTGATTCGAGTTACCATTGTAGGTAGATATTTCACATAATTTGTTTGTACAACTTAATTGTTAGCTTAGTCACATGCATGTTGTGTTTAGTAGTAGATGAATAATATCAAAAATTGCATTTTTGTGAATTGTATGATGGTTGAGTGAATAAGAGTTGTGAACACTAAGGGGAGCACCCAGCAAGTTTTTTCTTCCGAAAAAAAAAAAAGGGGGAGGGGGGGCGTGGACGCGCGCGCACAACGTACGCGTACGCGTCCCGACGCGCATGCACCACGAGCCACACTCCAGAGAGTTGGGCTTCCCTTGGGCAAACATTGTGCCTTGAAGCCCAACATTGACCCACGCGGACGCGCACCTGCCGCGTCCGCGCCGATTATTTTGCTGCAATTGATTGAGCCAAACCCCAGAGAGTTAAGCCATTTCTGGGCTAGCTCTAGGCCCCAGGCCCAACCCGATCTGCGCGAGCACATCCATCGCGCCAGCGCGCCATTTCACAACTCGTCCATGTACGTGGACGCGCACTTGCCGCGCGCGCGTCCTTGCGTGGTGCCACCAAACTAGGCCATGGACCAGAGAGTTGGGCGTGCCTCAAGCCCATTCTAAGCCTCAGGCCCAATCTCATGTACGCGTGCGCACAAGGTACGCGCACGCACCCCTGCCTAATATGCCACCCCACGTTAGCGTGCACTGTACGCTCACGCGTGGATCTCCATTCCCCTCAATGCACGCGGATGCGTACTTGCCGCGTGCGCGCAAATCTAGTGGCGCGACTCCCAGGCCATTCTCCAGAGAGTTAGGCCTGAGTTGGGCTAACTCTAAGCCCCTAGCCCAACTCCACGCACGCGTGCGCGCAAGGTACGCGCACGCGTCCGTTCCTATTTTGCTCATCCCTGCTTAAGCGCGTTGTACGCACACACGTAGGACTCACGTTCTCTCAATGGACGCGGACGC
Source organism: Arachis ipaensis (assembly GCF_059453495.1). Taxonomy (NCBI): domain Eukaryota; kingdom Viridiplantae; phylum Streptophyta; class Magnoliopsida; order Fabales; family Fabaceae; genus Arachis; species Arachis ipaensis. The sequence continues at coordinate 27,692,496 of NC_142439.1, read as the reverse complement.
GCAAGGTGCGCGCGCGCGCCGATTCAAAAATAGGGATAACCCTAGCATGCGTAGCACACTGCGCAGTCGTGCACCCCATTTCTCCAATCTCTCTCCCCCAACTGCCGTCGCAGCAGCGGCGCCGGTCGCCGCCGCACGACCTACCCCTCCGTCACCGTCCTTGGCCATCAATTCTCTTCCCCTCTCACCACCACCCACCCTCTCTCTCTCTCTCTCTCTCTCCTCTCTTCCTCCTCCCGGCCAAACTCCCACCGCGCCACCATCTCCGCCGCCGCGCCACCATCACTGCCTTCCCCTCTTCTCTCTCCCCTTCTCTCTTACTCCTCTGACCTCCTCGCCCTCTCACCATCGCCGTCCCTCCTTCCCTCAGTTTCTCGAGCCACCGCGCCACCGTTCACGGCGGTGCCAGTCTGTCTCTGCTGCCCCTGCCCTATCGTAGTCCCCACTTTCCATTTTCAGTTCTTCCCGGCTCCCAGGTTCCTGCTCCATTTCTGCTATCTCTTTTTTCTATTTTTCCTTTTTATTTGTTCATTTGTGTTAGTTCCTAGAATTGCATGTTAGTTAGCTAAATTCAAATTTTGTATGTTAGGTTAGATAGATATAATTGCTGTTAGGTAGCTAGGGCTGGATAGAGGATTCTAGGCCTGATAATTACTCCGTATGTGCATATCTGCTGTTTGTTTCCTTGGGTACGGTATGTTGGTTTTGGGTTGATATTCCATGCAATATGTGTAGCAAATAATATCTGTTTGCTGCTGTGCGTGATTGATGCTATTTTTGTGCTAATTGTGCTATTTTGCTATCCGGGAACGTCCAATTTTAAGCCGGAATGCTGCCCGATTTTCAAGAAAATTAGTTTCATCCTGATCTTTATTTCAGTTTTGGGCAAATTTCCGTTTCCGTTTGACTTTCCGGACTTGCATCAATCATCGTGAACATAAACCACAACTTTTCGTTTCATTATGCATAAATATCATCATATCACTAACCTACTTTTCTAACTTACTAACTTCTTTAACCATTCCACTTCCACTCACCTTTAACCATCTTTAACAAATTCCTCCAACTATATGATGATATTATTGCCTTGTGAATATGAGTTGTTGACTTTAATGAAGCTTGCATTTTTTTGGTTTACTTGTTCACTTTTGCATATTCATTGGGACATCATGATTGTTCTTTGTCAGTTATGACCTGACCATTTTTTGCTACATGCTAAATGTTTTATATATTCTATCACATTTTTCAGGATGTCGAATAAAGGCAAAGCCATAGCCACCGCCTCTAAGAAGAGAAAACACTCTACCCCCTCCATTCCTTCCATCTACAAGAACTATGCTAAGAATCCATTGCATGACGAGGATAAAGAGAATCAGCAGTTGCCTTCTAACAATCCAGACAAATTCCCCAATCTCTACTGTGAGCTTCGGTTCTCTAGATATCGAACAACGAAGCTAAATATTGAGAAGAAGTTGCTCCTACCTAATGATGTGAGACGACGCATTACCGGTCGGATCCTTGAGTTAGGTATTGACTTTGTTGACCAGGATTTGGGTGACATAAATATATCTTGGGTGAAGGAATTCTACTGCAACTTCTTCCGTCCGACTTTGGACTCAGTTCAGGTGCGGGGCAGAGAGATTATGGTCACCGAGACCGCCATTGGGGAGGCATTACATTGCCGACACATTCCGCATGACCTGTGTGCCCATCATCAGGCTGAGATAGCCATCCATACCATGACTTTTGATTATGAGGCGCTTCGGCGCGTGATTGGGATACCGGATGCTTCATGGGTTATGGATGCGGGCAACACCAAGCCAAAGGGGATGTTATTCACTCATTTGACTAGGGAGGCCAGGACTTGGCAGATGATCTTCGCCCACTACGTCCTGCCTACCACCAACTTTTCTGAGGTCCCCATGGAGATGCTTCTGCTGATCGGGTGTGTTATGGAGGGGAAGGATGTCTCTTTCCCTAGACTTATCCGACAGTGCATGTGGCGGGTGCATATTCGTGGCCTACTTCCATTTCCTACATTGGTCACGAGTATGGCAGCCTTAGCTGATGTCCCGTGGTCAGATGATGATGTGCGACCACCACCAGCTGATGCAGATGACAGGGAGGTTACTATCCCCTGGGGTGTTTGGGTGCACGAGAAGCCACCTGCTAGACGCCGCTCTCGGGCTAGAGCTGTCGTAGGGACACCTTCACCACCTTCCCCTGCAGCTGGCCCATCATCTTCTACACCCGCAGCTCCTTCACCATCTACAGGCCCTCCAGCAGCACCTGAGCCTACCTATCTCCTGGTCCAGCGTCTCTTCCGGTTCTTAGAGCGAGAGCGACACCATGTCAGACGCCGTTTGGATCGGATAGACCAGGCACTTATCTCTCTGGGCGCTGTGCTACCTCCGCTTCCCGATTCTCCGGCCTCCGATGAGCTGGATCATCAGGAGGAGGACGCGGAGGTGCCGGTTCAACAGGATGCCCCTGACACTACAGAGCCACCTCAGGCACAGGAGACTCAGCTGGTCCCACAGCCACAGTCAGAGCCAGAGCCTATCGTTGTACCTCCCACTGACCCTCCGGTTTAGCATCGAGGACGATGCTTGGTTTTAAGTGTGGGGAGTGCACCGGTAGCATTATTTGGGAACCGGTGAACTTTTCGGCCTAGTTATCTCATTTTGCACATCTTTGTATATATTTTGATGCATTTCTAGTTGCTTTGGATACTTTTATTGCTTATCTTGGATTTTAGATATTTTGATGCTTTTGGATTTTTAGATGTTTTGGATGATAGATTCCGTACTTTTAGTTGGATTCTTCTTTATACATTTTGTTTATCTTTGTTTTTAGTTTGTAGTTGTGATTAGAAATCATGCTTTGGATTGCAAATATTTAGTCACCCTTTTGCATAAAATATTAGGTTCTAAGTGAAAAAGGAAAGGGTGAACTGAGAATATTTTTGAACTTTTCAATCACAACAATACTTAGTCAAACATTGATATTTTTCAAGAAGTTTAAATACAGGGCTTTAACCCAATTGATTGGAAGAGAATTTTTGAAACTTGCTTGAATTTCATACCTTGTGAAGCATGTATTGAATTGAGAACACAAGCTTGTGAGACTTGAGCCTATTAATGTGGTTACATTTTATAACCACTTATTTTCCATTCTTGTGTGAAATTGCTCTCTTTCCATGATTGTGATCCTTGATTTGCTTGATTCTATATATCCGTTTATCTCTTGTGTTTGTGCATTTATATGATTGAGGCCATTCTTTCATTAGCCACTTACCCAAATAGCCAACCTTTTTACTCTCCATTGTTAGCCAACTTTGAGCCTATGCTTAACCAACTTATTCTTATTTTAGCACATTACAAGCCTAAGGCAGAAAACCAATGAAAAGTCCTTGTTTGGATCCTTGATTGACCTAGGCTAGTGAGAGTGTTTTATTATTCAAAGTTGGTGAGGCTTGGGAACAGTGGATGGGATAAAAAGAGGCAGTACACTTTTATGTTTAGGAATTGGGCACATATTCATGTATTGGTTAAATGTAGAGACCTTATGCATTGATGTTCTCGTATTTAGTTTGAAAGAGAAAAAAAGAAAAGAAATATATATATATAAAGAAAAAAAATTATATATGATGAAAAGAAAAGAAAAAGATGTATATAGAAAAAGAAAAAAAAAGAGAGAGAAGCAATAAAGGGGACAAAATGCCCCAAAGTGAAGCTCACTAAGAATCAATGCATAAGTGTTGAGAAATGAAAAGAAAATGCATGAGTATGTAAGAAAAAGTGAAGAATGGGTAGTTAGAATAGCTCGCATTTGTATAGGTCATTAAATAGGTTAGGTGGGAAAGTCTATGCTAATCAAAGATTCAAATCCTAGTCCACTTGACCATAAATGATCCTACCTTGACCCTAACCCCATTACAACCTAAATGAAAGACCTCATGATGAATGTATGCATGCATTGAATAAATGTTGATTGTTAGAAGAAAACCAAATTTTGGAAAACACGATTAGAAGAGAATTGAGTGAATTAACCCTTAAACACTTGAGTGAATAGAGCGGATACACATCCGGTGAGGGTTCAAAAGTTCAATCACATGTGTTCACCCATATTATCTATAATCTTGCAAGTTTGAACTCTTTTGACAATTCAATACAATTGTGGTTTGGACTTAGTCCTTATTACCTAGCTCTTGTGCTTACACATGCTCTCTTGGGGATTGATTTGTTTGAACTGAGCATTTCCAATTGCTTTAGATAATTGCATTCAGATAGGACTCATATAGTTTAGTTGCATTCAATAAATGTCATAACCCTTAGTTCCTTCTTATTTTAGCATGAGGACATGCTAAGGCTTAAGTGTGGGGAGGTTGACAAACCCCAATTTGACGGTTTGTTTTGCATTGAATTTAGAGTATTTTGATAACCTTTTGTCACATTTAGCCTAGGAATTAGCATGATTTTGTTATCTCTCCCATATTTGTGCTTAAGTGTAAAAACATGCTTTCTAAACCTTATTTTGATGAATTCTAGTTCTTCTTTGATTCCATAAGATGCCTTGAGGTGTTTGCTAGTAATTCCAGGATTGAAATAGGCTAGGCATGGATCAAAGGAAGCAAGGAAGGAAGCATACAAGTGGAGAGAAGCATAAAAAGTCAAAGAAGCAAAGTCAGCCATGCACGCGCACGCGCACAAGGCGCTCGCGCGCACATTGCAGAATCGACCAGGGACGCGCACGCGTACCATGCGCGCACGCGCCGATGCTGGCACATGACCTCATTAATGCAACACGTGCCTGGCGATTTGAGAGGGTTTCTGAACCCATTTTTGGCGCCAAATTGCTAAGGGAAAGGAATAAAAGGATGAAGGATTAAGGGGAAGGCATGAGATCACAAGGAATGATCATCATCATTCCCAACCACTAATCACTTTTAGTTTAGATTAGTTTTGAGAGTTAGTTTCTAGAGAGAGAAGCTCTCACTTCTCTCTAGAATTAGGATTAGGTTTAGTTCAATAATCTTAGATCTAGATTTTAATTCATGCTTTCATCTCCTTCTACCTCTCAATTCCTTGTTGTTACATTCATTCTTCTTCTATTCTTTTGTTGTAATTTCCTTTATGTTGTTCTTAGGTTTTGTTGTAGATCTACTTTTGCTCCTTCTATTTTCTTTCAATTCAATTAGATGTAATTCATAATAATTGTGTTCCTTTTGATTGTGGTTATTAGTTCATTACCATAATTGTTGTTAGATTCTATTTTTGTTATCAATTTACTTTGCTTTTCTTTTATGCCTTCCAAGTGTTCGATGAAATGCTTGGTTGGATTTTAGTATAGATTTTGTTCCTCTTGGCCTAGGTAGAGTAATTAGTGACACTTGAGTTATCTAATTCCTTTGTTGATTGATAATTGGAGAGATTGCTAATTGGTTTGGAGTGCACTAAAGCTAGTCTTTCCTTGGGAGTTGGCTAGGACTTGTGGCTCAAGTCAATTCATCCACTTGACCTTCCTTTATTTAGTAAGGGTTAACTAAGTGGTAGCAATGAACAATTCTCATCACAATTGAGAAGGATAACTAGGATAGGACTTCTAATTTTCATACCTTGCCAAGAGTGTTTTATAGTTGTTAGTTTATTTTCATTGCCATTTACTTTCATGTCTCTTATCCAAAACCCCAAAATAACTCATAACCAATAACGAGACACTTCATTGTAATTCCTAGGGAGAACGACCCGAGGTCCAATACTTCGGTTTATAAATTTTAGGGGTTTGTACTAGTGACAAACAACTTTTTGTATGAAAGGATTATTGCTTGGTTTAGAAACTATACTTTACAACGAGAATTCATTTGTGAAATCCTAAACCGTCAAAAATCCAATCGTCAATAAGTCCTTGGCCCAACTGGATCTGTGGACCCCACAGGATCTGTGGACCCCACAGGATCTGTGGACCCCATAGGATCCCCACCACTTCTTCTCTCCTCATTCACACCTTTCCATAACCCTCTTCCCCAAAATAACCTCCATCAATCACCTCCATTACTCCTCCAAAACCATCATACAACCCACCTACACCCACCCACTCACATTCAAACCATCACTCCTTCCTTTTCACACATCATAACCATCTAAAACCCCCTTGGCCGAACCATTCACACATCTTTCTCTCCTCCATTTTTCTTTTTCTACTCCTTTTTTCTTTCTTCTTTTGTTCGGGGACGAGCAAACATTTTAAGTTTGTTGTGGTAAAAGCATTGCTTTTTATTTTTCCATAACAATCTAGGGCACCTAAGGCCAAAGACATTCTCATTGAAGAGGACAAGCCCATCACTAAGAAAAGGATGGAGCAAACAAGAGATCATGGACCTCAACATGAGCATGAGGAGATTCCTCACCATGAAATCCTTGAGATGCCTCAGGGGATGCACTTTCCTCCACAAAATTATTGGGAACAAATCAACACTTTCCTAGGAGAATTAAGTTCCAACATGGGACAACTAAGGGTGGAGCATCAAGAGTACTCCATCATCCTCCATGAAATTAGAGAAGATCAAAGAGCTATGAGGGAGGAGCAAGAAAGACAAGGAAGAGACATAGAGGAGCTCAAGAGCACCATTGGTTCTTCAAGAAGAGGAAGACGCCACCCTCACTAAGGTGTACTCATTCGTTAATCTCCTTGTTTATTTATTTTTCTGTTTTTCGATTTTTGAGCTTTATGTTTTATTTATGTTTGTGTCTTTACTATATGATCACTAGTGTATAAGTGTCTATGCCTTAAAGTTATGAATATAAATCCAGAAATCGTGACGGTTCCATTCCTTGGTAACGGCGCTGAAAACTTTATACGCACGTTCATAATCTTAATTCTTTGTCACAACTTCGCACAGCTGACCAGCAAGTGCACTGGGTCGTCCAAGTAATAAACCTTACATGAGTAAGGGTCGATCCCACGGAGATTGTCGGCTTGAAGCAAGCTATGGTCACCTTGTAAATCTCAGTCAGGCGGATTCAAATGTATTAAGAGATTATAGTATACTAAAAGATAATTAAAATAAGATAGAGATACTTATGTAATTCATTGGTGAGAGTTTCAGATAAGCGTGTAGAGATGCTTTCGTTCCTCTGAATCTCTGCTTTCCTGTTGTCTTCATCCAACCATTCCTACTCCTTTCCATGGCAAGCTTTATGTAGGGCATCACCGTTGTCAATGGCTACATCCCATCCTCTCTGTGAAATTGGTCCAATGCGCTGTCACTGCATGGCTAATCATCTGTCGGTTCTCGATCATACTAGAATAGGATTTACTATTCTTTTGCGTCTGTCACTACGCCCAGCACTCGCGAGTTTGAAGCTCGTCACAGCCATCCCTTCCCAGATCCTACTCGGAATACCACAGACAAGGTTTAAACTTTTTGGATCTCAGGAATGGCCATCCATAGGTTCTAGCTTATACCACAAAGATTCTAATATCTCGGACTCGGTCCTCTGTATTAGATATCTAAGAGATACTCATTCTAGCTTGTTTGCATGTAGAACGGAAGTATTTGTCAGGCACGCATTTATAAGTGAGAATGATGATGAGCGTCACATAATCATCACATTCATCATGTTCTTGGGTGCGAATGGATATCTTAGAACAGGAATAAGCTTGAATTGAATAGAAAAATAGTAGTACTTTGTATTAATTCATGAAGAACAGCAGAGCTCCACACCTTAATCTATGGTGTGTAGAAACTCTACCGTTTGAAAATACATAAGTGATAATGGTCCAGGCATGGCCGAATGGCCAGCCTCCATGAAAGTCTAAGATAGCATAAAACTGATCAAAGATCCCCTACAAAGATAGTAAAAAGTCCTATTTATACTAAACTAGTTACTAGGGTTTACAGAAATGAGTAAATAATGCAGAAATCCACTCCCGGGGCCCACTTGGTGTGTGCTTGGGCAGAGCATTGAGATTTACACATGTAGAGGTCTTTCTTGGAGTTGAACGCCAGTTTGTAACCTGTTTCTGGCGTTTAACTCCACTTTGCAACCTGTTTCTGGCGTTTGACTCCAGAATGCAGCATGGAACTGGCGTTAAACGCCAGTTTGCGTCATCTAAACTCGGGCAAAGTATGGACTATTATATATTGCTGGGAAGCCCTGGATGTCTACTTTCCAACGCAATTGAGAGTGTGCCATTTGGAGTTCTGTAGCTCCAGAAAATCCATTTTGAGTGCAGGGAGGTAAGAATCCAACAGCATCTGCAGTCCTTCTTCAACCTCTGAATCTGATTTTTGCTCAAGTCCCTCAATTTCAGCCAGAAAATATCTGAAATCACAGAAAAATACAAAAACTCATAGTAAAGTCCAGAAATGTGATTTTTATTTAAAAACTAATAAAAATATACTAAAAACTAACTAAATCATACTAAAAACTATGTAAAAACAATGCCAAAAAGCGTATAAATTATCCGCTCGTCACAACACCAAACTTAAATTGTTGTTTGTCCCCAAGCAACTGAAAATCAAATAGGATAAAAAGAAGAGAATATACTATAAATTCCAAAATATTAATGAAACTTAGCTCCAATAAGATGAGCGGGACTTGTAGCTTTTTGCCTCTTGAATAGTTTTGGCATCTCACTTTATCCATTGAAGTTCAGAATGATTGGCATCTATAGGAACTTAGAATTCAAATAGTGTTACTGATTCTCCTAGTTCAGTATGTTGATTCTTGAACACAGCTACTTTATGAGTCTTGGCCGTGGCTCTAAGCACTTTGTTTTCCAGTATTACCACCGGATACATAAATGCCACAGACACATAACTGGGTGAACCTTTTCAGATTGTGACTCAGCTTTGCTAAAGTCCCCAATTAGAGGTGTCCAGGGTTCTTAAGCACACTCTTATTTTTGCTTTGGACCTTGACTTTAACCGCTCAGTCTCAAGTTTTCACTTGACACCTTCACGCCACAAGCACATGGTTAGGGACAGCTTGGTTTAGCCGCTTAGGCCAGGATTTTATTCCTTTAGGCCCTCCTATCCGCTGATGCTCAAAGCCTTGGATCCTTTTTATTACCCTTGCCTTTTGGTTTTAAGGGCTATTGGCTTTTTGCTCTTGCCTCTTGGTTTAAAGAGCTTTTGGCTTTTTCTACTTACTTTTTCTTTTTCTTTTTCTCTTTTTTTTCGCATATTTTTTTTTTCTACAAGCTTTTGTATTCACTGTTTTTTCTTGCTTCAAGAATCATTTTTATGATTTTTCAGATTATCAAATAACATTTCTCCTTTTTATCATTCTTTCAAGAGCCAACATATTTAACATTCATAAACAACAACTTCAAAAGACATATGCACTGTTCAAGCATTCATTCAGAAAATAAAAAGTGTTGCCACCACATAAAAATAATTAAACTAGTTTCAAGGATGAATTCGAAACCATGTACTTCTTGTTCTTTTGTAATTAAAACAGTTTTCATTTAAGAGAGGTGATGGATTCATATTCATAATTTTAAGGCATAGACACTTAGACACTAGTGATCATATAGTAAAGACACAAACATAAATAAAACATAAAGCTCAAAAATCAAAAAATAGGAAAATAAATAAACAAGGAGATTAAGGAATGAGTCCACCTTAGTGAGGGTGGCGTCTTCCTCTTCTTGAAGAACCAATGGTGCTCTTGAGCTCCTCTATGTCTCTTCCTTGTCTTTCTTGCTCCTCCCTCATAGCTCTTTGATCTTCTCTAATTTCATGGAGGATGATGGAGTGCTCTTGATGCTCCACCCTTAGTTGTCCCATGTTGGAACTTAATTCTCCTAGGGAAGTGTTGATTTGTTCCCAATAATTCTGTGGAGGAAAGTGCATCCCCTGAGGCATCTCAGGGATTTCATGGTGAGGAATCTCCTCATGCTCATGTTGAGGTCCATGATCTCTTATTTGCTCCATCCTTTTCTTAGTGATGGGCTTATCCTCTTCAATGAGGATATCTCCCTCTATGTCAATTTCAGCCGAATTGCAGATGTGGCATATGTGGTGAGGAAAGGCTAACCTTGCCCAAGTGGAGGACTTGTCAGCCACCTTTTAGAGTTCTTGAGGTATAATCTCATGAACTTCCACCTCTCCTCCAATCATGATACTATAGATCATGATGGCCCGGTCTATAGTAACTTCAGACCGGTTACTAGTAGGAATGATTGAGCGTAGAATAAACTCTAGCCATCCCCTAGCCACTGGTTTGAGGTCATGCCTTCTTAATTGAACTGGCTTGCCTCTTAAGTCAATTTTCCATTGAGTTCCTTCCTCACATATGTCTATGAGGACTTGGTCCAACCTTTGATCAAAGTTGACCCTTCTTGTGTAGGGGCGTGCGTTCTCTTCCATCATTGGCAAGTTGAACGCCAGCCTTACATTTTCTGGACTGAAATCTAAGTATTTTCCCCGAACCATAGTAAGCCAATGCTTTGGATTTGGGTTCACATTTTGATCATGGTTCCTTGTGATCCATGCGTTTACATAGAACTCTTGAACCATTAGGATCCCAACTTGTTGAATGGGGTTGGTGAGAACTTCCCAACCTCTTCTTTGAATCTCAAGTCGGATCTCCGGATACTCATTCCTTTTGAGCTTGAAAGGAACCTCAGGGATCACTTTCTTCTTGGCCACAACTTCATAGAAGTGGTCTTGATGGACCTTTGAGATGAATCTCTCCATCTCCCATGACTTAGAGGTGGAAGCAATTGCCTTCCCTTTCCTCTTTCTAGAGGTTTCTCTGGCCTTAGGTGCCATAAATGGTTATGAAAAAACAAAAAGCTATGCTTTTACCACACCAAACTTAAAATGTTTGCTCGTCCCCAAGCAAAAAAAGAAAGAAAGAAGTAGAAGAAGAAGAGAAATGGAGGAGAGAGAGAGAGTAGGTTTCGGCCAAGTGGAAGAAGAGAGGGTCGTGTTGTATGAAATAGAAGAAGGAATGAGGGGTTTATATAGAGGTGTGGAGGGATTTAGGGTTCGGCCATTTAGGGTTGGGTTTGGGAGGGAAAATATTTTGAATTTGAAGGTAGGTGGGGTTTCTGGGGAAGAGAAGATGGATGTGAGTGGTGAGGGGGTGATGGAAAAGAGTGATTGAAGTGATTGGTGAAGGGCATTTGGGGAAGAGAGTTATGAAAAGGTGTGAAGGGGAGAGAATAGGGTTAGGTGGGGATCCTGTGAGGTCCACAGATCCTGAAGTGTCAAGGATTTTTTATCCTTGTACCCTTTAGACGTGTAAAACGCCCTATACATGCAATCCTAGCATTTAACGCCAGACTGCTGCCTGTTTCTGGCGTTAAACGCCACTTCCATGCTCTGTTCTGGCGTTTAACGCCAGGTAGATGCTTGTTTCTGGCATTAAACGCCAGCTTGGTGCCTGTTTCTGGCGTTAAACGCCAGACTGTTCTCCTCCAGGGTGTGCTGCTTTTCATTCTATTTTTCACTCTATTTTTTTATTTTTCAGTAGTTTTTGTGACTTCACATGATCATCAACCTAAAGAAAACATAAAATAACAATGGAAAATAAAAAAATATAATTAGATAACATTGGGTTACCTCCCAACAAGCGCTTCTTTAATGTCAATAGCTTGACAGTGAGCTCTCATGGAGCCTCACATATGTTCAGAGCAAGGTTGGAACCTCCCATCACCAAACTTAGAGTTTGAATGTGGGGGTTCAACACCAAACTTAGAGTTTGGTTGTGCCCTCCCAACACCAAACTTAGAGTTTGACTGTGGGGGCTTTGGTTGACTCTGCAGTGAGAGAAGCTTTTCGTGCTTCCTCTCCATGGTCGCAGAAGGAGATCCTTGAGTTTTAAACACAAGGTTACCCTCATTCAGTTGAAGGATCAATTCTCCTCTGTCCACATCAATCACAGCCCTTGCTGTGGCTAGGAAAGGTCTTCCAAAGATGATGGATTCATCCTCATCCTTCCCAGTATCCAGGATTATGAAATCAGCAGGGATGTAAAGGCCTTCAACCTTTACTAGCACGTCCTCTACTTGTCCATAAGCCTGTTTTCTAGAGTTGTCTGCCATCTCTAATGAGATTCTGGCAGCTTGCACCTCAAAGATTTCCAGTTTCTCCATTACAGAGAGTGGCATGAGGTTTATCCCTGATCCAAGGTCACATAGAGCCTTCTCAAAGGTCATGGTGCCTATGGTACAAGGTATTAAGAACTTTCCAGGATCCTATTTCTTCTGAGGCAATGTCAGTTGATCCAGATCACCTAGTTCATTGATGAGCAAGGGAGGTTCAGCTTCCCAAGTCTCATTACCAAATAATTTGGCATTCAGTTTCATGATTGCACCAAGGTACTTGGCAACTTGCTCTTCTGTGACATCTTCATTCTCTTTAGAAGAAGAATACTCATCAGAGCTCATGAATGGCATAAGAAGGTTCAATGGAATCTCTATGGTCTCTAGATGAGCCTCAGATTCCTTTGGTTCCTCAGAAGGAAACTCCTTGTTGATGACTGGACGTCCCAGGAGGTCTTCCTCACTGGGATTCACGTCTTCTCCCTCCCTTGTAGGTTCGGCCATGATGGTTAAATCAATGGCCTTGCACTCTCTTTTTGGATTCTCTTCTGTATTGCTTGGGAGAGTACTAGGAGGAGTTTCAGTGACTCTTTTACTCAGCTGGCCCACTTGTGCCTCCAAATTTCTAATGGAGGACCTTGTTTCATTCATGAAACTTAAAGTGGCCTTAGATAGATCAGAGACTATATTTGCTAAGCTAGATGGATTCTGCTCAGAGCTCTCTGTCTTTTGCTGAGTAGATGATGAAAAAGGCTTGCTATTGCTAAACCTGTTTCTTCCACCATTGTTAAAGCCTTGTTGAGGCTTTTGTTGATCCTTCCATGAGAAATTTGGATGATTTCTCCATGAGGGATTATAGGTGTTTCCATAGGGTTCACCCATGTAATTCACCTCTGCTATTGCAGGGTTCTCAGGATCATAAGCTTCTTCTTCAGAAGATGCCTCTTTAGTACTGTTGGATGATTCCTTCAATCCATTCAGACTCTGAGAGATCATATTGACTTTCTGAGTCAATATTTTATTCTGAGCCAATATGGCATTCAGAGTATCAATTTCAAGAACTCCCTTCCTCATGGGCGTCCCATTATTCACAGGATTCCTTTCAGAAGTGTACATGAACTGGTTATTTGCAACCATGTCAATGAATTCTTGAGCTTCTACAGGTGTTTTCTTTAGGTGAATGGATCCACCTGCAGAATGGTCTAGTGACATCTTTGATAACTCAGACAGACCATCATAGAATATATCCAGGATGGTCCATTCTGAAAGCATGTCAGAAGGATACTTTTTGGTCAGTTCCTTGTATCTCTCCCAAGCTTCATAGATGGATTCACCTTCCTTTCGTCTGAAGGTTTGAACATCCACTCTAAGCTTGCTAAGCTTTTGAGGAGGAAAGAACTTGGCTAAAAAAGCCGTGACCAGCTTATCCCAAGAGTTCAGGCTATCTTTAGGTTGAGAGTCCAACCATACTCTAGCTCTGTCTCTTACAGCAAACGGGAAAAGCATAAGCCTGTAGACCTCAGGATCAACCCCATTGGTCTTAACAGCATCACAGATCTGCAAAAATTCAGTTAAGAACTGAAAAAGGATATTCAGATAGAAGTCCATGAAACTTGCGGTTCTGTTGCATCAGAGAAACTAATTGAGGTTTAAGCTCAAAATTGTTTGCTCCAATGGCAGGGATTGAGATGCTTCTTCCATGTAAATTGGAATTTGGTGCAGTAAAGTCACCAAGCAACTTCCTTGCATTGTTATTATTTTCGGCCATGTCTCCTTCTTTTTCGAAAATTTCTGTCAGATTTTCTCCAGAGAGTTGTGCTTTGGCTTCCCTTAGCTTCCTCTTCAGAGTCCTTTCAGGTTCAGGATTAGCTTCAACAAGAATGTTCTTATCCTTGTTCTTGCTCATATGAAAAAGAAGAGAACACAAAAAATGGAATCCTTTATGTCACAGTATAGAGATTCCTTTATGTGAGTAGAAGAAGATAAGAATAAAAGAAGAGAAATTCGAACACCAAGAGGAAGAGAGGGTTCGAATTTTGAGATGAAGAGAAGTGTTAGTAAATAAATAAATAAATAAATAATTAGAAGGAGATGAGAGAGAGGGAATTTTCGAAAATTAAACAAATTAAAATAAAAATATTTTTGTTTTTAATTTGAAATTAAAATAAAATTTGAAAATTAGAAAAGAAATAAAATTAAAATTACAAATTAAAATAATTAGTTAATTAAAAAGGAATTTTGAAAAAGATGAAGGTGATTTTCGAAAATTAGAGAGAAAATTAGTTAGGTAGTTTTGAAAAAGATATGATTGAAACAAAAAGATAAGATTGATTGAAAAATATTTGAAAATTGTTTTGAAAAAGATAAGAAGTTAGAAAAGATTTTGAAATTGATTTTGAAAAAGATATGATTGAGAGATATGATTGAAAATCATTTTGAAAAGGATTTGAAAAGGAAATTAAAAAGATTTGATTTTGAAAATTAAAGTTTATTACTTGACTAACAAGAAACTAAAAGATATGATTTTAAAATTTAAATATTGAACCTTTCTTAATAGGTAAGTAACAACTTAATATTTTTGAATCAATCACATTAATTGTTAGCATTGAATTCGAAAATATGGAATAAAAATAAGAAAAAATTTTGAAAATTAATTTGAAATTTTCGAAAATATGAAAGAAGAATTGAATAAGATTTGATTTTTGAAAAAGATTTAAAAAAGATAGAATTTTTAAATTGAAAATTTGATTTGACTTATAAGAAACAACTAGATTTTAAAAATTTTGAAAAAGTCAACCCAAATTTTCGAAAATTTATGAGAGAAAAAGGGAAAGATACTTTTTTGATTTTTGAAATTTTAAAGATGAAAGAGAAAAACACAAAAAAGACATAATGCATGAAAATTTTTGGATCAAAACAAATGATGCATGCAAGAACACTATGAATGTTAAGATGAACACCAAAAACACTTTGAATGTCAAGATGAACACCAAGAACTTATTTTTGAAAAATTTTAAAGAAAAAAAAACATGCAAGACACCAAACTTAAAAATTTTTATTCTTTAGATATTAACAAATTGAAAATGCATATGAAAAACAAGAAAAGACACAAACAAGAAAATATGAAGATCAAACAAGAAGACTGGCCAAGAACAACTTGAAGATCATGAAGAATGCAATGCATGAAATTTTCGAAAATAATTTTTAGAAAATTAAAAAGATGCAATTGACACCAAACTTAAAACTTGACTCTAGACTCAAACAAGAAACACAAAATATTTTTGGTTTTATTATTTTATTAAACTTTTTTTATTTTTTTCGAAATTTAATTGGGAAAAACGAAAAAGAAGAAAAAAATTTTGTATTTTTCGAAAATAAGAAATAAAAAGCTTAAAATTAAAATAAAATTACCTAATCTGAGCAACAAGATGAACCGTCAGTTGTTCAAACTCGAACAATCCCCGGCAACGGCACCAAAAACTTGGTGCGCAGAAATCGTGACGGTTCCATTCCTTGGTAACGGTGCTGAAAACTTGGTACGCACGTTCATAATCTTAATTATTTGTCACAACTTCGCACAACTGACCAGCAAGTGGACTGGGTCGTCTAAGAAATAAACCTTACGTGAGTAAGGGTCGATCCCACAGAGATTGTCGGCTTGAAGCAAGGTATGGTCACCTTGTAAATCTCAGTCAGGCGGATTCAAATGTATTAAGAGATTATAGTATACTAAAAGATAATTAAAATAGGATAGAGATACTTATGTAATTCATTGGTGAGAGTTTCAGATAAGCGTGTAGAGATGCTTTCGTTCCTTTGAACCTCTGCTTTCCTGCTGTCTTCATCCAACCATTCCTACTCCTTTCCATGGCAAGCTTTATGTAGGGCATCACCGTTGTCAATGGCTACATCCCATCCTCTCTGTGAAAATGGTCCAATGCGCTGTCACTGCATGGCTAATCATCTGTTAGTTCTCGATCATACTGGAATAGAATTTACTATCCTTTTGCGTCTGTCACTACGTCCAGCACTCGCGAGTTTGAAGCTCGTCACAGCCATCCCTTCCCAGATCCGACTCGGAATACCACAGACAAGGTTTAGACTTTTCGGATCTTAGGAATGGCCATCTATGGGTTCTAACTTATACCACGAAGATTCTAATATCTCGGACTCGGTCCACTGTATTAGATATCTAAGAGATACTCATTCTAGCTTGTTTGCATGTAGAATGGAAGTATTTGTCAGGCACGCGTTCATAAGTGAGAATGATTATGAGCGTCACATAATCATCACATTCATCATGTTCTTGGGTGCGAATGGATATCATAGAAAAGGAATAAGCTTGAATTGAATAGAAAAATAGTAGTACTTTGTATTAATTCATGAGGAACAGCAGAGCTCTACACCTTAATCTATGGTGTGTAGAAACTCTACCGTTTGAAAATACATAAGTGATAATGGTCCAAGCATGGCCGAATGGCCAGCCCCCATGAAAGTCTAAGATAGCATAAAACTGATCAAAGATCCCCTACAAAGATAGTAAAAAGTCCTATTTATACTAAACTAGTTACTAGGGTTTATAGAAATGAGTAAATGATGCAGAAATCCACTTCCGGGGCCCACTTGGTGTGTGCTTGGGCTGAGCATTGAGCTTTACACGTGTAGAGGTCTTTCTTGGAGTTGAACGCCTGTTTGTAACCTGTTTCTGGCGTTTAACTCCACTTTGCAACCTGTTTCTGGCGTTTGACTCCAGAATGCAGCATGGAACTGGCGTTGAACGCCAGTTTGCATCGTCTAAACTCGGGCAAAGTATGGACTATTATATATTGATGGAAAGCCCTGGATGTCTACTTTCCAACGCAATTGAGAGCGTGCCATTTGGAGTTCTGTAGCTCCAGAAAATCCACTTTGAGTGCAGGGAGGTCAAAATCCAACAGCATCTGCAGTCTTTCTTCAACCTCTGAATCTGATTTTTGCTCAAGTCCCTCAATTTCAGCCAGAAAATACCTGAAATCACAGAAAAATATACAAACTCATAGTAAAGTCCAGAAATTTGATTTTTATTTAAAAACTAATAAAAATATACTAAAAACTAACTAAATCATACTGAAAATTATGTAAAAACAATGCCAAAAAGTGTATAAATTATCTGCTCATCACACACTGTCACTGCGCCCAACATTCGTAGGTTTGAAGATTGTCATAGTCATTCCTTCCCGGATCCTACTCGGAATACCACAGACAAGGTTTAGACTTTGCAGATCCCAGGAATGGCTCCCAATTGGTTCTAGCCTATACCACGAAGATACTAATCTCACGGACTCGGTCCATGAATTAGATATCCAAGAGAATATACTCCAGCTGTCATCCAATGACTATGTTGAACATCATGTAGACCGCTTTGTGGTTGTCAGGCACGCGGATCTTGGCTAAGTGAGTAATGAAGATTGGGTGATTGTCACGGGTCACCCCTTCATTCTGACTTAACTGAATTAAGAACGAGAGTATATCTTAGAGAAGAAGTATGCATGAATTGAAAGAAAAACAATAGTACTTGCATTAATTCATGAAGAACAGCAGAGCTCCACACCTTAATCTATGGGGTGTAGAAACTCCACCGTAGAAAATACATAAGTGAAAAAGGGTTAGGCATAGCCGTGAGGCTAGCCCCCAAAACATGAACAATGGTCTATGATAGCCTAAGATTGTCTATCAAAGATTTTTCAAAGATATAAAATAAATCTCTAAAGGTAGTTTTTATACTAAACTAGTAACCTAGGTTTACAGAAAAATGAGTAACTAAATACAGATAGTGCAGAAATCCACTTCCGGGGCCTACTTGGTGTGTACTTGGGCTGAGCATTGAGCTTTACACGTGCATAGGTGGTGCACGAAATCACAATCACACTTTTGCAATTCCGCACAACTAACCAGCAAGTGTACTGGGTCGTCCAAGTAATACCTTACGTGAGTAAGGGTCGATCCCACGGAGATTGTCGGCTTGAAGCAAGCTATGGTTATCTTGTAACTCTTATTCGGAATATCAATAATAATTCTCAGTTTTAATTGGAATGAGTAAAAGAACATGGATTAAATAATACTTATTATGCAGTAATGGAGAACAGGTTGAGGTTTTGGAGATGCTCTGTCTTTTGAATCTCTGCTTTCCTACTGTCTTCTTCTTCATGCACGCAAGGCTCCTTCCATGGCAAGTTGTATGTTGGTGGATCACCGTTGTCAATAGCTACCATCCGTTCTCTCAGTGAAAATGGTCCAGCTACGGGTTTTGTAGGGCTAATCATCTGTCGATTCTCACTAGTGTTGGAATAAGATTCATTGATCCTTTTGCACACTGTCACTGCGTCCATCAATTGTGAGTTTGAAGCTCGTCACAGTCATCCCTTCCCGAATCCTACTCAGAATACCACAGATAAGGTTTAGACTTTTCGGATCTCAAGAATGCTGCCAATTGATTCTAGCTTATACCACGAAGACTCTGATCTCACAGATTTGAATGCTCTGTTGTCAGGAGAGGCAATCAAACTCGTAAACTAGGAACCAAAGAGATACACACTCAATCTAAGATAGAACGGAAGTGGTTGTCAGGCATGCATTCATAGGTTGAGAATGGTGATGAGTGTCACCGATCATCACATTCATCATGTTGAAGTGCGAGTGAATATCTTAGAATAGAAACAAGCGTGATTGAATGGAAAACAGTAGTAATTGCATTAATCCATCGAGACAAAGCAGAGCTCCTCACCCCCAACCATGGAGTTTAGAGACTCATGCCATAGAAGATACAAAATTCAGATGTAAAAAATGTCATGAGGTACAAAATAAATCTCTAAAAGTAGTTTTTATACTCAACTAGTAACCTAGGTTTACAGAAAATGAGTAAGCTAAGATAGATAGTGCAGAAATCCACTTCTGGGGCCCACTTGGTGTTTGTTTGGGCTGAGCACTGAAGCTTTCACGTGCATAGGCTATTCCTGGCATTGAACTCCAGCTTTTGTGCCAGTTTGGGCGTTTAACTCCAACTTTTATGCCAGTTCTGGCGTTTAACGCCAGAAAAGGGTAAGGAGCTGGCGTTTAAACGCCAGTTTTGAGCTATCAAATCTCGGGCCAAGTATGGACTATTATATATTTTTGGAAAGCCCAGGATGTCTAATTTTTAACACAATTGAGAACGCGCCGATTGGGCTTCTATAACTCCAGAAAATCTATTTCGAGTGCAGGAGGGTCAGAATGCAACAACATCTGCAGTCCTTTTTTAGCCTCTGAATCAGATTTTTGCTCAGGTCCCTCAATTTCAGCCAGAATTTACCTGAAATTATAGAAAAACACACAAACTCATAGTAAAATCCAGAAATGTTATTTTTGAATAAAAACTAATAAAAATATAATAAAAAGTGACTAAAACATACTAAAAACTATGTAAAAACAATGTCAAAAAGGGTATAAATTATTCGCTCATCACAACACCAAACTTAAATTGTTGTTTGTCCCCAAGCAACTAAAAATAAAATAGGATAAAAAGAAGAGAATATACAATGAATTTCAAATATCAATGAAGCTCAGTTCCAATTAGATGAGCGGGACTTGTAGCCTTTTTGCTTCTGAACAGTTTTGGCATCTCACTTTATCCTTTGAAGTTCAAAATGATTGGCATCTATAGGAACTCAGAATTCAGATAGTGTTATTAATTCTCCTAGTTCAGTGTGTTGATTCTTGAACACAGTTACTTTATGAGTCTCGGCCGTGACCCTAAGCACTTTGTTTTCCAGTATTACCACCGGATACATAAATGCCACAGACACATAACTGGGTGAACCTTTTCAGATTATGACTCAGCTTTGCTAGAGTCCCCAATTAGAGGTGCCCAGAGCTCTTAAGCACACTCTTTTTGCTTTGGACCACGACTTTAACCACTCAGTCTCAAGCTCTTCACTTGGACCTTCATGCCACAAGCACATGGTTAGGGACAGCTTGGTTTAGCCGCTTAGGCCAGGATTTTATTCCTGTGGGCCCTCCTATCCATTAATGCTCAAAGCCTTGGATCCTTTTTACCCATGCCTTTTGGTTTAAAGGGTTATTGGCTTTTTCTACTTGCTTTTTCTTTTTCTTTCTTTTTTTCTTTTATTTTCAAGTATATTTTTTTTCGCAAGCTTTATATTCACTGCTTTTTCTTGCTTCAAGAATTAATTTTATAATTTTTCAGATTATCAATAACATTTCTCCTTTTTCATTATTCTTTCAAGAGCCAACAGTTTTAACATTCATAAACAACAATATCAAAAATATGCACTGTTCAAGCATTCATCCAGAAAACAAAAAGTATTGCCACCACATCAAAATAATTAGATTATTTTCAAGATATAATTCGAAATTCATGTACTTCTTATTCTTTTGCAAGTAAAAATAATTTTTTAAGAAAGGTGAGGGATTTATGGGATTATTCATAGCTTTAAGACATATATTCTAAATTTTATTGATTATGGAATATAAATAAGATATGAAATAAGCATAAAAGCAGACAAATAATAATAAAAGAAAGGAAATTAAAGACATAAAAATAAATGATTCTAATACTAATGCTCATGTGACTCTTAAAATGGATCTCTAATAACAAAAGTTATTACAGAGTTGGGACTCAACAACCTGCATTGGGAGAGTCAAGTGCTCCTTCAATTTGTAGGAGTGTCTGGTCCCTCAAGGGAGAGCCTCTGGCGTGTTAGCTCCTGTAGCTCACGCCCTTGCTTTTCTTGCTCCTTAAGCAGTTTGTAGAGCATGCTATTTTGATTTTGCTATTCTTCCTTAAGTTGATCCATAGCTTCTTGCAGCTTGGTGACAGATGCTTCTAGGCGGGTCTAGTAGTCAATCTGAGGGATTTCTCAGAGGAACTCATGCGCCCTCCTTTTGATGGAGTTATCTTGCACTTGTTGTCCTTTCATTGACTTCTTGGTGATTGGGTGCTCGATTGGGATGAACTCATCTACTCCCATCTTCACCCCAACATCTTTACATAGCAGAGAGATTAAGCTTGGGTAAGCCAATTTGGCTTCAGTGGAGTTCTTATTTGCAATTGTGTAGATCTCACAAGAAATCAGATGATGAATCTCCACTTCATTTCCCAGCATAATGTAATGAATCATTACTGTTCTTTTGACAGTGACCTCAGAGCGGTTGCTAGTGGGCAGTATAGAATGCCGAATGAAGTCCAACCAGCCCCTAGCGACTGGTTTGAGATCTCCTCTCTTGAGTTGGTTTGGGACACCTTTTTTGTTGGTTATCTACTTAGTTCCAGGGAGGCATATGTCCTCTAGAACTTGGTCCAAACGTTTATCTACTCTCACCATTCTCCTATTAAAGGATTCTGAATCATCTTGCAGTTGAGGCAGCTTGAATACCTCTCTTATTTTGTCAAGGTGGAAGTAAATAATCTTCCCTCTGACCATAGTTCGAAAGGTATAGAAGGTAGTTCCCGTCATTCTCTATTTATCTGTCAGCCACAGATTTGAGTAGAATTCCTAAACCATGTTTCTTCCCACCTTTGTTTTAGGATTAGCTAGAATTTCTCAGCCTCTGTTTCGAATCTACTCTGGGATCTCTGGATATTCGTCTTATTTCAGATCGAATTTAACTTCCGAAATCACTGACCTCAAACCCATTATTTTGTGGTAATGGTCGGCATGTTCTTTGGTTAAGAACCTCTCTTGATTCCAAAGTGGCTTTGGAGTATTCTCTTTCTTTCCTCTTGAAATGGTTTGTTTTTCCTTAGGAGCCATGATCTTAATGAGTCTTAGCTCGGTGATAACGGAAAAATACACCAAACTTAGAGGTTTGCTTGTCCTCAAGCAAAAGAAAGGAAAGAAGAGGAATAGGAGGAGAGTCAAATTCGAGTTGTGGAGGAGAAAGTGAATTTAAAAGGGAGGGCTGGGGTTTCAAAAATTTTGAAAAAAAAGATATGATAGAAAGATATGATTGGTAAAAAATGAATCATGATATGAAAAAGATGAGATTTTAAAATTTAAAAGATATGAAAAAGATATAAAGAAGTTAAGTCTGAAAATTTGTTGATGCATCTAAGAATTAAAAGAAGATATGATGAGTTGGAAAAGATTTGGAAAGGAATTGAAAAGATAAATGAGTTTTTGAAAAAGATTTGGAAGGGATTTGAAAGAAAATTGAAAAAGGGATTTAGAAGATTATTAAATTTTTGAAAATTGAGTGTAAGTGATGAAAATTTGTAACATGTTTATGCAGAAAATTATGAATCAAAACATGAAAGTTTGAAAAAATTTGAAGTGGAAGCAAAATCTCCTCCCCCTGCCTTTTCTGGCATTAAACGCCCAGAATGGTATCTATTCTGGCGTTTAACGCCCAGCCAGGTACCCTGGCTGGTGTTAAACGCCAGAAATCTTTTATCACTGGGCGTTTTTCTAAACGCCCAGGATGCTGCAACTCTGGCGTTTAACGCCCAGGAAGATATCTTTACTGGCGTTAAACGCCCAGGGTGGTACCCATTCTGGCGTTTAACGCCCAAAATACCCCTTACTGGCGTTTTCGTGCCTGTGAGCTCCTTTTCTCTGCTTTATGCTATGAATCCTTCTATAACTCTGTGAACTCCTGCAATTGATAATTAACCTTGAAGAGAATTTATAACAAACTCCTATAATTATTATTTAAATAACAAATAAACTTTGCTAATGGCTGGGTTCCCTCCCAGCAAGCGCTTTTTTATTGTCTTTAGCTAGACTTTACTGAGCTTTAATCTAGTCTCAGTTTGAGTATTCTTGCTCAACATTGCTTTCAAGATAATGCTTCACTCTCTGTCCATTAACAATGAACTTTTTGTCAGAGACAATATCCTGAAGCTCTACATATCCATATGGTGACACACTTGTAATCACATATGGTCCCCTCCACCGGGATTTTAATTTCCCAGGAAATAATCCGAGCTTAGAGTTAAATAGCAAAACCTTTTGTCCTGGCTTAAAAACTCTGGATGACAGTTTCTTGTCATGCCACCTTTTTGCTTTCTCCTTGTAAATTTTTGTATTTTTGAAAGCATTGAGTCTGAATTCCTCTAGCTCATTCAACTGGAGCAATCTTTTCTCTCCAGCTAACTTGGCATCAAGGTTTAGGAATCTGGTTTCCCAGTAGGCCTTGTGTTCCAGTTCCACCGGCAGGTCACAAGCTTTTCCATACACAAGCTGGTTTGGAGAGGTCCCTATAGGAGTTTTGAATGCAGTTCTGTATGCCCATAGAGCATCATCCAGATTCCTGGCCCAATCCTTTCTACGGGTACTTACAGTCCGTTCCAGGATTCGTTTTAGTTCTCTATTTGAGACTTCAGCCTGCCCATTTGTCTATGGATGATATGGAGTTGCCACTTTGTGGTTAATTCCATATCGGATCAGAGCAGAGTCAAGCTATTTATTGCAGAAATGAGTCCCTCCATCACTGATTAGTATTCTAGGGACACCAAATCTACTGAAGATATGCTTCTGGAGGAACTTCAGCACTGTCTTAGTATCATTAGTGGGTGTGGCAATTGCCTCTACCCATTTATATACGTAGTCTACTGCCACCAGAATGTAAGTGTTTGGGTATGATGGTGGGAAAGGCCCCATGAAGTCAATACCCCATACATCAAACAACTCAATCTCTAAGATCCCTTGCTGAGGCATGGCATAACCATGAGGTAGATTACCAGCTCTCTGGCAACTGTCACAGTTACGTACAAACTCTCGGGAGTCTCTATAGAGGGTAGGCCAGTAGAAGCCACATTGGAGAACTTTTGTGGCTATTCGTTCACCTCCGAAATGTCCTCC
Organism: Arachis ipaensis; assembly: GCF_059453495.1. Taxonomy (NCBI): domain Eukaryota; kingdom Viridiplantae; phylum Streptophyta; class Magnoliopsida; order Fabales; family Fabaceae; genus Arachis; species Arachis ipaensis. The sequence goes on along the minus strand of NC_142439.1, from coordinate 27,668,599 downwards.
ATATTGTGATCCATGGCAATACCATAGGATCTTCTGTGCCTCTTCTCTAGGCACGCATCTGCGGATCATTCCGTCTGCACATCTCTTAAAGAGATATGGTTCATCCCACAAGTAGTACTTTGCATCAGAAATTAATTTTTTCGTTTGCTGTCTACTGTACTCTTTGGGTATGAATCTCACAGCCTTATAGTTTGCAATGTCTGCAAACCATGGTATTTCCTAAATGGCAAAGAGTTGCTCATCCGAAAAAGTTTCAGAGATCTCAGTTAGGGGAAGAGACGCCCCTGCTACTGCTTCTATCCGGGATAGGTGATCAGCTACTTGGTTCTCTGTCCCTTTTCTGTCTATTATTTCTATATCAAACTCTTGCAGAAGCAACACTCATCTTATGAGCCTAGGTTTTGAATCCTGCTTTGTGAGTAGATATTTGAGAGAAGCATGGTCAGTGTACACAATCACTTTTGATCCTACTAAATAGGATATAAACTTGTCAATGGTATAAACCACTGCAAGCAGCTCTTTTTCTGTGGTTGTGTAATTTTTCTGTGCGTCATTTAGAACACGGCTGGCATAGTAAATGACGTGCAGAAGCTTGTTATGTCTTTGTCCCAATACTGCACCAATAGCATGGTCACTGGCATCACACATTAATTCGAATGGTAATGTCCAGTCTGGTGCAGAAATGACAGGTGATGTGACCAACTTAGCCTTCAGAGTCTCAAAGGCCTACAAATACTCTGTGTCAAAGACAAATGGTGTATCAGCAGCTAACAGATTACTCAGAGGTTTTGCGATTCTTGAAAAATCCTTTATAAACCTCATGTAGAATCCTGCATATCCCAGAAAGCTTCTGATTGCCTTAACATTGGTGGGTGGTGGTAATTTTTCAATTACCTCTACCTTAGCTTGATCCACCTCTATTCCTTTGTTCGAAATTTTATGCCCAAGGACAATTCCTTCAGTCACGATAAAGTGACATTTTTCCCAGTTTAAAACCAGGTTAGTCTCTTGGCACCTTTTCAGAAAAAGTGCTAGATGATCAAGACAGGAGCTGAATGAGTCTCCAAATACTGAGAAGTCATCCATGAAGACTTCCAGAAATTTTTCCATCATATCAGAGAAAATAGAGAGCATGCATCTCTGAAAGGTTGCAGGTGCATTGCACAGACCAAAAGGCATCCTTCTGTAGGCAAATACTCCAGATGGACATGTGAATGCTGTTTTCTCTTGATCCTGAGGATCTACTGCAATTTGGTTATAACCTGAATAGCCATCCAAAAAGCAGTAATAGTCATGACCTGCTAGTCTTTCTAGCATCTGGTCTATGAATGGTAAAGGAAAATAATCCTTTCTGGTGGATGTATTGAGCTTTCTGTAGTCAATACACATACGCCACCCTGTAACTGTTCTTGTAGGAACCAGTTCTTTCTTTTCATTGTGAACCACTGTCATGCCTCCCTTTTTGAGTACAACTTGGACAGGGCTCACCCAGGGGCTATCAGAAATAGGATAAATAATTCCAGCCTCTAGTAACTTAGTGACCTCTTTCTGCACGACCTCCTTCATGGCTGGATTTAGTCGCCTCTGTGGTTGAACCACTGGCTTAGCATCATCCTCCAATAGGATCTTGTGCATGCATCTTGCTGGGCTAATACCCTTAAGATCACTTATGGACCACCCAAGAGCTGTCTTGTGTGTCTTTAGCACCTAAATTAGTGCTCTCTCTTCCTGTGGATTTAAGGTAGAGCTTATGATCACCGGAAAAATGTCACCTTCTCCCATAAATGCATATTTCAGGGATGGTGGCAGTGATTTGAGCTCGGGTTTAGGAGGCTTATTCTCTTCCTGAGGAGTTTTCAGAGGTTCTTCTGTTCTCTCTGGTTCCTCAAAAATGTCTTCTAGCTCTGATTTGAGACTCTCAGTCATATTGACCTCTTCCACCAAGGAGTCAATAACATCTGCGCTCAGGCAGTCTTTTGGTGTGTCTGGATGCTGCATAGCTTTGACAGCATTCAACTTAAACTCATCCTCATTGACTCTCAGAGTTATCTCTCCTCTTTGGACATCAATGAGGGTTCGTCAAGTTGCTAGAAAAGGTCTTCCTAGAATGAGAGTTGCACTCTTGTGCTCCTCCATTTCCAGCACTACAAAGTCAGTGGGGAAGGCAAATGGCCCAACCTTGACAATCATGTCCTCAATTATGCCTGATGGATATTTAATGGAGCCATCAGCAAGTTGGAGGCATATTCGGGTTGGTTTGACTTCTTCAGTCAAGCCAAACTTTCTGATAGTAGATGCAGGTATTAGGTTGATACTTGCTCCAAGATCACATAGAGCTGTCTTGGTACAAGTCCCCTATAATGTGCATGGTATCATAAAGCTTCCGGGATCTTTAAGCTTCTCTGGTAAGGTTTTCAGAATGACTGCACTGCATTCTTCAGTGAGGAGAACTTTTTCAGCTTCTCTCCAATCCTTCTTATGACTTAAGATCTCTTTCATGAACTTAGCATAAGAGGGTATTTTCTCAAGTGCCTCTGCAAACGGGATCTTTATTTCAAGAGTCTTGAGATAGTCTGCAAAGCAGGCAAATTGTTTATCCTGTTCCGCTTGGCGAAGTTTCTGAGGATAAGGCATTTTGCCTTTATATTCTTCAACCTTAGTTGCTGCAGGTTTATTTCCTACAGAGGCAGGTTGAGAAGCCTTCTTGGGGGAGTTATTATCAGCACTTGCAGGTGTCTGATCCCTCATTAGCGTTTGAACACCAGGATAGGAGGATGGATGGGCGTTTAACGCTAGATTCCTACCCTTTTTTGGCGTTTGAACGCCAAAACTGAACATGGATTGGGCGTTTAACGCCAGATTCCCACCCTTTTCTGGCGTTTGAATGCCAGAACTCGACATGGATTGGGCGTTTAACGCCAGTTTTTCACCCTTTTCTGGTGTTTGAATGCCAAAATTATTCCTCTCTGGGCTCTTACTGTCCTCAGAGGGATTTTGGGTAGTGGGTTGGTCATCCTCTGTCAGTTATTCCTTTCTTGGCTTTCTACTGCTTTGAGTTGAGACATTCAATGTCTTCCCACTCCTTAATTAAACAGCTTGGCATTCTTCTGTTATCTATTTAGATAGCTGCTGTCTTGTCTGATCCAATTGTGCTTCCATATTCTGGTTGGCATTTTTAGTATCTTGGAGCATCTCCTTGAATTTTATGAACTGTTTTGTTATAACGAGCAATTGCTGATTGAGTTCAGCAACTTGTTCTTGAGGACTAAGTTCAGTGGATACTGCTTTAGCCTCTTCTTTCAGGGAGGACTCACTGCTTAAGTACAGATACTTATTTCTAGAAACTGTATCAATGAGCTCTTAAGCCTCTTCAATTGTCTTTCGTATATGTATAGATCCACTAGCTGAGTGATCTAGAGATATTTGAGCTTTTTCTGTAAGCCCATAGTAAAAGATGTCTAACTGCACCTACTCTGAAAACATTTCAGAGGGGCATTTCCTTAGCATCCCCCTGTACCTCTCCCAGACATTGTAAAGATATTCATTATCCTCTTGTTTAAAGCCTTGGATGTCCAGCCTTAGCTGTGTCATCCTTTTTGGAGGAAAATATTGATTCAGAAATTTGTCTGACAACTGTCTCTATGTTCTTATACTTGTTGTGGGTTGGTTATTTAACCACCTCTTAGCTTGATCTTTTACACCAAATGGAAACAGTAATAGTCTGTAGACATCCTGATCCACTTCTTTATCACGTACTATGTCAGCAATTTGTAAGAACTGTGCCAGAAACTCAGTAGGTTCTTCCTGTGGAAGACTGGAATACTGGCAATTTTGCTGCACCATGATAATGAGCTGAGGATTTAGCTCAAAACTGCTTGCTTTGATGGGAGGTATACAGATGCTACTCCCATATGCAGTCGTAATGGGGTTAGCATATGACCCCAGAGTCCTTCTGGACTGTTCATTTCCACTTAGGTCCATGATGGAGAAAAGGGAATTGATGTGAATTGTAAATAAAATATATTTTTAAATTTTTTTATTTTATTTGATTAAAAACAAACCGAACAAATAAATAAAAAAATAAGATAAAATAAAATAATTAGAAATTAAAATATAAATTTCGAAAACTAAAATAATTACTTAATTAAGAAGATTTGAAAAATTTTGGATATGATTTTTGAAAGGGATTTTGAAGTTAATAAGGAAAGAGAAAAACAATAAAATGACACCAAACTTGGAATTTTTTTTATCAAAACAAAGAAAACAAACAGGAAAACTTTGAATATTAAGATGAACACTGAGAGCAACTTTTGAAAATTTTTTAAGAAAACAGAAACACAAAGGACACCAAACTTAAAAATTTTTATACTCTGAGCACTAATAATTCGAAAAAAATGAAGGAAAAATAAACTTATGCAATTGACACCAAACTTAAAATATGGAACTAAACTCAAACAGAAGACTAAATTATGAAGTTATTGGTTTTGAAAATTTTCGAAAATAATTTAGAAAAATAAAATAAGGATTTTAAAATTTTAACCAAAAACAATAATAGAAGACTCTAAACCAAAAAGAAAAATTTTTCCTAATCTAAGCAACAAAATAAACCGTCAGTTGTCCAAACTTAAACAATCCCCGGCAACGGCGCCAAAAACATGGTGCACGAAATCACAATCACACTTTTGCAATTCCGCACAACTAACCAGCAAGTGCATTGGGTCGTCCAAGTAATACCTTACGTGAGTAAGAGTCGATCCCACGGAGATCGTCGGCTTGAAGCAAGCTATGGTTATCTTGTAACTCTTAGTCGGGATATCAATAATAATTCTCAGTTTTAATTGGAATGAGTAAAAGAACATGGATTAAATAATACTTGTTATGCAGTAATGGAAAACAGGTTGAGGTTTTGGAGATGCTCTGTCTTCTGAATCTCTGCTTTCCTACTGTCTTCTTCTTCACGCACGCAAGGCTTCTTCCATGGCAAGCTGTATGTTGGTGGATCACCGTTGTCAATGGCTACCATCCGTCCTCTTAGTGAAAATGGTCCAGCTATGGGTTTCGTAGGGCTAATTATCTGTCGGTTCTCACTAGTGTTGGAATAAGATCCATTGATCCTTTTGCACACTGTCATTGTGCCCAACATTTGTGAGTTTGAAGCTCGTCACATTCATCCCTTCCCGGATCCAACTCGAAATACCACAGACAAGGTTTAGACTTTCCGGATCTCAAGAATGCTGCCAATTGATTCAAGCTTATACCACGAAGACTCTGATCTCATAGATTTGAATGCTCTATTGTCAGGAGAGGCAATCAAACTCGTGAACCAGGAACCAAAAAGATACACACTCAATCTAAGATAGAACGGAAGTGGTTGTCAGGCACGCGTTCATAGGTTGAGAATGGTGATGAGTGTCACGGATCATTACATTCATCATGTTGAAGTGCGAGTGAATATCTTAGAATAGAAACAAGCGTGATTGAATGGAAAACAGTAGTAATTGCATTAATCCATCGAGACACATCAGAGCTCCTCACCCCCAACCATGGAGTTTAAAGACTCATGCCGTAGAAGATACAAAATTCAGATGTAAAAAATATCATGAGGTACAAAATAAATCTCTAAAAGTAGTTTTATATTCAACTAGTAACCTAGGTTTACAGAAAATGAGTAAGCTAAGATAGATAGTGCAGAAATCCACTTCCAGGGCCCACTTGGTGTGTGTTTGGGCTGAGCACAGAAGCTTTCACATGCATAGGCTATTCCTGGCGTTGAACTCCAGCTTTTGTGCCAGTTTGGGTGTTTAACTCCAACTTTTATGCCAGTTCTGGCGTTTAACGCCAGAAAAGGGTAAGAAGCTTGCGTTTAACTGCCAGTTTGCGCTACCAAATCTCAGGCCAAGTATGGACTATTATATATTGCTGGAAAGTCCAGGATGTCTACTTTCCAACACAATTGAGAACGTGCCGATTTGGCTTCTGTACCTCTAGAAAATTCATTTCGAGTGCAGGAGGGTCAGAATCCAACAGCATCTGCAGTCCTTTTTCAGCCTCTGAATCAGATTTTTGCTCAGGTCCCTTAATTTCAGCCAGAATTTATCTGAAATTATGGAAAAAGACACAAACTCATAGTAAAGTCCAGAAATGTGATTTTTGAATAAAAACTAATAAAAATATAATAAAAAGTGACTAAAACATACTAAAAACTATGTAAAACTAATGTCAAAAAGGGTATAAATTATCCACTCATCAATAGGTTGTTCCTGGAGTTAAACGCCAGCTTTGGTGCCAGTTTGGGCGTTTAACTCCAATTCTGGTGCCAGTTTGGGCGTTTTACGCCAAGATATTTTAGGCTGGCTTTGGATGCCAGTTTGGGCTATCAAATCTCGGGCAAAGTATGGACTATTATATATTGCTAGAAAGCCCAAGATGTCTACTTTCCAACGCAATTGAGAGCGTGCCAATTGCACTTTTGTAGCTCCAGAAAATCCACTTCGAGTGCAGAAGGGTCAGAATCCAACAGCATCTGCAGTCATTTTTCAGCCTCTGAATCAGATTTTTTCTTAGGTCCCTCAATTTCAGCCAGAAAATACCAGAAATCACAGAAAAACACACAAGCCCATAGTAAAGTCCAGAAATGTGATTTTTGCATAAAAACTAATAAAAATATAATAAAAAGTAACTAAATCATACTAAAAACTATATAAAAATAATGCCAAAAAGGGTATAAATTATCCACTCATCATAACACCAAACTTAAATTGTTGCTTGTCCCCAAGCAACTAAAAACAAAATAGGATAAAAAGAAGAGAATATACAATTGATGAGCGGATATTTTATATGCTTTTTGGGGTTAATTTCATGTAGTTTTTAGGATGTTTTAGTTAAGTTTTTAGTATATTTTCATTAGTTTCTAGGAAAAATTCATATTTCTGGACTTTACTATGAGTTTGTGTGCTTTTCTGTAATTTCAGGTATTTTCTGGCTGAAAAAGAATTGCTGATGCTGTTAGATTCTGACCTCTCTGCACTCTGAATGGATTTTCTGGAGCTACAAGAGTCCAATTGGCGCGCTTCCAATTGCGTTGGAAAGTAGACATCCAGGGCTTTCCAGCAATATATAATAGTCCATACTTTGCTCAAGGATAGACGACATAAACTGGTGTTCAACACCAGTTCCATGTTGCAGTCTGGCGTCCAGCGCCAGAAACAGGTTACAAGTTGGAGTTCAATGCCAGAAACAGGTTACAACCTGGCGTTGAATGCCCAAAACAGCCCAGGCACGTGAGAAGCTTTAGTCTCAGCCCCAGCACACACCAAGTGGGCCCCAGAAGTGGATTTCTGCACTATCTATCATAGTTTACTCATTTTCTGTAAACCTAGGTTTTTAGTTTAGTATTTAAACAACTTTTAGAGATTTATTTTGTATCTCATGATATTTTAGATCTGAAAATTTGTACCTTTTGGTAGCATGAGTCTCTAAACCTTATTGTTGGGGGTGAGGAGCTCTGCAGCGTCTCGATGAATTAATGCAAGTACTTCTATTTTCCATTCAAACATGCGTGTTCCTATCTAAGATATTCATTCGCGCTTAATTATGGAGAAGGTAATGATCCGTGACTCTTATCACCTTCCTCAACCCATGAACGTGTGCATGACAACCACCTCCGTTCTATATTAGATTGAATGAGTATCTCTTAGATTCCATAATCAGAATCTTCGTGGTATAAGCTAGAATTGATGGCGTCATTCAGGAGAATCCTAAAAGTCTAAACCTTGTCTGTGGTATTCCGAGTAGGATTCTGGGATTGGATGACTGTGACGGGCTTCAAACTCACGAGTGCTGGGCGTAGTGACAGACGCAAAAGGATAGTAAATCCTATTCCAGTATGATCGAAAACCTCTAGATGATTAGCCGTGCTATGACAGAGCATTTAGACCATTTTCACTGAGGAGATGGGAAGTAGCCATTGACAACGGTGACACCTTACATAGAGCTTGTCATGGAAGGATCTTTGCACTTCTGCATGCATGAGGGAAGAGGAATACAAGAGAAAAGCTGAAATTCAGAAGACAAAGCATCTCCAAAACCCCAACATATTCTCCATTACTGCATAATAAGTATTTATTTCATACTCTCTTATTTTTCGTAATTCAATTTGATAAGTGAATTGTTTTCCTGACTAAGAGTTACAAGATAACCATAGATTGTTTCAAGCCAACATTCTCCGTGGGATTCGACCCTTACTCACGTAAGGTATTACTTGGACGACCCAGTGCACTTGCTGGTTAGTTGTGCGGAATTACATAGTGTGAAGTAATTTTCGTGCACCAAGTTTTTGGCGCCGTTGCCGGGGATTGTTCGAGTTTGGACAACTGACGGTTTATTTTGTTGCTTAGATTAGGAAACATTTTTCGTTTTGGTTTAGAATCTTCTATTATTGTTTTTGGTTGAAATTAATTTTTCTAAATCCTTTTTTTTTTCTTTTTTTTAAATTTTTCGAAATTTTTTTTTACTAATAATTGAGTATTTTTTTAGTTATTAAAAATACTTCTTCAAAACATGTGTTACATTTACTGCCCAATTGGCTAGAGCGTTGGTCTATGTTCTTGGTAATTGGGTATCTTCTTGTTAAAATCTTTTTTTTTTCAAAAATAATTTTTCTTTGATTAAATCTTGTGCCAAACTTTAAGTTTGGTGTTTTCTTGTTAATCTTTCTATAATTTTCGAAAATTTTAGTTTGGTTTGCTAAAAATTTTAAGTTTGGTGTTCTACCTTCATGTTCTTGTGGTTCTTGTGATTCTTCAAAGTGTTCTTGAGTTTTCCTTGTGTCTGGATCTTAAAATTTTTAAGTTTGGTGTTCCTTGGTGTTTTCCCTCCAAAATTTTCGAAAACAAGGAGCATTAGATCTAAAAATTTTAAATCTTGTGCTATTTTATTATTTTTCTCTTTCCTTATTAAATTTAAAAAAAAATATATCTTTTCTAACTATTTTTAAGCTAATATTTCGAAATTCTTCATAAAAATTCATATTTCAATTTCAAAAATTTTATCTTATCATATCTTAGTTGTCAAGTTTTAAAAAAAAAATCATATCTCTTTAAAACCTCCTAACCACTTATTCTCTCTCTTCATTTTTTTCGAAAATCCTCTTAAAATATTTTTAATTTTTTTTAATATTATAGTTTTATTATTTCGAATTTTTTAATATAATAAAATAAATAAAATAAAGCCACATCATCTTCCTTTCTCCATCATGGATCTAAGTGGAAATGAACAGTGCAGAAGGGCTCTGGGGTCATATGCTAACCCCACTACTGCTTCATATGGGAGTAGTATCTGTATACCCTCCATCGGAGTCAGTAGCTTTGAGTTGAATCCTCAGTTCATTATCATGGTGCAGCAAAGTTTCCAATATTCCTGTCTTCCACAGGAAGAACCTACAGAGTTTCTGGCACAGTTTTTACAAATTGCTGACACAGTACATGATAAGGAAGTAGATCAGGATGTCTACAGATTATTACTGTTTCCATTTGCTGTAAAAGATCAAGCTAAGAGGTGGTTAAATAACCAACCTTAGGCTAGCATAAGGACATGGAAACAGCTGTCAGAAAAATTCCTGAATCAATACTTTCCTCCAAAACGGATGACACAGCTAAGGCTGGACATCCAAGGCTTTAAACAAGGAGATAATGAATCTCTTTATGATGCCTGGGAGAGATACAAAAAGATGCTAAGAAAATGCCCCTCTGAAATGTTTTCAGAGTGGGTTCAGCTAGACATCTTCTATTATGGGCTTACAGAAAGAGCTCAGATCTCTCTAGATTACTTAGCTGGTGGATCTATCCACATGAGAAAGACAATTGAAGAAGCTCAAGAGCTCATTGATACAGTTACTAGAAATCAGCATCTGTACCTAAGCAGTGAACCTTCCATGAAAGAAGAGGCTAAAACAGTGACTACTAAACTCAGTCCTGCTGAACAAGCTACTGAATTCAATCAGCAATTGGATTTTCTAACAAAACAGTTAGCCGAATTCAAGGAGAGACTACAAGAGACAAGGATGGCTGATATAAATATGGAAGAACAATTAAAGCAAACAAAGCAGCAGCTGTCAAAACAAATAACAGAAGAATGCCAAGCAGTTCAATTAAGAAGTGGAAAAACATTAAATACCCCACCTCAAGGCAGCAGGAAGCCAAGAAATGAGCAAACTTCCCAAATTCCATCTGAGGACAGTAAGAGCCCGGGGAAAAATAACTCTGGCACTAAAACGCCAGAAATTGGGTAGAAGTCTGGCACTGAACGCCCAAACCATGCTCAGGATTGGCGTTCAACGCCAGAAACAAGCAAGGAACTGGCGTTGAACGCCCAAAGGAAGCACAGTTCTGGCGTTCAGACGCCAGGAACAGATGAGGAGCTGGCATCTAACGTCACTCCAGCTTCCAACCCTGGCACTCAATTGCCAGTGGGGGATCAAACACACACAAGTGCTAATGACAACCCCTCTAAAAGGGTTTCTTCAACCACTTCTGTAGGAAATAAACCTGCAACAACCAAAGTTGAGGAATATAAAGCCAAGATACCTTATCCTCAAAAACTCCACCAAGAGGAGCAAGATAAGCAATTTGCTCGCTTTGCAGATTATCTCAGAACTCTTGAAATAAAGATTCCGTTTGCAGAAGCACTTGAGCAAATAGCTTCTTATGCCAAGTTCATGAAAGAGATCTTAAGTCATAAGAAGGATTGGAGAAAAATTGAAAAAGTTCTCCTCACTGAAGAATGCAGTGCAGTCATTCTGAAAAGCTTTCCTGAAAAGCTTAAAGATCCCGGAAGCTTTCTGATACCATGCATATTAGAGGGTAATTGCACCAAGACAGCCTTATGTGATCTTGGGGCAAGCATCAACTTAATACCTGCATCCACTATCAGAAAGCTTGGTTTAACTGAAGAAGTTAAACCAACCCGGATATGTCTCCAACTTGCTGATGGCTCCATTAAATACCCATCAGGCGTGATTGAGGACATGATTGTTAGGGTTGGGCCATTCACCTTTCCTACTGACTTCGTAGTGCTAGAGATGGAGGAGCACAAGAGTGCTACTCTCATTCTAGGAAGACCTTTTCTAGCAACTGGACGAACTCTCATTGATGTTCAAAAGGGGGAAGTCACCCTGAGAGTCAATGAGGATGAGTTTAAGTTGAATGCTGTCAATGCCATGCAGCATCCAGACACACCAAAAGACTGTATGAAAGTTGATCTTATTGACTCTTTGGTGGAGGAGATCAACATGGCTCAGAGTCTCGAATCAAAGCTGGAAAACATCTTTAAAGATGTTCCGCCTGATCTAGAAGATTCAGAGGAATTGAAAGAGTCTCTGAAATTTCCTCAGGAAGAGGAAAAACCTCCTAAACCCGAGCTCAAACCATTACCACCATCCCTGAAATATGTATTTCTGGGAGAAGGTGATACTTTTCCAGTGATCATAAGCTCTGCTTTAAATCCACAGGAAGAGGAAGCACTAATTCAAGTGCTAAGGACACACAAGATAGCTCTTGGGTGGTCCATAAGTGACCTTAAGGGCATAAGCCCAGCTAGATGCATGCACAAGATCTTATTGGAGGACAATGCTAAGCCAATGGTTCAACCACAGAGGCGGCTAAATCCTGCAATGAAGGAAGTGGTGCAGAAAGAGGTCACCAAATTACTGGAGGCTGGGATTATTTATCCTATTTCTGATAGCCCCTGGGTGAGCCCTGTTCAAGTTGTCCCCAAAAAGGGAGGCATGACAGTGGTTCATAATGAAAAGAATGAACTGGTTCCTACAAGAACAGTTATAGGGTGGCGCATGTGTATTGACTATAGAAGGCTCAATACAGCCACCAGGAATGATCATTTTCCTTTACCATTCATAGACCAGATGCTAGAGAGACTAGCAGGTCATGATTATTACTGCTTTTTGGACGGCTATTCAGGCTACAACCAAATTGCAGTAGATCCCCAGGATCAAGAGAAAACAGCATTCACATGTCCATCTGGAGTATTTGCTTACAGAAGGATGCCATTTGGGCTATGTAATGCACCTGCAACCTTTCAGAGATGCATGCTCTCTATTTTCTCTGATATGGTGGAAAATTTTTTGGAAGTTTTCATGGATGACTTCTCAGTATATGGAGACTCATTCAGCTCCTGTCTTGATCACCTGACACTGGTTTTGAAAAGATGCCAAGAGACCAACCTAGTTTTAAACTGGGAAAAATGTCACTTTATGGTGACTGAAGGGATTGTCCTTGGGCATAAAATTTCAAACAAGGGAATAGAGGTGGATCAAGCTAAAATGGAGGTAATTGAAAAATTACTACCACCTGCCAATGTTAAGGCAATCAGAAGCTTTCTGGGGCATGCAGGATTCTATAGAAGGTTTATAAAGGATTTTTCAAAAATTGCAAAACCTCTAAGCAACCTGCTAGCTGCTGACACGCCATTTTTGTTTGACATAGAGTGCCTGCAGGCGTTTGAAACTCTGAAAGCTAAGCTGGTCATAGCACAAGTTATCTCTGTACCAGACTGGACATTACCATTCGAATTAATGTATGATGCCAGTGATCACGCCATTGGTGCAGTACTGGGGCAGAGGCATGACAAACTTCTGCATGTCATTTATTATGCTAGCCGTGTTTTAAATGATGCCCAGAAAAATTACACAACCACAGAAAAGGAATTGCTTGCACTGGTCTATGCAATTGACAAGTTTAGATCATACTTAGTAGGATCAAAAGTGATTGTGTACACTGACCATGCTGCTCTTAAATATCTACTTACAAAGCAGGATTCAAAACCCAGGCTTATAAGATGGGTATTGCTTCTGCAAGAGTTTGATATAGAAATAAGAGACAGAAAAGGGACAGAAAACCAAGTGGCTGATCATCTGTCCCGAATAGAGCCAGTAGAAGGGGCGCCCTCTCCCTCTATTGAGATCTCTGAAACCTTTCTGGATGAGCATTTGTTCGCCATTCAGGAAACACCATGGTTTGCAGATATTGCAAACTATAAAGCTGCAAGGTTCATACCCAAGGCGTACAACAGGCAACAAAAGAAAAAATTAATTTCTGATGCAAAGTACTACTTGTGGGATGAACCCTATCTCTTTAAGAGATGTGTAGACGGAATAATCCATAGGTGTGTGCCTAGAGAAGAAGCACAGAGCATCTTATGGCATTGCCATGGGTCACAATATGGAGGTCATTTCGGAGGTGAGCGAACAGCCACCAAGGTCCTCCAATGTGGTTTCTACTGGCCTACACTCTACAGAGATTCCCGAGAGTTTGTACGTAACTGTGACAGTTGGCAGAGAGCTGGTAATTTGCCTCATAGTTACGCCATGCCTCAACAAGGAATCTTGGAGATTGAGTTATTTGATGTATGGGGAATTGATTTCATGGGGCCTTTCCCACCATCATACTCAAACACTTATATTTTGGTGGCAGTTGACTATGTATCAAAATGGGTAGAGGCCATTGCCACACCCACCAATGATACTAAAACAGTGCTGAAGTTCCTCCAGAAACATATATTCAGCAGGTTTGGTGTCCCTAGGGTACTAATCAGTGATGGGAGCACTCACTTCTGCAACAAACAGCTTTACTCTGCCATGGTCCGGTATGGGATTCGCCACAAGGTGGCGACTCTATATCATCCACAGACAAATGGACAAGTTGAAGTTTCTAACAGAGAACTGAAAAAAATCCTGGAACGGACTGTAAGTACCCGTAGAAAGGATTGGGCACGAAGCTTGGATGATGCTCTGTGGGCTTACAGAACAGCATTCAAGACTCCTATAGGGACCTCTCCGTACCAACTTGTGTATGGTAAGGCTTGTCACCTGCCCGTGGAACTGGAACATAAGGCCTACTGGGCAACCAGATTCCTAAACTTTGATGCCAAATTAGCTGGAGAAAAAAGATTGCTCCAGCTGAATGAGCTAGAGGAATTCAGATTCACTGCTTTCGAAAATGCCAAGCTTTATAAAGAGAAATCTAAAAGGTGGCATGACAGAAAACTGTCATCTAGAATCTTTGAACCAGGACAAAAGGTTCTGTTGTTTGACTCTAGGCTCAGGCTATTCCCAGGAAAACTGAAATCCCAGTGGAGGGGACCATATATGATTACAAGTGTATCACCATATGGTTATGTGGAGCTTCAAGACATTGATTCTGATAAGAAGTTCATTGTTAATGGACAGAGAATCAAGCACTATCTTGAAGGCAATGTTGAGCAAGAGTGCTCAAGGCTGAAGCTAGATTAAAAGCTCAGCAAGGTCCAGCTCAAGACAATAAAGAAGCGCTTGCTGGGAGGCAACCCAGCCATTGGGAAGACTTTTTCTGTTATTTTGCCCTATTCTTGATTTTATTTGTTTATATAAAGTTTATTGCTACTAAGGTAAAGAGTCAATTGTATAAGTTCACAGGGTTACAGAAGGATTCAGCACACAAAACAGAGAAAGAGAGCTCACTGGCAAGAAAACGCCAGTAAAAGTCTGTTTTGGGCGTTCAATGCCCAAAAGAAGCATCCACTGGGCGTTGAACGCCAGTAAGGATAGCTATCTGGGCGTTGAACGCCAGAAAGAAGCTTTTTCTGGGCGTTTAACGCCAGATTTACAGCGTCCTGGGCGTTCAGAAAAATGCCCAGTGACAAAGGAGTTCCTGGCGTTCAACACCAGAAAGAAGCAACAGCTGGGCGTTGAACGCCCAGGAGAAGCAGCAATTGGGCGTTAAACGCCCAAAACATGCAGCATTTGGGCGCTTAACGCCAGGATGGTGGGGAGGAGGTAAATTCGTTTTTACTTCATATTTTTCATTTTAATTTTAATTTTCATGTTTCAATTCATGATTTCTTGCATAAACATGTTACAAACCCTGATTTCTAAAATCCCTAATTTCTAAAAACCCTACTTTAAAAATATTAAATGTATCTTAATCCCTAAACACAAATTCTTTTTCAATCCAATCCAACTCTTTTTCAAATTTTCAAAACAAATCTATCTCTTTTCCTTCTAAAATCCTTTTAACTCATCAATATCTTTTTCAAATCTCCACATTATCTTTTTCAAAATCCAAATTTATCTTTTTCAAATATCTTTCATATCTTTTCAATTTTAAATCACATCTTTTCATATCATACTTATTTTTTTTTATAAATCATATCTTCTATCTTATTTTTTTTTAAATTTTCGAAAACCCACCCCCCATCCCTTTTAAATCCACATTCGGCCTCCCCCCTCTCATCCACAATTCGACACTAGCTCTCCTTCTATCCCTCTTCTTTCTTTTCTTTTGCTTGAGGACAAGCAAACCTCTAAGTTTGGTGTGTTTATCCGTGATTACTAAATTATACCCACTAAAGACCATGGCTCCTAAAGGAAAACAAACCACTCCAAGAGGCAAGAAAGAGAGTATTCCAAAACCACTTTGGAATCAAGGGAAGTTCTTAAACAAAGAACATTCAGACCATTACTACAAAATAATGGGTCTAAGATCAGTGATCCCGAAAGTCAAGTTCGATTTGAAGGAAGATGAATATCCGGAGATCCAAGAGCAAATTCAAAACAGGAACTGGGAAGTCCTAGCTAATCCTAAAACAAAAGTGGGAAGGAATATGGTTCAGGAGTTCTACGCTAATCTGTGGCAAACAGACAGGCAGAGAATATCTGGAACTGCCCTCTATGACTATCAGACTATGGTCAGAGGAAAGATTGTTCACATCCACCCTGACAAAATCAGGGAGATCTTTAAGTTACCTCAGCTGAAAGATGACCCAGACTCCTTCAATAGGAGAATGATGAGAACAAACAAGGGCCTGGATAAGATTCTAGAGGATATATACATCCCTGGAGCCAGGTGGACCACCAGCAGCAAGGGTGTCCCAAATCAACTCAAGAGAGAAGATCTCAAACCAGTCGCCAGAGGATGGCTGGACTTCATTGGGCGTTCTATTTTGCCCACTAGCAACCATTCTGAAGTCACCGTCAAAAGAGCAGTGATGATCCATTGCATTATGTTGGGAAAAGAAGTGGAAGTTCATCAACTGATTCCATCTGAATTTTACATACTTGCAAACAAGAACTCCAAAGATGCCAGGTTGGCTTATCCAAGCCTAATCTCTATGCTCTGTAAAGATGCTGGAGTAAGGATGGGAATAACGGAGTACATCTCAGTAGAGCAACCAATCACTAAAACCACAATGGAAAAACAACAAATGCAGGATGACCCCATCAAGAGGAGGGCGCAAGAATTCCTCCCGGAAGTCCCTCAATTTGAATATTGGGAACAGCTTGAAGCATCTGTCACCAAGTTGTAAGAATCTATGGACCAAATAAAGGAAGAACAGCAAAATCAAAACAGTATGATCTGCAAACTGCTCAGGGAACAAGAAGAGCAAGGGCGTGACTTAAAGGAACTGAAGCGTCAGAAGTTATCTCTTGAAGGACCAAGCACTTCACAGACTGGAGGAACATCCACATCCCAAACTCAAGGTTGTTGAGCTCTAATCTTAACCTTAACTCTGTGATAATTGTTCTTATTTGAGTTTTACCTTATAAGTTATAGTAGTAATTAGTAGTTATTTTATCTCCAATTAAGCTATAATTTATTTTTCTCATCATCATTAAACATGAATAAAATAGAAGATTTTCTTTAGAATAAGGAGGCAATATTTTTCGAATTTTTAATAAAACAAATTCTAATTGTTTACATGTGGTGGCAATGCTTTCTGCCTTCTGAATGAATGCCTGAACAGAGCATATGTCTTTGGAATTTGATGTTCTTGAATGTTAAATATATTGGCTCTTGAAAGAATAATGAACATGAGACATGTTATTGATAATCTGAAAAATCATAAAAATGATTCTTGAAGCAAGAAAAAGTAGTGAATACAGAGCTTGCAAAAAAAAAAAAAAGAAAGCAAGCAGAAAAAGCCAATAGCCCTTAAAACCAAAAGGCAAGGGTAGTAAAAAGGATCCAAGGCTTTGAGCATCAGTGGATAGGAGGGCCTAAGGGAATCAATTCCTGGTCTAAGCGGCTAAACCAAGCTGTCCATAACCATGTGCTTGTGGCGTGAAGGTGTCAAGTGAAAACTTGAGACTGAGCAGTTAAAGTCAAGGTCCAAAGCAAAAAAAAAGAGTGTGCTTAAGAACCCTGGATACCTCTAATTGGGGACTTTAGCAAAGCTGAGTCACAATCTGAAAAGGTTCACCCAGCTATGTGTCTGTGGCATTTATGTATCCAGTGGTAATATTGGAAAACAAAGTGCTTAGGGCCACGGCCAAGACTCATAAAAGTAGCTATGTTCAAGAATCAACATACTGAACTAGGAGAATCAATAACACTATCTGAATTCTAAGTTCCTATAGATGCCAATCATTCTGAGCTTCAATGGATAAAGCGAGATGCCAAAACTGTTCGGAAGCAAAAAGCTACTAGTCCCACTCATTTAATTAGAATCTGAGCTTCACTCAAAAACTCTGAGATATTATTGCTTCATGACTTATTTGTATTCTATTTTATTTGTCTAGTTGCTTGGGGACAAGCAACAGTTTAAGTTTGGTGTTGTGATGAGCGGATATTTTATACGCTTTTTGGGGTTAATTTCATGTAGTTTTTAGGATGTTTTAGTTAAGTTTTTAGTATATTTTCATTAGTTTCTAGGAAAAATTCATATTTCTGGACTTTACTATGAGTTTGTGTGCTTTTCTTTAATTTCAGGTATTTTCTGGCTGAAAAAGGATTGCTGATGCTGTTGGATTCTGATCTCTCTGCACTCGGAATGGATTTTCTGGAGCTACAGAAGTCCAATTGGTGCGCTTCTAATTGCGTTGGAAAGTAGACATCCAGGGCTTTCCAGCAATATATAATAGTCCATACTTTACTCAAGGATAGATGACGTAAACTGGCGTTCAACACCAGTTCTATGTTGTAGTCTGGCGTCTAGCGCCAAAAACAGGTTACAAGTTGGAGTTCAACGCCAGAAATAGGTTACAACCTGACGTTGAA